>NC_086197.1:5000-305000 GCF_035770615.1 Melospiza melodia melodia | reverse complement strand
CGCGGGCAGCGGGGACCTGCGGGTGACGCTGCGGGGACCAGGTACGTGCCACGTGTGGGAGCATGGGGCTGGCAGGCTGGGGGCACTGTGTGTGGGCACTGGGGACCTGCGGGTGACACTGCGGGGACCAGGTACACCGTGGGGGTGGCCATGGGGAGGGGGGTGCGTGGGTGGGGGTCCCGTTAGGTGGTCCATGGGGGCTGGATGGTTGGAGGCCATCCTGGGGTTGACCATGGGTTGGGGTGCCCTGGGGTGGGTGCATGGGCAGGGGTCCCGTGAGGTGTTCCATGGAGGTGGGATGGTTGGGGTGCCATGGGAGGTGCGTGCCTGGGGTGCCCTGGGGTGGGTGCATGGGCAGGGGTCCCGTGAGGTGTTCCATGGAGTTTGGATGGTTGGGGTGCCATGGGAGGTGCGTGCCTGGGGTGCCCTGGGGTGGGTGCATGGGCAGGGGTCCCGTGAGGTGTTCCATGGAGTTTGGATGGTTGGGGTGCCATGGGAGGTGCGTGCCTGGGGTGCCCTGGGGTGGGTGCGTGGGCGGGGGTCCCGTGAGGTGTTCCATGGAGGTGGGATGGTTGGGGTGCCGTGGGAGGTGCATGCCTGGGGTGCCCTGGGGTGGGTGCCCATCTGACCCGTCCCACAGGGGGCACGGAGGAGCCGGTGACAGTGCGGGACGTCGGTGACGGCGTCTACGAGTGCGAGTACGTGCCGCGGGTGCCCGGCACGTACCAGGTGTCCATCACCTGGGGCGGCTACGCCATCCCCCGCAGGTCAGTGCCCAGCTCGGGGGCACGGAGGGGGTGGGCTTGTGCGGAATGGGGGGCGGGGGGATGGACGAACCCGCCCCTCACTGCCCCGCCACCCTCCCGGCCCATCTGAGATGCGGGTGTGCCCCTGGGGTGGGGGTCTGGGGAATGTGGGCTGGGTGGGGGGTACAAGCCCTCCCTCATCTGCCCAAGCCAATTTGCGGTGCAGGTGTCCCCACAGGGGTGGGACGTATCTGGGGGGACTGGGGGGTGCAGGTGTAGTGTGATCCCCTCTCTCCCATGGCCCCCAGCCCGAGGTGCAGGTGTGTGAGGGGATGTACAGGTGTGTCACAGCCCCCTCACACCTGCCTGTCCCTGTGCCCCCAGCCCGTTTGGGGTGCCGGTGTGTGAGGGGATGGGGGTGTACAGGTGTGTACAGGTGTGTCACAGCCCCCTCACACCTGCCTGTCCCTGTGCCCCCAGCCCATTCGAGGTGCAGGTGTCCCCCCAGCCGGGCACACAGAAGGTCCGGGCCTGGGGGCCGGGGCTCGAGGGCGGCGTCGTGGGGCGCCCTGCAGACTTCGTGGTCGAGGCCGTCGGCACTGAAGTGGGGACCCTCGGTGAGCAGGGGGGTGTACAGGTGGGGGGCACTGTGGTGGGGACCCTGGGCGAGCCCTGAAGGGGGGGACATGGGGACAGGGTTGGAGCACCGTGGTGGGAACATGGGGACAGGGCTGGAGGTCCTGTGGTGGGAACAGGGTGGGGGCTATGTGGTGGGGTGACACCCTGTTGGGGACAGAATGGGGGGCACCATGGGCAGCGTGGCACTGTGGGGGTGTCACTATGGTGGGGTCCAGGGCATGGAGTGTGTGAAAACCCATTGGGGATATGGGGACAGGCTGGAGGATGGGCACCATAGTGGGGGCCCCCAGTGCTATGGGGACACAGGCGTGCAGAGGTGGTGACATGGGGCAGGTTGGGGGTGGCCCCAGAGGTGTCAGGGGACACGGGTGGTGCCACACTGGGGGGACATGGTCACAGAGAGGGGACAATGGTCTGGGGGTCCCCACTGCGGGGGGACATAAAGACATGTTAGGTGTCACCCTGCTGGGGGCATGGGCACAGGGGGTGAGGATGAGCTCTGGGGTGGTGGCACAGGCGCAGGGGGTGAGGACGAGCTCCAGGGGTGGTGGCACAGGCGCAGGTGACAGTGTCTGTGGTGTCCCCAGGGTTCTCCATCGAGGGCCCGTCCCAGGCGCGCATCGAGTGCGATGACAAGGGCGACGGCTCGTGCGACGTGCGCTACTGGCCCACGGAGCCGGGGCTGTACGCCGTGCACGTGGTGTGCGACGACGAGGACATCCGGGACAGCCCCTTCATGGCTGACATCCGTCCCGCTCCCCCCGACTCCTGGCCCGACAAGGTGCTGCGACCCACGGCAACCCACGGATCCTGGGGCGCCCTTGTGCTCCACAGTGCCCTGCTGTGCCCCACTGCGCCCCACTGCGCCTCACCTGTGGGTGCTGGGGGTGCCAGCACCCACTGCATCCTTCCAACCCCCTCTCCATAGGTGAAGGCCTTCGGGCCGGGGCTGGAGCCCACTGGCTGCATCGTGGATCACCCGGCCGAGTTCACCATCGACGCCCGTGGTGCCGGCAAGGGGCCCCTCAAGCTCTATGCACAGGTGGGAGCTCCAGGGGCTGCTGGGTGGCATTGGGTGGTGTTGGGTGGCATTGGGTGGTGTTGAACACCTTTGGGTACTGTTGAACAACGCTGGGTTCCATTTAGTGTTGTTGGGCACCTAGAGCACTACTGGGTGCTCTTGGGCACCCTTGGGTGTCATTGGCCAACGCTCAGAGCCATTGGGCACCCTTGGGAGCCATTGGCCAGTGCTTAGTGGCATTGGGCACCCTTGGGAGCCATTGGCCAATGCTGAGTGCCGTTGGGCGCCCTTGGGTGCCATTGGCCAACACCGAATGCCATTGAACACCCTTGGGAGCCATTGGGCAGTGCTGAGTGCCATTGGGCACCCTTGGGTGCCATTGGCCAATGCTGAGTGCCGTTGGGCACCCTTGGGCGCCCTTGGGTGCCACACTGAGTGCTGTTGGGCACTCTTGGGTGCCATTGGCCAATGCTGAGTGCTGTTGGGCACCCTTGGGTGCCCTTGGGTGCCACACTGAGTGCCATTGGGCTCCCTCACCTCCCCCCTGCTGCTCACAGGACGCCGAGGGCTTCCCCATTGACATCAAGGTGAAGGACAACGGTGACGGCACCTTCCACTGCGTCTACGTGCCCACCAAGGCCATGAAGCACACAGTCATCGTCGCCTGGGGGGGCGTCAACACCCCCAACAGCCCCTTCCGTGTGGGTGTCATGGGGGCCCGTGGGTGCAGGGATGGCCGTGGGGTCCCTTGAGGTGTCGAGAGGGGTGTCAGTCATGGAGGGTGTTACGGTGTCAGCTGTGGGGCATGGGAGTCCCGTGGGGCTGGGGGCCCGGCTGGGACTGGAGGCCCATGCGGTGGTGATGTGGAGGGAAATGGGGGTCCCATGGGGTGCTGGGCGTGGGGATGGAGGTCCCAGACCTATAGGGTGCTGGGGTCGGGCTGGGGGTCCCATGGAGTGCTGGGGAAGGGAGTCTGGAGGGGTTGGATGGAGGCAGGGTGCCATGGTGGGGTTGGAGGTCCCAGTCCCATGGGGTGTCAGGGCAAGAGGGGTCTGTGCCCCTGCCCCATGAGACACTGTGGGCCCGCAGGTGAGCGTGGGTGAGGGCAGCCACCCCAGCAGGGTGAAGGTGCACGGGCCGGGTGTGGAGAAGACGGGGCTGAAGGCCAACGAACCCACCTACTTCACCGTGGACTGCAGTGAGGCTGGACAGGGTGGGTGCAATGGGGGGCCACCCTGGGAACTCCTCTGGGCATGAGCCTTGTGTCCCTGGGCCAGCACCCCTGGCCCAGCACCCCTGGTCCTGCACCATTTCTGCCAGTCCTGCTCCATCATTCCTGGATCAAGGGTCCTTCATTCTGGGCCCATCAGTTCTGGTCCTGGTCCTACATCCGTGATCCTGGTCCATTGTCCCTGCTCCTGGTCCAGGATTCCTGGGCCTGCATCCCTGACCCTGCACCTGCATCCCTGGTCCGTTATCTCTGATCCTGGTCCGTCAGTCCTGGCCCTGTCCATCACCTCCAGCCCTGATCCTGCCCCCTGCCCCATCTGCCCGGTCCCACTCCTTGGTGTCCCCCTGGGAGCGGGGGCCGCTGACCCGGGCACCCCACAGGTGACGTCAGCATTGGCATCAAGTGTGCCCCGGGCGTGGTGGGGCCGCTGGAGGCCGACATCGACTTTGACATCATCAAGAACGACAACGACACCTTCACGGTCAAGTACACGGCGCCGGGCGCGGGGCTCTACACCATCATGGTGCTCTTTGCCAACCAGGTCAGGGCCTGGCACTGCCCCACGGCCCCTGGGTCCGTCCCGCACTCTGTGGGTGCCCCCAGGCACCAGGGCTGTGATGCCGTGGTGCCCCCGTGTCACTGTGCCCTGGTCTTGGTCCCCAGGAGATCCCCTCCAGCCCCTTCCGCATCAAGGTGGATCCATCCCACGATGCCAGCAAGGTCAAAGCCGAGGGACCCGGGCTCAGCCGGACAGGTGAGGGCGGGGGACATGGGCTGAGGGCGATGGGTGCTGTGGGTCCCACGGGGCTGACACGGGGGGCAGGGCTGGAGGTGGGGACCCCCACCCACCTTTGGGTGCTGTGGGGCAGGGACTGTGGGTCCCGTGGGTCCCGTGGGTCCCACAGTGACCTGACCCGGTGCTGCGCTGCAGGGGTGGAGGTGGGGACCCCCACCCATTTCCGCGTGCAGACGCGGGGCGCGGGCAAGGCCCCCCTGGACGTGCGGTTCGTGGGCTCGGGGCCGGGCCCGGCGGTTGCTGACTTCGAGGTCATCGACAACCACGACTATTCCTACACGGTCAAGTACACCCCGCTGCAGCAGGTGCGTGCTGGGGGGCCGGGACATCCCACCCCAGACCACAGGGTCACCCCTGGGGGAGTGTGTGGCCAGCACACAGGGGCAATGCCCAACCACAGGGGTACCCAAGAGGGGCCCCCTCACCCACACCCCATCCCCTGGGCTCCCCCAAGGACACCCCCCCACAGAGCCCAGTGTGTAGGGGCACCCCATGAGCCCCCCCTCCCCACAGGCACCCCCAGCTCCTGGGAAACCCACCCCTATGAACCCCTCCATTGCCATGGACACCCCCCCTCTGTGGCACCTCCGGGGGCAGCTGCAGCCCCACGTGTGTGCCTGTCAACCCACGGCACCCCCAGGTGCATGGATTCCCCATCCCTGGCATTCACCCTCCCCAGCAGCCGTGGGTGACCCCCAGCCCCGCTCAGCCTCATGGCTGTGTGTCCCCTGGCACCCCCTTGGAACCCCCCAGCGCTGGGTGCCTGCCCTCTGCCCCATGGCTGGGCGCTGTGTGGGGGTCCCCTGGCACACCCTGAAGCAGAGTTGTTCCTGCAGGGCCCCCTGTCCGTGGTGGTCACCTATGGGGGGGACCCCATCCCCAAGAGCCCCTTCCCCGTCACTGTGGCTCCCCCCCTGCAGCTGGGCAAGGTCAAGGTGCAGGGGCTCAACAGCAGTGAGTGCAGCGCTGGGGAATGGTGGGGGGACCCCAGGGAGGGGACCCTGCATGTGCTGGGGTGGGGGGCAGGCCCTGGAAGGGACCCCTGAGCACTGGGGGCACCCTGGGGGAAGAAGAGACCTTGGGGGGACACCTGGGGGCAGGATCAGCCTGGGGGGCACTCTGAGTGTGGGGTCAGCATGGGGTGAGGGCACATGGGGCACAGACACTGCATATGGGGGTACCTGGGTGGGGGACACACCCTGGTTATGGGGTGCAGCTTGGGGGCCCCAAGGGTGGGTTGGGGGGCACCCTAGCAGGAGAGGTTTGGGACAGCCTGTGCATGGGAGCAACCAGGATATGGGGGACAGATATGGGTGGGGGCATGGGGGGGACACACCCTGTGGGGAAGCAATTCCCTGGATGTGGGGGACACCCTTGGGTGGAGGGGACCCACCCTGGGACAGACACGCACTCCCTGCCCCGGGTCTGGGGGACACATCTGGGCGTGGGGCTCTCTGTAGGTCTGGGGGCACCCCGGGGTGTGGGTGCCGCTCTGACCCCCCACTCCCCCGCAGAGGCAGAGGTGGGGCAGGTGCAGGAGTTCCAGGTGGAGGCGCAGGGCGCAGGAGGCCAGGGCCAGCTGGAGGTGAAGGTGACGGGCCCCTCGCGGCGCCCCGTGCCCTGCACAGTGGGGCCTGCCCCCCCCGGGGGCCCCCACCCCGTCACCTTCACGCCCTCCGAGGAGGGGCCCCACCGCGTCGAGGTCACCTACGACGGGCACCCGGTGCCAGGCAGCCCCTTCCCTGTGGAGGCTCTGCTGCCCCCTGACCCCTCCAAGGTGAGCCTGGCACATGCGTGTGCCACAGGGGTGTGTGCCACAGGGGTGTGTGTCACAGGTGTGTGTGTGTCCCAGCCCCTGTGTGTCCCTCTGCCCTCCTGACCCCCGCGTGCTGCTCACAAGCCCCAAATGTGCCTATACCCCCTTAACCCCTGCATGTCCCTCTTGACCCCACGTGTTCCTGTGCGAGCAGGTGGTGGCCTCGGGGCTGGGGCTGCAGGGCAGCCACACGGGGGTCCACTGACCCCTACCTGTCCCTGTGTCCCCCTGACCCCTACGTGTCCCTCTGTCCCCTTGACCTCCTCCTGTCCCTGAGTCCCCCTTGCCCTTCCCCGTCCCTGTGTCCCCCTGACCCCATGTGTCACTGTGTCCCCCTTGCCCTCCCCCTGCCCCTGTGTCCCCCTGACCCCGTGTGTCCCTGTGCCCGCAGGTGGTGGCCTCGGGGCCGGGGCTGAAGGGCGGCCGTGTTGGGGTGCCAGCGCCGTTCTCCATTGCCACGCAGGGCGCGGGCAGTGGGGGGCTGGGGCTGACAGTGGAGGGGCCCTGCGAGGCCAAGATCGAGTGCCAGGACAACGGGGACGGCTCGTGCGCCGTGTCCTACCTGCCCACGGCGCCCGGGGAGTACCACATCAACATCCTGTTCGCCGGGCGCCACATCCCGGGCAGCCCCTTCACGGCCGCGGTCACGGCGCCCTTCGACCCGGCCAAGGTGACGGCCTCGGGGCCGGGGCTGGAGCGCGGCCGCGCCGGCGAGGCCGCCGTGTTTTCCGTGGACTGCTCCCAGGCCGGTGAGGCCGAGCTCACCATCGAGATCCGCTCCGAGGCCGGCGTCAAGGCCGAGGTGCTGGTGCAGAACAACCGCGACGGCACCTATGCCATCACCTACACCCCGGCCTGCGCCGGCGCCTACACCATCACCATCAACTATGGCGGCCTCCCGGTGCCCAACTGCCCCGTGCGCGTCACCGTGGACCCCGCCGTGGACACCAGCAGCGTCAAGGTCTACGGCAAAGGCGTGGAGCCGCGAGGTGAGCCAGGGGCCGCGCACCGTGGCGCCTCCTTCCCTTGGACGGGGGTCTCCTCCCGTCCCTGTGGGCATCTCCTCCTCCTGGGTACCCCTGTGGACACCACCACAGGCATCTCCCCTCTATGAGTATGCCCACGGGCACCCCATCCCCGTGGGTATTCCCTCTCTGTGGACATCCCCGCTCACAGGCGTTCCAGCCCCATGGGCACCCCATGGACAGCTCTTCTCACGTGGGTGATTTCTGGGCACCCTCTAGACATCCCTCCATGGGCACCTGCCCCTTGCATGGACAACCCCGTCACTGTGGACACTCCCATGGACACCAACATCTCCTCCCCATGGGCATCCGCTCTAATGGGGGCTCTCCTGGGCACCCCACAGGCGTCTCTCCTCCCCCTGTCCCCCTTGCCACCACCACTACTCAGGGTCCCTGTGGTTTTCCCCTCATTCCTGGGGGAAGTTCTGGGGATGCAGGAGGTGTGGGGTGGGACCCCAAGGGGGTGCCAGTTGCCCCCTGAGGCCCCTGTGTGCTGGGGGGGCTCTCAGAGGCTGCTGTAAGGGACCCTCAGGTGAGCTCTGGGCCCCCTGACCCCCTGTGCCCCTCAGGAGTGCTGCGGGAGGTGGGCACTGAGTTCACGGTGGATGCACGGGCCCTGGCCCCCACCGGGGGACCCCACGTCCAGGCCCGGGTGCTGAACCCCTCAGGGACCCCCATCGACACCTTCGTCACCGACCTCGGCGATGGCACCTACCGCGTGGAGTACACACCCTTCGAGGAGGGTGAGGGACCCCCACAGCCCCCCCTGGGACCCCCAACACCCCCAGAGACCCCCAGACCCTCCTGGAGAGCACAGGCATCCCCAGGGGACCCCTGGGAACCTCAGGGACCATGAGCTCCCCCAGGGTCTTTGCTCCTACACCTGACTCCAGCTTCCCCCCAGGACCCCAAGTCCTGGCCAGGCATCCTCCATTCCTCATGAGGCACCTTCAGAGAGGGAGGGACCTTCCCATACCATGTCCAAGTGGGGACCCCCTTCAATTCCTGCTGGATCCCCAGAACCAGGAACCCCCAAGACCCCTGAGACACCGCCAAATCCCAACCGGGGACTCCCAGCCTCCCCAAAAAACCTCATCCAGGGATCCCCAAAACCCCCAAGGCCTTTCAAACCCCACTGAGGGACCCCCACAGCTCCTGACCCCCTGAGAATCTCCACTGCAGAGGCCCCTCGTGCCCCTCCATGGCAGTGAGTGATGTGTCCCTGTCGCAGGGCTGCACCTGGTGGAGGTGACATACGACGACGTGGCGGTCCCCAAGAGCCCGTTCCGTGTGGGGGTGGCCGAGGGCTGCGACCCCACCCGCGTTCGGGCACACGGCCCCGGCCTGGAGGGCGGCGTGGTGGGCACGGCCAACCACTTCACCGTGGAGACCAGGTGGGCACCGACCCCAGCCTCAACCCAGGCCTGCTCCCAAAGGCCCAACCCCTGCCCTACAAATGCCCTGCCCGAGCCATGTTCCACCCCATGGACCCCTCATGCTGTCCCTCTTGGGGGGTTTGGGGTGGGCAGGGCTCCCTGCTTCACTGTGGAGACCAGGTGGGCACCAGCCCTGAGTCCTTCCGTTCCCACACCCATGGACTCCTCCCCCAGAGATGTCACCTCCATGCCAGGCCACCATCTCCATTGCCTGTCGTGGAAGTGCCACCACTATCCTCTTGCACCTGTGCCCTTCATGTGCATGTCCCACCTCTATCCCACACCCCCAGCCTGCCACCTCCATCCCATGCCACCACTCTGGCATCTTCATGTTCTGCCACGGAGGTCCCACACCACCTCTTGCATCCTCTACCACCTGTGTCCTTTTCCATGGATGTGCCACCTCCATCCCATGTCACCAAACAGGCATCTCCCCCCCTGCTATGAAAGTGCCACCTCCATCCCATGTCACCAGGATATCATCTCTGTCCCCTTGCCATGGAGGTGCCACCTCTGCCAGGGAGGTGGCACGTCCCTCCCCCTGCCATGGAGGTAGCACCTCCATCTCCCCACCATGGCAGTTGCTCCCCCTGGCGTGCCCGTGTCACCTCTCTGAGCGGTGGCATGTCCCCAGGGGCGCGGGCACCGGGGGGCTGGGCCTGGCCATCGAGGGTCCCTCAGAGGCGAAGATGTCCTGCAAGGACAACAAGGACGGGAGCTGCGCCGTGGAGTACGTCCCCTTCACGCCTGGTGACTACGACGTCAACATCACCTTCGGCGGCCACCCCATCCCAGGTGGGCACACGCGGGGACGGGGCTGCGGGACACGTCCTCACTGTCATCTCTCAGGCACAGGGCTGCACTGTGGTCACCCACCCACGGTGGCCCCGCAGCCAAGCTGTCCCCTGCCTGTGCTGTCCCCACGGCTTTGGTACCCCCGAGGCCACACTGACCGATGGCCGTGTTGTCCTCATGGCTCCCATTGACCCCATGGCCACACTGACCTTATGACACACTGACCCCACAAAGTGTCCATGACATGATGGACACGCCAACTGTATGGCCACGCTGTCCTTGTGCCCCTGTTGAGCTCATGGCCATGTTGACCTTGTCCCCACACTGCCCCCATCCCCACACTGCCCCCATCCCCACACTGACCCCACACTCACACTGACCCCACACTCACACTGACCCCATCCCCACACTGACCCCATCCCCACACTGCCCCCACACTCACACTGCCCCCATCCCCACACTGCCCCCACACTCACACTGACCCCACACTCACACTGACCCCATCCCCACACTGACCCCACACTCACATTGACCCCACACTCACACTGACCCCATTCCTACACTGCCCCCACACTCACACTGCCCCCACACTCACACTGCCCCCATCCCCACACTGCCCCCATCCCCACACTGCCCCCACACTCACACTGACCCCATCCCCACACTGACCCCATCCCCACACTGACCCCATTCCCACACTGACCCCATCCTCACACTGCCCCCATTCCTACACTGCCCCCATCCCCACACTGCCCCCATCCCCACACTGCCCCCATCCCCACACTGCCCCCACACTCACACTGACCCCATCCCCACACTGACCCCATTCCCACACTGCCCCCATCCCCACACTGCCCCCACACTCACATTGACCCCACACTCACACTGACCCCATCCCCACACTGACCCCATCCCCACACTGACCCCATTCCTACACTGACCCCACACTCACACTGCCCCCATCCCCACACTGCCCCCACACTCCCATTGGCATTGCCACTCTGCCCCCATCCCCAGCTGCCCCATGGCGCCTCCCCCATGCCCTGACCCCTCTCTGCACACAGGGAGCCCGTTCCGGGTGCGAGTGCGGGATGCTGTGGACGCCTCCAAGGTGACGTGCTCGGGGCCGGGGCTGGGCCCCAGTGTCCGTGCCCGGCTGCCCCAGAGCTTCACTGTGGACGTCAGTGCCGCGGGACGTGCCGCCCTCGAGGTGACGCTGCTGGGGCCCACTGGTACGTGGGGACAGGGGGGGCAGGGGGCCTGTGTCTCGTGGGGTGTCCTGGCCTTGGGGGTGTCCTGCCTCTTGTCCTGCTCCATAGGATGTCCTGGCCCTTGGATCCCATGGTCTATGGAGAGTCCTGCCCCTGGGGTGCCCTGACTCCTGGGTTGTCTGGCACCATGCATGCCCTGTTCCAAAGGGTGCCCAGCCTCACGGTGTCCCCTGTTATATAGGGTGTCCTACCTGTGGACGTCCTGCTCCATAGATTGTCCTACCCCATAGGACATCCAGCCCCATGGATGTCCTTCTTCATAGGGCATCCAACGCCATGGGGTGTCCTCTTCATGGATGCTCAGATCCACCCAGGGAGGTTGTGCCCTACATGCTGCTCTATGCCCTCCTGTCCCACACGTCTCCCTGCCTCACGTGTCCCCACCCCACACGTCCCACTGTCCCACAGGGCTGCCGGAGCCAGTGGAGATCCGAGACAACGGCGATGGCACCCACAAGGTCACCTACACGCCGGCCACCGATGGGCCCTACACCGTGTCCATCAAGTACGGGGGGCAGGAGGTGCCACGCAGGTGAGACCCTGCCTCGGGTGGGCACAAGGGACAGGATCCCCACACAGCCTGGAGATCCCGGCGCCCCCCTGACTCCCTGCCTCCCCCAGCCCCTTCAAGGTGACGGCGCTGCCCACCCACGATGCCAGCAAGGTGCGGGCGAGCGGCCCCGGGCTGAGCGCGGGGGGCATCCCTGCCAGCCTGCCCGTGGAATTCACCATCGACGCCCGCGACGCCGGCGAGGGGCTGCTCACGGTCCAGATCCTGGTCAGTGCGTGAGGGGGAGACGTGGGGGACTGTGAGGGTTGTGGGGGGCATGCTGGGGATGGGCTGCTCACCGTGCAGATCCTGGTCAGTGCAGGGGGGTCATGGGTGCTGAGCCGCCCATGGTGCCCTTTCCCCACACCCCCGGGTGCTGAGCCCCACAGGCTGCCCTTTCCCCACACCCTGGGGTGCTGAGCCCCATGGTGCCCTTTCCCCACACCCCCGGGTGCTGAGCCGCCCATGGTGCCCTTTCCCCACACCCCCGGGTGCTGAGCCGCCCATGGTGCCCTTTCCCCACACCCCCGGGTGCTGAGCCCCCCATGGTGCCCTTTCCCCACACCCCCGGGTGCTGAGCCCCCCATGGTGCCCTTTCCCCACACCCCGGGGTGCTGAGCCCCCCATGGTGCCCTTTCCCCACACCCCGGGGTGCTGAGCCCCATGGTGCCCTTTCCCCATACCCCCGGGTGCTGAGCCCCCCATGGTGCCCTTTCCCCACACCCCGGGGTGCTGAGCCGCCCATGGTGCCCTTTCCCCACACCCCGGGGTGCTGAGCCCCATGGTGCCCTTTCCCCACACCCTGGGGTGCTGAGCCCCCCATGGTGCCCTTTCCCCACACCCCCGGGTGCTGAGCCCCATGGTGCCCTTTCCCCATACCCCCGGGTGCTGAGCCCCCCATGGTGCCCTTTCCCCACACCCCCGGGTGCTGAGCCCCACAGGGTGCCCCCAGCACGGGCACTGATGGGGCTGCCTGCAGGACCCCGAGGGACAGCCCAAGAAGGCCTCGATCCGGGACAACGGGGACGGCACCTACACGGTGTCCTACGTGCCCGACGTGCCGGGGCGCTACACCAGCACTGTCAAGTACGGGGGCGACGAGATCCCCGCATCGCCCTTCCGCGTCCTGGCCGTGCCCTCTGGCGATGCCAGCAAGTGCCTCGTCACAGGTGGGGCTGCCCCCCAGTGTCCCTATGCTGACCCGTGTCATCCCCTTGCTGGCCTCTGGCATCCCCTTGCTGACGCACAGCATCCCCTCACTGCCCCACGATGTCCCCTCGCTGCCCCAGCGCACCCCTCCCTGCCCCACGGCGTCCCTCTTGCCCCACAGCATCCCCTCCTGCCCCACAACATCCATATGCTGACCCACAGTGTCCCCCTGCTGTCCCACAACACCCATATACTGACCCACAGTGCCCCCCTGCTGCCCCGCAGCACCCAGCCCAGACACCCCTGCCTTACCCCCACCACCCCGTGGCTGCCCCCCAGCACACGCCCTGCCCCACTGCTGCCCCCCAGCACCCCTGCCACCGCCCCAGACCTGCCCCGCGGCGCAGTGGGGATGAATGGGTGCCCCCAGGACAGGATGTGCCGGCCCCCCCGGAGCTCCCCGGCCCCCTCGGCCCCCCTGGCCCCCCAACCAGCCCCCCAACCCCTTCTCACCGCTCTCCCTGGTCTTTCTTGCAGTATCCATTGGGGGCCATGGACTGGGTAAGTGGTGCCAGGGGGCACTTGGGGGGCTGGGAGGAGGCAGTTGGGGGATAGGTTTGGAGCCCCCCCGTGGCCCTGACCCCACCCTCCCTGCAGGTGCCTGCCTGGGCCCCACGATCCAGATCGGCGAGGAGACGGTGATCACGGTGGACGCAAAGGCGGCGGGGCAGGGCAAGGTCACCTGCAAGGTGTCAACGCCTGACGGTGCCGAGCTGGACGTGGATGTGGTGGAAAACCACGACGGCACTTTTGACATCTTCTACACCGCTCCTGAGCCCGGCAAATACGTCATCACCATCCGCTTTGGCGGGGAGCACGTCCCTAACAGCCCCTTCCATGTCATGGTGAGTGGGGCACGTCCCCAACAGCTCCTTCCATGTCATGGTGAGTGGGGCATGTCCCCAACAGCTCCTTCCATGTCATGGTGAGTGGGGCACGTCCCCAACAGCCCCTTCTATGTCATGGTGAGTGGGGCACGTCCCCAACAGCCCCTGCCATGTCACGGTGAGTGGGGCACGTCCCCAACAGCCCCTGCCATGTCATGGTGAGTGGGGCACTGCATTTTGAACACCAGGATGAAATCTTGGTGGGGTTGGGAAATGGTGGATCCAAGGGGCAAAGAGTTGAGGGCACAACGGACAGCAAGGGACAGATTTTGAACACCAGGGTAACACCATGGTGGGGTTGGAACCTCGTGGTAGGCATCAACAGACAGAGGACTGGGGCCATGGTCAACACCAAGGGACAGAGAGTTGAGTCAGTCAGCGTGGAGCTGCAAGAGCACAATGGGCACTGTAGGGTTGGGTGACCATGATGGGAGTTATGGAACTGGGGGACCATAGAGGGGCAGTGCTGGGACAATGGTGACCATCATGGAGCTGAGAGTTGGGAGACCATGGTGGGCACTGTGGGGCCAGGGCTGTGGTGTTGGGCGTTGTTAGGATCATGGTGGACACCATGGGGTTTGGAGGTCTGAGGATCATTACAGGGCTGGGAGCCCACCTTGGGCATTCTCATGTCCCCTCTATGGCCACCCTGGGGCTGGGAGCCCACCATGAGGTTCTCACCTTCCCTCTCTGCCCCATGATCAGGCCACGGAGGAGCCCCCAGCCACCACCGAGAACCTCCGGCCCTTCAACCTCGTCATCCCCTTCACGGTGCAGAAGGGTGAGATCACAGGTACAGCACTGGGTTGTGGGGATGGGGAGCACCCCTTCAGGCTCCAGCCCCCTCTTGGTGCCCCTACTGACGGAATACCCCCAGGTGAGGTGCGGATGCCCTCGGGGAAGACAGCGCGGCCCAGCATCACCGACAACAAGGACGGGACGGTGACAGTGCACTATGCCCCCTCTGAGAAGGGGCTGCACGAGATGGACATTCGCTACGATGGCAACCACATCCCTGGTGAGCTGCTGGGGGGCACTGGGGGGCACTGGGAGGTGTCTGAGGAAAGTGGATGCAACTATGCCCTGGCTGGGCTCCTGTGGGGCAGGCACGCACCACGGTGTGGAATGTCCCTGTGGAATGTCTCTGTGGGGTCCATGGTTGGTCACCCTTGTGTTGGGGTGTCCCTGACCGTTGTCCCTTGTGTCCCCAGGGAGTCCCCTCCAGTTCTACGTGGATGCCATCAACCCACGCCACGTCAGTGCCTATGGGCCTGGGCTGAGCCATGGCATGGTCAACAAGCCGTGCACATTCACCATTGTCACCAAGGATGCTGGCGAGGGTGAGTGATGGCCAAGGGGGGCTGGGAGGTCATGGGGACCCCCCAGTGCCATCAGGAGGGACTGGACAGCCCTGCTGCCTCCCCTTGTCCAGTGCCTTCTGACAACGCCTGTGCCTCCAGGTGGGCTGTCGCTCGCGGTGGAAGGTCCTTCCAAGGCGGAGATCACCTGCCAGGACAACAAGGACGGGACATGCACCGTGTCCTACCTGCCCACAGCCCCTGGCGACTACAGCATCATCGTGCGCTTTGATGACAAACACATCCCGGGCAGCCCCTTCACTGCCAAGATCACTGGTGAGACAGGCTGGGGCACCGTGCACACTGCGGGCTGGGGCAGTTCTGGGGGCTCTTGGCAGCTCCACATGGCCATGGGGGCACCTGGTTGGCCATGGAGACATCTATGGAGTAATGGCCATGAGGGCACCTGCGAGGCTGTGGGGGCACTTGTATGGCCATGGGGGCACCTGTGGGTCACAAAGACCATGACATGGTCATGGGGACACCTGTGGGGTAATGGGCACACTTGCCCCATGGCCATTGGGACAGCTGTGGTGTCTCTTGTCCATCCCTGGCCACCAGGATCCCCCCTCCCATGGCCTTGGGGACACTGTGAAACCTTGGAGTCCCCAAACCATGGCCATGGGGGTGTCACAGAGCTTTGAGGACCCCATCACAAGGCCATGTAGACCTTGTGGGGACTCTATCCATGGCCTTGAGGATGCTATTCACACGGCTTTGGGCGACCCTTGACTCTGAGGACCCTCTCCATATGTCCACTGGGACCTTGTGGGGGCTTTGGGAACATCATCCCACTACCCCTGGGATCATATTCATCTTGTCGTCCGCCTTGGGCTGATGTCCCTGCTGATGGCGTCTCTGCAGGGGATGACTCCATGCGCACGTCCCAGCTCAATGTGGGCACCTCAACGGATGTGTCCCTGAAGATCGCAGAGACGGACCTGAGCCTGCTGGCGGCCACCATCCGCGCACCCTCGGGCAACGAGGAGCCATGCCTGCTCAAGAGGCTGCCCAACCGCCACATCGGTGTGCAGGGACACGGGGACACCACGGGGACACCACGGGGACACCACGGGGACACAGGGACATGCAGATGTGGCACAGGAGAACTGGCACATGGGCACATGAGAGGAGGATGTGGGACCTGGGGACTTGTTGGGACAGGGAACAGTGGGACTAGGGGGTCAGAGGGATGGGTAGCCTTGTGGCATTGGGTCAGCAGGGGGTTGGTGGCCATAGTCAGGGGACTTGGATGGTGGCCATGGGCTGGTGGAGGTGGCCAGGGGCTAGTGGCAGTGGCTTGGGGATGGTACATGTGTAGTGGCCATGTCTGGTGGTGGTGTGTGACCGCTGTGTCCTCCCCAGGCATCTCATTCACGCCCAAGGAGGTGGGCGAGCACGTGGTGAGCGTGCGGAAGAGCGGGCAGCACGTCACCAACAGCCCCTTCAAGATCCTGGTGGGACAGTCAGAGATTGGTGATGCTGGACGGGTCAAAGTGTGGGGCCAGGGGCTTCTGGAGGGCCACACCTTTGAGGTGGCTGAGTTCATCGTGGACACACGCAGCGCTGGTGAGGACATGGTGGGGGATGGCCATGGGGCAGGGGTAGCCATGGCCAAGGGCTGGATGGGGTGATGGCCATGACCATGAGTAGGCTGTGGCCATCCAAGGATGAGGTGGTGGCCATGGTTATTGCTGTGGTGTACTAAGGCCACATGTGATGGTGGCCAGAGCTATATGTGGCCAGGAAGGGATGGTGGCGATGGTCGTGGCCAAGGCTGGATGGTCCCTGTGGCTGGGGCTGGATGGTGGCTGTGGTGGCCATGTGGCCATAGCCAGGATGATTTGAGGACCATGGCCATGCTACAGCTGTGGCCAGCACAGGATCAGGTGGTGGCTATACTGTGACCTTCATCTAAATGGGACGGTGACCATGGTGGTGGCATGGCCAATGCCCAGGTGAAATGTGGCTAAGGCCATGCCATGGCTGTGGACAACAGGATGGGCTGGTGGCCATGATTATGGGCATGGTTTGACCGTGGCCAGGATGGTGTGGTGGCCATGTCCATGGTGCAGCCAAGAGGGTGATGCTGTGGTGACCATGGCATGGCCGTGGCCAGGACAGGGGTGATGACTGGGATTGGGTGGTGACCATGGACAATTTGGGTTTGTGGCTGTGGTGTGACCATGACCAGGACAGGGACAGCCTCCATGGGACACCGCTGATCACGTCCCCATATCCACCCAGGTTACGGCGGGCTGGGCCTGTCCATTGAGGGCCCCAGCAAGGTGGACATTAACTGCGAGGACATGGAGGATGGCACCTGCAAAGTCACCTACTGCCCCACCGAGCCCGGCAACTACATCATCAACATCAAGTTTGCTGACAAACATGTCCCAGGTGGGGCTGGGAGACACATGGGGGACAGAGGGCGGTGGTGGGGAGGGGTGCTAGGAGCCCAGGGGGTGACGGAGGTAACTGTGTCCCACAGGGAGCCCCTTCACGGTGAAGGTGACGGGTGAGGGGCGCATGAAGGAGAGCATCACGCGCCGGCGGCAGGCGCCCTCCATCGCCACTGTTGGCAGCACCTGCGACCTCAACCTCAAGATCCCAGGTATGGTTGGCCTTCCTCCTTCTTCTCCTCCTCCTTCTTCTCCTCCTCCTACCCCCTCCTCCTCCCACCCTCCCTCCTTCTCCTCCTCCTCCTCCTCCTCCTCTTTTCCTCCTCTTCCTCTTCCTTCTCCTCTTCTCATCTTCCATCCCCCATTATCCTCCTCTTCATGCTCCATCATCCTCCTCTCTTCCTCCTCTTCTTCTCCCTTCTCCGTCCTAATCTTCTTCCTCCTCCTGCTCTGTGGGCCGTGGGGATGGAGACACATCTCAGCCACTCCAGCTCTGATTTCTCCTTGCTTCCTCTTTCTCTCCCCTCCGTGCGTCTGTGTCCATGTCTGTGTCCCTCTGTGTGCCTGTGCCTGCGTCCTTGCATCCCACTGTGCATGCCACCCCGCACTGATACCTCTGCCCACATGTCTGTGTGTCCATTCACACCTATCCACGTGTCCATCTCTGCCTTCATCCACCCTTGGCTCCACCCCTCCCCGCACCATTCTCTACTTCCAACCCTTTGACCACCCATGTCTCCCCCCATCATGATTCCATCCTCCCTGTGTCCATCCTTGTCTCCATCCCCCCGTGTCTCCACTCATCCACATCTCCTCCCACCACTACATCCATCCCTCTGTCCATTCATCCCCATGTCTGTCCATATCCTCCTGTGTCCCCGTCACCGCTCTGTGCACCCTTCCGTTCCCCGTCTGTGCTCACACCCTGTGGTCCCCACGTGTCCCCACGTGTCCGCACTGTCCCTGTGTGTCCCGCGGGGCGTCCCCCAGGGAACTGGTTCCAGATGGTGTCGGCGCAGGAGCGGCTGACGCGCACGTTCACGCGCAGCAGCCACACGTACACACGCACGGAGCGCACCGAGATCAGCAAGACGCGCGGCGGCGAGACCACGCGCGAGGTGCACGTGGAGGAATCGACCCGCGTGGGCGGCGCCTTCCCCCGCGCGCCCCCGGAGCCCTTCGGGGCCTTCGGGGCCTTCGGGACCCGCGAGGGCATCGGCGCCTTCGCAGCGCCCGCGCGCGCACACGAGGGTGCGTCCTGCCCCGGGGCGCTCGGGGTGCAGCAAAGTGGGAGTGCACAGGGGCCGCGTGGGCACGAGGGGCACGGGCACACCTGGGCTGGGCGTGCAGGGCACTGCGCTTGCACGACGGGTGGGCAGCTCTGGCTCTTTGCACACGCAGGTGCACACCTGCTTACAGGGTGTGTGTGCTCAGCCCAGAGGGCTGTGGGTCCCCTCGGCACGGGTCTGCAGTGCCTCAAGGGCGTGTGCATGTGTGTGCACATGTGTGTGTGACTGTGTGTGTGTGTGTGCACGCTGGCAAGTGCACATGTCCTGTGCATGAGGGGGTGCACTTGCAGGGTGAGGTGCACCCACTGGTCATGTACATGGGCTCTGGTGGGTGTTGTGATGTCAGGGCACACTGGTGGCAGGGTGGTGGGATGGCAGTGACAAGGTGCCCTGGTGGTGGGGTAGCAGGGCGTGAGTGTGCCAGGGAGCCCTTGGGATGACGGTGAGAAGGTGATGGGGCAATGGGGTGCCCCAGTGCCCTGGTAGCAGAGTGACAGGATGTTGGGGTGACAGGATGACACAGTGCCCTAGTGACGGGGTGCAGGGGTGCTGTGGTGCCAGGGTGATGTCTTGATGGGTGACAGGGTGCCATGGTGAGAGGTGCTGGGATGCCATAGTGACATGGTGATATGGAAATGGGGTGCAGAGGGGCTGGGGTGCAGGGGTACCTGGCTTACAGGATGATGGAGTGATGTGGTGACGAGGTGCTCTGATGGCAGGATGAGTGTGCCAGGTAGTGATGGGGTGCTGGGGTGCCAAAGTGGCACAGCGGTGGTGTGACAACAACGGGGTGATGCTGGGGTGCCCAGGTGCCCGCGGGGTGACATGGTGTGTGACTGCAGGCGAGGCACCGGCGCAGGAGCTGGGGTGCCATAGTGGTGGGGTGCTGGGGTGGCCCTGGGGTGCGCTGTTTTGGGGTGCCCGTGGTGACGCGGCGCGTGCCCGCAGGCGAGGCGTCGGCGCAGGAGCTGTCGGCGCAGGTGCTGAGCCCGTCGGGGCAGCGGCGCGAGGCCGAGGTGGTGCCGGGGGCCGCGGGGGTGTACAGCGTGCGCTTCGTGCCCCAGGAGACGGGCGCCCACACCGTCAGCGTCAAGTTCCGCGGGCAGCACGTGCCTGGGAGCCCCTTCCAGTTCACCGTGGGGCCGCTGGGCGAGGGCGGCGCCCACAAGGTGCGCGCGGGGGGCACCGGGCTGCAGCGCGCCGTGGCCGGCACGCCAGGTACGGGGACGGTGGGGGCCGGGGGGCTCTGGGGGCAGTGGGTGTGCGGGTGTGGTGGGGATGTGCGGGCAATGAGGGACGGGTGCTCTTGGGGGTGTGTGTGGGGCCTGCGTGCTGCTGGGGGGGCAGGTGCTATGGGTGCTGTGTGTGTGGGGTGCTGGTGAAATCGGGGGGCTCTGGGTGCTGTGATGGGGGATTTGGGTACAGCTGGGTGTGGGGGCGATGGGGGGGCGTCATAGGTGCTCTGTGTTCCATGGGTCGGCTGTGGGTTCTTTGGGGGGGCATGGGGAGGCGGGTGCAGGTCTGTGCTGGGTGTCACCATCCCGGGGTGCCATCGAGGGCCAGGGTGACCCCGGTGGCCCCCCCAGCTGAGTTCAGCATCTGGACGCGTGAGGCGGGCGCGGGGGGCCTCTCCATCGCTGTCGAGGGGCCCAGCAAGGCCGAGATCTCCTTTGAGGACCGCAAGGACGGCTCCTGTGGCGTCTCCTACCTGGTGCAGGAGCCAGGTGAGGGGGGGCTGTACCCCAACACCCCCAACCGCCCTAACCACCCCTAACATCCCCCAGGGTGCTCAGCCTGGGGCTGGGGCCACAGGACCCTCATATGAGGAGGACCCCACATGCAAATGTATCCCCAATTAAGGGTATCCCCCCAGGAGGATGTCCCCAATAAAGGTGTCTCTCTGCTCAGGTGTCCCCATGGGAGGGTGTCTCTGTGCATGGGTGTCCCCACATAACAGTGTTCCCAAGGGAAGGTGTCCCTGTGTGGGGGCTCCCTGCCTGACTGTCCCCTGTCCCCCAGGTGACTACGAGGTGTCCATCAAGTTCAATGAGGAGCACATCCCTGACAGCCCCTTCATTGTCCCCGTCGCCTCCCACTCGGATGATGCCCGACGCCTCACTGTCACCAGCCTGCAGGTATAGCAGGGGACAGCCCCTGTGGAACCCTGGGGCACCCCTGGGCTCACGTGCCACAGGATGCCCGCTGGGTCCCCAGGTCACCCTTGGGCTGCTCTGAGCCCCTATTGCACTCTTGGGATGCCCACTGTGTGCCACCACTGGGTCTCCTGTGGCACCTTGGGCCCTCTGGAGCCACCTCTCCCTCCCTCATGTCACCCCTAGACCACCTTTATGTCCCCCTGTACCAGCCTCGGGACCCTCTCTGGTGCCAGTCTCGCGTCCCTTGTGTCACACTGCACCCCTGTGTCACCCGTGGGCCCCACGGTGTTCCCTCTGCCCCACTGCCCCCCCGCCTTGTCCCCTCATTCCCGGGGGTGACCCAGCTGGCACCATTCACGATGTCCCCCTGTCCCCCTGTCCCTGATGCCGCTGTGGTGTCCCCACAGGAGACAGTGGCAGTGAACCAGCCAGCGTCCTTCGCCGTGCAGCTGAACGGGGCGCGCGGCGTCATCGACGCCAAGGTGCACACGCCTGCAGGGGTGGTGGAGGAGTGCTACGTGTCCGAGCTGGACAGCGGTGAGGGGACACCCTGGGGACACTGTGGGGACACCGGCTCTGCAGATGTGGGGTTGTGGCACAGGGTGCAAGACACGGGGACATCATGTGATGTGGGGACATGGGGCTTGAGAGCATGGGAACATGGGGTATGGGGACAGAGTGACACAGGAACATGAGGACACAGGACGTGGTGACACGATGGCATCCCCCAGACTTGTACACACTGGGGTTCTTGCGTGGGGTGTGGAGATACAGGGATGTGGGGACATGGGCCACAGGGGTGTGGGGATGTGTCAGTGTCCCCTGATATGCACTGAGGTTCCTGCTGTGCGAGAACAGGGCTGTAGGGACATGGGGACACAGGGGCACGGGGGTGTGGGGACACAGGGACATGGAGGTATGGGGACACAGGGACACGGTGACGTGTCTGTGTCCCCCAGACCGGTACGCGCTGGGGTTCCTGCCGCGGGAGAACGGAGTGCACTCCATCGACCTGCGCTTCAATGGGCGCCACGTGCCCGGGAGCCCCTTCAACATCCGTGTGGGCGAGCAGAGCCAGGCCGGGGACCCCGGGCTCGTCACTGCCTTCGGGCCCGGCCTCGAGGGCGGCCGCACAGGTGACAGTGCTGTGGAGACAGGGATGGGGCTGTGCGAGGGGGGCGGGCACAGACACGGCCGTGAAACGGTGATGGGGACGGAGCCACGATGGAGATGTGGCCATGGCGCTGCCATGGTGGGAACGTGGCCGTGGGTGGTGACCACAACGGTGTCCTGGTGTCCCCCCCATGATGCCATCCCCACGTCCATCTCCCAGGGGTGCCCTCAGAGTTCCTGGTGCAGACAGCCAACGCAGGGGCAGGAGCACTGGCTGTCACCATTGATGGCCCCTCCAAAGTGGAGCTGGACTGTACCGAGGTTCCCGAGGGCCACCGCGTCACCTACACCCCGATGGCCCCTGGCAACTACCTCATCTCCATCAAGTATGGAGGCCCCCACCACATCGTAGGGAGCCCTTTCAAGGCCAAAGTCACTGGTATGAACAGGGGGGACATGGGGCTGGGAGAGGACATGGGTACATGGCTATTGGGAGGGACATGGGGACAGAGAGGAACACGGAACTAGTGGGGACACGGGAACTGAGGGGGACATGGGGACACTGGGGCCCCTTCAAGGCCAAGGTCAGTGGTGCAGATGGGCTGGGGGCAGACACGGGGATGGGGGGCATGGAAAAGGGAGACTGGGGGAGGAGAACACGGGAGTCCCCCGTGTGGGGTGACAAGGGTCAATGATGGCCATGATGGAGAGTTGCAGGAGGGCCACCCTGCAGGACCCCAGGGTGACAGCAGTGGGGGGGGTGCGGGGGGCGACGTGGTGTAGGAGCCCCAGGATGACACAGTGGGGATCCCAGGGGGAGGGGGGCTGTCCCTGAAAGATGTCCCCCCAGCTCGGTGCGATGGGGATGTCCCACGGTGGGGGCTGACCGTGTCCCCCCGGTGCTCCGCAGGCCCACGGCTGTCGGGCGGGCACAGTCTGCACGAGACCTCGACAGTGCTGGTGGAGCCGGTGGTGAGGGCGGGCTCGCGGGGCCCCCCCGCCTTTGGGGGGGTCACCAAGGCCCCGTCAGACGCTGGGCAGGTGGTGGCCCGGGGGCCAGGGCTGGCAGCCGCCCGCCTTGGCCACAAGAACCACTTCACCGTGGACTGCAGCAAGGCCGGTGAGGGCACTGGGGGCTGGGAGGGCAGATGGGGCTCAGCAGGCGCTCCTAGGGAGCCCTGTGAGGGCTTGGAGGAGAGGTGGGGGGGTCTGTGGGGTGTTCAGGGAATTCTGGGGAGTCTGCAGAAAGGATGGGGGGGTTAAAGGCGGGCCTGGGGGCCCTGGGAGGGCATGGGGTGGGTGGGTGGGGGAGTCTGGTGGAGGGTCTGGGAGGCAGGGGGGAAGCTCGGGGCCACCCTGGGGTCTCGAGCTCAGGGTTCACCCTGCCTGTGTCCCCCAGGCACAAACATGCTGCTGGTGGGGGTGCACGGCCCCAAGGCGCCGTGCGAGGAGGTGCACGTGAAGCACGAGGGGAACCGCGTGTACACGGTGACCTACAGCGTGCGGGAGCGCGGCGAGTACGTGCTGCTGCTGCGCTGGGGCGACCGCGACGTGCCGGGGAGCCCCTTCCGCGTCACGGCGGCCTGAGCGCCCCGTGCGGGGGGCACAGGCTGGCAATAAAGCACTGGGAGAGGAACGGGGTCCGCGTGGTGACTGGGGACACGGCCTGCGTGGGGCTGGGCTGGGACTGGGGACATGGCACGCGTGGGGCTGGGGACACGGCACTCATGGGGATGGGGACACGGCACACGTGGGGCTGGGGTGGGACTGGGGACATGGCACACATGGGGCTGAGGACACAGCACACATGGGGCTGAGGACACAGCACACATGGGGCTGGGGACATGGCACGCGTGGGGCTGGGAGCGGGCCAGGCCGGGGCCACGCTGCAGAAGGACGCCAGGTCTAGGGGTGTCCTGAGCAAGACACCACAATTGCAGGGTGTGCAGAACAGCACAGCAGGGTTTAGGGATGGCCCTGGGGGTCTGGGGCAGGATGGTGGGGCCCGGGGTGTTCGGGACTCCAAGGGGATTTCATGGAAGAACAGCGGCACCGTGGGAGGCCCGGGGTGTTCGGGGCTCCAAGGGGATTCCATGGAAGAACAGCGGCAGCCTGGGGGCCCGGGGGGTTCGGGCTCCAAGGGGATTCCATGGAAGAACAGCGACAGCCTGGGGGGCCCGGGGGGGTTCGGGGCTCCAAGGGGATTCCATGGAAGAACAGCGGCAGCCTGGGGGGCCCGGGGTGTTCGGGGCTCCAAGGGGATTCCATGGAAGAACAGCGGCAGCCTGGGGGCCCGGGGGGTTCGGGCTCCAAGGGGATTCCATGGAAGAACAGCGACAGCCTGGGGGGCCCGGGGGGGTTCGGGGCTCCAAGGGGATTCCATGGAAGAACAGCGGCAGCCTGGGGGGCCCGGGGTGTTCGGGGCTCCAAGGGGATTCCATGGAAGAACAGCGGCAGCCTGGGGGCCCGGGGGGTTCGGGCTCCAAGGGGATTCCATGGAAGAACAGCGGCAGCCTGCGGGGCCCGGGGGGTTCGGGCTCCAAGGGGATTCCATGGAAGAACAGCGGCAGCCTGGGGGCCCGGGGGGGTTCGGGGGTCCCGGCCAGCGCGGTGCGAGGTGCCTGTGGGGCCCGTGCCGCCCGGTAGGGGGCGCTGTGCAGGGGAGCGCCCCGCGTCCCCTCAAGGACACGGCGCTCTGCGCATGCGCGCGGTGAGGGGCGGGCCCGGCGATAGGGGTGGGGCGAGGACGCGGAGGGGCGTGGCCAGAAGGGGCGCGGGTCCTCCCCCGGCGGTAGGCGGGGCCGGGCCGCGTTGCCGGGCAGCGGTGGGCGGGGCGCTCCGGGAGCGGCGGCGGAACCCGGAAGCGGCGGCGGGTTCCGGTCGGTCCCGGCCGGTCCCGATCCCCACAGCCGCTCCCGGCGGCGCATCCCCACCCGCCGGCTCCCGGCAGCCGCTGTCCCACGGTCCGTGTCCCGACGGATTCCGTTCCCAGTGGACCCCGGGCATGGCGGGCCGCGGGAAGCTGATCGCGGTGATGGGCGACGAGGACACGGTGACCGGGTTTCTGCTGGGCGGCATCGGGGAACTGGACAAGCACCGGCGGCCCAACTTCCTGGTGGTGGAGAAGGAAACAAGTCTGGCGGAGATCGAGGAGACGTTCCGGTGTGTATGGGGGGAAGGCGGCCTGGGAGGGCTCGGGCGGCCTGAGGGGGGCCGGGGGGATCAGTAAGGTTCGGGGTGCTGAGGGCTCCGTGCGGTGCCCGTGTGAGCGCACAGCGGGGGCTCTGAGGGGACCCAGCCCGGCTCTGGGCTCCGGGGTGTCGGTAAGGTTCGGGGCTCCGGGGTGTCGGTAAGGTTCGGGGTGCTGAGGGCTCCGTGCGGTGCCCGTGTGAGTGCACAGCGGGCACTCTGAGGGGGATCCGGCCAGGCTCTGGGCTCCGGGGTGTCGGTAAGGTTCGGGGGGCCGGGGGGGACCCAGCCCGGCTCTGGGCTCCGGGAGTGTCGGTAAGGTTCGGGGGGCCGGGGGGGACCCAGCCCGGCTCTGGGCTCCGGGGCTCGCAGAGTTGCGGCGGGGGAGGGAGAGGGCCGGCAGAATGTGGGCTCAGGCTGCCCGGAGCGCTCAGCGGATCGGGGCCCAGCAGCGTGTCCCGCCCGCACGGGCTCTCCGTGCCCCTCACTCTCCCTTTCTCCCCTCGGCAGGGGTTTCCTGGCGCGGGAGGACGTGGGCATGATCCTGATCTCGCAGGCGCTGGCGGAGCAGATCCGGCCGGCGGTCGCCGCCCACGCCCGGGCGCTGCCCGCGGTGCTCGAGATCCCCTCCAAGGACCACCCCTACGACCCGGCCCGGGACTCGGTGCTGCGCCGCGCCCGGGGGCTCTTCGCGCCCGACGAGCTGCGATAGAGCCCCCCAGGACCCCCGGCCCCTCCCCACACCCCCCAAATCCCCCTCTAACTCCCCCCAGTACCCCGCAGCTCGCCCAGTCTGTCCCCTGCGCCCGTGGCCTCTTTGCACCCAGTCACGGGTGACTGACACCCCCAGACAGTCCCCGGTACCTTCCCAGCAGCCCCAAAAGGTCCTCCACCACTCCCCCAGCTTCTTACACTCAACAACCTGTGGTACCCCAAAACAGCCCCTGGCGCCCTATGGGGTCACAAGCCAGGCCTGGGGGTCTCCATCCCAGGGAAGCCCACCCAGGGGCCCCCAGCCCATCTGGGGCAGTTGTGCCCCATGCCTGGGGAGTTCCCAGCCCATCCCAGGGTTATTCTGGGGGATCCCTGGGGTTCCCAGGGTGCCCTTTGGATGCTGGGGGCTGTGGTTGCCCCGTGGGTCTGAGGGTGACACGGGGAGCCTGGCGTGTCCCTGAGGGTGCCTGGGGCTGCCACAGGGGCCCTGAGGGTGACCCGTGACTGTGTCTCAGCCATGTCCCGTGATGGGGAAGTGCCACCAGCATATCCTGCTGAATCCTGCCAGGTCCTGCCTGCAGGCAGGGAGGGACGCCGTGGGGGAGGAGAGGAACACCCCAAGGACACTGGGAGTTGTCACTGTGACCTTGTCACCGTTCCCCCAGCTCCTCCTCAGCCTCCTCAGCCCCAGCAGAACCTGGGGGGAATGTTATTTATTGTCCTCCCCCTGTGCCCAAATGTCATTTGTGTCCCCCGTGTGTCTCCCTGACAGTGTCCCCAACATGTGCTGACACCACTCACTGTCTGCTCTGCTCTGCTCTGTGGGGTGCTGTGAGGGGTGGGGACAGGGGGACCTGGGGGCATGGCACAGGGACATGCAGGGGGGCACGGGGACAGAGCCGTGGAGGGCTCAGGAGCACCCTGAGACCCCCCATGACCCCCACCCTCGGGGGGACAGCAGGGGTGAGCCCCCCGCACCCCACAGGGCCTGAGGGCATTGGTGTGAGGGCCTGGGAGCCCCGTCCAGCCCGGGCTGCCCCCGTGTTTGTGTTCCCACCTCCCGAGCAGCCCCTGCTGTGCCCTGCGGACAGGGGTGGCACCTGCAGGGCACTGAGGGGAGCCCACATCTCTGGGGCCCTGGGCAGTGGCCGTGCTGGGAACACGCACTGGGAAGTGGGCTGGGCACAGGTGGGCACGGACACACTTGTCACAGATGTCCCACACACACACAGGTGCCACACACAGGTGTCACACACATACCACAAATACACGTTTGTGGCACACAGGATCCCAGGACAGTGTGAGGGGGAAGGGCCCTGTGGTGATGCCCCCGCTCAGCTCCTGCCCAGGCAGGGTCACCTGGAGCAGGTGGCGCTTGTCCAGGTGGGTTAGGCTGTCTCTGTGGAGGGACACCCCTCACCCTCCTGGGCGGCTGTCCCAGGGCTTGGCCTTCCCACGATGGAGGCAGCTTGTGCCTCGTGCTGAGCTGGGACTGTCGGAGCCCAGGGCCTGACTCCTCATCCTTCGCTGGGCAGGACGGGGCTGGGCCTGGCACCATCCTCATCACCTGGGGAGGCCTCAGATGTTTGCATGGATTGGTGCCATCCCCTCAGGTGAGGGATTAGTGTGGACGTGTGAGCAGCAGTCCAAAGCTCCACGTGGACTCGGGAGCCCTGGCAGCCCATCGGGCACAGAGGGGGAATTGCCAGGAGCAGGGGGAGATGGAAATGGCTCCCAGCTGTGCAGGTGACCCAGAGCGTGGTGGCTGGGGCACACAAGTGGACGCGGAGCAGCAGGACATGGCGTGGTGGTGGCCCAAGCAGCAGGATTTGCAGGAGGGCACAGCCACCCTCCTGACCCTTGAGGTGTGCTCCTCTCAGGTGGGGATTATTTTTTTCACTTGTCCAATTTGATTGGACCCAGCAGTAGTTCACACACTGATAAAAGCCGTTGCTGGCAGGAGTGGGGAGAAGCAGACAGAGCTCCCCAAGAAAGCCTGGGATGCAGGGGGTGTCTGAGCCTACTGTTACTGCTGGAGCACAGTGAGACAGCACTGCGTGTGGTGTGAGCAGCTGGGGCATCTCACAGGGGAGGCGGGGAGGCTGAAGATCCTCAAGGATTGTCAAGAGAAACAGACTGGTGGAGTTGCACCTTCCATCCAGGAGAGAAATGCAATGCATGAAAGCTCAGCAACAGTCAGAGTTGCCCTGACCCTCTTGCCTTCAGGCAGGAGGAGACCTAAAAGGGGAGCATGGAAACAGGTCCCTGCTTAGGGAGGTAGCAGAATCCCCCCGGCTTCCCTCGCCTTCCCAGGTGCCCTTACAGAACCCATATGAGGTCCTGGATTTTGAGGGTCAGACAGTTGAGAGTGCAGCAGAAAGTCTGCTTGGTGGGTGCCCCAGATCCGTGCAGTCAGTCAGACAGATCACAGCTACAGTTATTAAGGAAAAAAGGAAGGGCAGTTTTGTGTGTGATTCACTTTGAGGGGGGCTGAGGAGCTGTGTTCCAACCAGACCCATCCCACAGGGAAGTCCGAGGCCTCCCTGAGGCCCAGGCAGGGGACACTGCTGAGAGACTCCCTGCACTAATTCAGCCCACCAGTGACTGTGGTCACAGGGGTTTTCAGGGTGAGAGAGAGATGAAAATGTTGAATCTGTGATCAGAAGGCTTGATTTATTATTTTATGATATATATATAACATTATGACTATACTAAAAGGAATAGAAGAAAAGTGCTCAGAAGGCTAGCTAAGCTAAGAATAAGAACGATAACAAAGGAGCTCTCTCAGACTCTGTCCGAGATAGCTCAGTTTTTGATTGACCATTAATTGTAAACGTTTAAGATGGGCCAATCACAGGTGGACTTGTTGCATTCCACAGCAGCAGATAAGAATTGTTTACATTTGTTGCTGAAACTTCTCAGCTCTAACAGGAAAAATCCTAAGATAGAATTTTAATGAAAAGATGTCTGCGACAGCTGCCCACTGCTCATTGTCCTGATGAGAGAAGTACCAGGGTGACAGAAAAGGACTTTGGTGCACTGGGTTGCCTGGTTGAAGGGACAAGAGCACAAGGTACAAGAGATGGTGGTCTTGATTCCTTTGGTAGTCGGGATGAATGCCAAAATGAACAAGAAAGCTAACGGGAGCAAAAAGTAGCTTAAAGACTGGTGCCATTGGTGGAATTTTGGGTTTTTTGAACATGAGGTAGTATGTATAGCACCAGGCTGGAGATAGATGGGTTCACCTCTAGAAGAGAAGAGGCAAAAGGGTTCCAACCTGTGGATTGGCAGGCTGATTGAGAGGGCTTTAAACTAGATCTGAGGGGAGAGGGGGATGAGAGCACAGTCACTAGAGATGAAGCTGGGGGCAGCAGGCCAGTGCGGGGCAGAAATTGACAGCACAGCTAAAGTGCATCTACACCAATGCAGCAGTGTGGGCACCACAGGAGGACCTGGAGGCTGTGGTGCAGCAGCAAAGCTCTGATCTAGTTGCTGTCATGGAACTGTGATGACTCCATGACTGGAATGCTGCAATGGATGGCTCCAAGCTCATTAGAAGGGACAGGTGAGGCAGGAGAGGTGGTGTGATGACTCTGTACCTTAGGGAGGGTTTTGGCTGTCTGGAGCTTAGTAATGAAAAGGATGAATGGTTGTGGTGAAAATCAAGGGGAAGGCTGGCAAGGCAGATATCCTGGTGGGGGTCTGTTCTAGACCTCCCAACCAGGATGAAGAGGCAGATGAATTATTCTATAAAGTGCTGGCTGATGTTTCGTGGTTGCCGGTCCTTGTTTTTGTGGAGGTCTTTAACCTGCTGGATGTCTGCTGGAAGAAACCCAGTGGAGAGAAGACAGTCTGAGAGGCTCCTGGAATGTGTGGAAGAGAACTTCTGGCTCAGTAGCTGAGCAGCCCACCTAGGGTGGGGCCCTGCTGGACCTGCTGTTTGCAGACTGAGAGGGGCTGCTGGAAGATGTGGTGGTTGGAGCCATCTTGGGCACAGTGACCCTGAAATGAAGGAGTTTCAGTCCTTGGCGAAGTAACAAGGTGTGTCAACAAAACCTCTACACTGTCAGAGGGTGAATGTCAGCCAGTTTGGGACACTGATTTGGACAGTCCCTTGGGAAGCAGCCCTTAAAAACAAAGGGTCCAGGAAGGCTGGGCATACATCGAGAAGGAAAGCTTTAAGGTGCAGGAGCAGCTTGTCCCCATGTGCCTAAAAATGAGCTGGTGGGGAAGAAGGGATTGTCCCCCTAACCTTGGCATTGGTGAGGCCACACCTCAAGTCCTGTGTCCAGTTCTCAGCCCCTCAGTTCAAGAAGGACATGGAGGGGCTGGAGTGTGTCCAGAGAAGGCAACGTAATAGGGAGGGCCTAGAGGGTGAATCCTCTGAGGAGCAGCTGAAGGAGCTGGAGAGGCTCAGCCTGGAGAAAAGGAGGCTCAGGGGAAACCTTCTCATTCTCCAGAACTCCCTGACAGGAGATCAGAGCCAGGGGAGGCCCAGCCCTGGAGCGGACTCAAGTTATGCCAGAAGAGGTTCAGGGTGGACGTCAAGAAAAATTTCTTCATGGAAAGGTGGTCAGGCATTGGAAGGAGCTGCCCCGCAGAGTCCGAGTCCCTGGAGGTGTCCAAGAAATTATGGAGGAAAAAATGTAAACCTTCATTTCTCAAGGTATGTAATCAAAGTCAGATGCCTTTCTGAAATGGATGCAAAGAAACATTTGTAAAAGGTGAATGTAGGCAAACTAGCAGAGCACTGCTGTTTTAGAGTAAGGATCACCACATTTAAAATATTCATTCAGGGTGGGAAGAAGGGTTGACAGGCTGAGAGAGTCATGGCTGGTCAGCCTGGAGAACAGAAGGTTCCAGGGAGACGTTGGTGCCTCTTCCAGTACTTAAAAGGGGCTTAGAAAAAGGCTGGAGGGGTACTTTGGACAAGAGCCTGTAGTGATAGGACACAAGAAAAATGGCCTTAAGCTGAAGGTGGGTAGATTTAGATTAGGTGTTAGGAGGGAATTTCTGGCTGTGGGTGCGGGCAGGCCCTGGCACAGAGCAGCTGTGGCTGCCCCTGGATCCCTGGCAGTGCCCAAGGCCAGGCTGGACAGGCCTCAGGCCTTGGAGCACCCTGGAATAGTGGAAGGTGGCCCTGCCCACGGCAGGGGTGGCACTGGGTGGTCATAAAGTCCCTTCTACCCAGAGCATTCCACGTCTCTATGACTCCGTGCTGCCCCTCCCTGCCATGCCAGCACTCAGAACCAGCCCCTCTGTGACAGCGGCCCTGGCCCGGGCACTGTGAGCACCACGAAGGCTGTGGGTGCCGTGGCAGTGGCCGCACTGGAGGTGACAGCTCTGCGCTGGCTCTGCCACCTGCGCTGGCGCCGATGGCTTTGCTGGGGCTGCTCGTGCTGCTGGCCCTGGCCGGGCCCGTGGGGGGCACCTGGGACACCTGCAGGTCAGTGGCCCCGGGGGCTCTGCGAGGGAGCTGGAGGAACACTTGGGGACTTCCCTGGCAGAACAGTGGTGAAAGATGCCCCTCGGGGTTGTCGGGCCCTGCTGCCGCTCAGCACCAGGTGGGACTTCCAGGCTGAGCAGCAGCAGCCACCGAGCAGGGCACTGATGGCTTTGTGCTTCCAGAGGGACGTGCGGGCTCCGGCCCATGGCCTCTGACCACAGCTCTGCTGCTCTTGACTACAACTCCGTGGTTTCTGCTGCTGGCACGTCCCGTGAGGGTGGCACCAGTGTCCAGCCTGGGGCCTGGCCCGGCATCGTCAGCATCCAGGCCACCTGGGAGAACGGCACGTGGCACATGTGCACGGGTGTCCTCCTCAGCTCCCAGTGGGTGCTCACGGTGGCACACTGCTTCGCCAGGGCCGGGTAAGAGACAGCAGGGACAGAGATGTCCCCAGAGCACGGGCAGGCACCCAGCTCACAGCACCACGGGCCGCTGCCCTGCCCACCTGGGCAAGCAGAAGGCCGGGAAATGCTGGGCTGCTGCAGCCCGTGGCTCTGCTCCCTGTCACGCCTCTGTCCATCTGCTCCCCAGGGGCATCTCCACGTGGGACGTGGTGATCGGGGCCACAGATCTGACTCAGATGGGCCCTGAGGCTCTGGTGAGACGCATCCAGAGGCTCCTGGTGCACCAGCACTACGTGGCTGCCACGGCCAGGAACGACATCGCCCTGGTGGAGCTGGACCAGCCCGTGGAGTGCAGCGACTACATCCAGCTGGGCTGTGTGCCCGACCCCTCACTCAGGGTCTCGGAGCTGAAATCCTGCTACATCGCCGGCTGGAACTTTGCCAGAGGTGAGTTCCCAACAGGATGTGTGCTCCCAGGGCGAGCTGGGTGCCTGGGGACATGGGCTGGGCACGGACAGGGACACAGGCTGGGCACAGACACGGGCGGGACACAGACAGGAACATGGGCTGGATACCCGGGGACACGGGCTGGGCACAGACAGGGACATGGGCTGGGCATCCAGGGACACGGGCTGGGCACAGACATGGGCTGGACACAGACAGGGACACGAGCTGGGCACCCGGGGACACGGGTTGGGCACAGACACGGGCTCAACACAGACAGGGACATGAGCTGGGCACACACAGGGACATGGGCTGGACACACACAGGGACACAGGCTGGGCACACACAGGGACATGGACTGGGCACACACAGGGACATGGGCCGGGCACACACAGGGACATGGACTGGGCACACACAGGGACACAGGCTGGACACACACAGGGACACAGGCTGGGCACACACAGGGACATGGACTGGGCACACACAGGGACATGGGCCGGGCACACACAGGGACACGGGCTGGACACAGACACGGGCTGGGCACAGACAGGGACATGAGCTGGGCACCCTGGGACACGGGCTGGACACACACAGGGACACGGGCTGGGCACAGACATGGGCTGGGCACACACAGGGACACAGGCTGGGCACACACAGGGACACGGACTGGGCACACACAGGGACACGGGCTGGGCACACACAGGGACACGGACTGGGCACACACAGGGACACGGACTGGGCACACACAGGGACACGGGCTGGGCACACACAGGGACATGGGCCGGGCACACACAGGGACACGGGCTGGGCACAGACACGGGCTGGACACAGACAGGGCACACACAGGGTCCGGCCGCACGGCGCCAGCAGGGCCGGGCTCGGAGCAGCCCGGGCTGGGGGAAGGAGCCTCCACCAAGACAAGCATGGAACGGGATGAGCTGTAAGGTCCCTGCTCACCCAAACAATTCCTGCTGGCCCTGGGAAACCTCGGGGGTTTGGCCCCTTCCCCAGGCCAACAGCAGGGACACAGCTGGACAACATCACCTGTGGGGAAGGGGCAGGGACACAGCTGGACAATGTCACCCGTGGGGAAGGGGCAGGGACACAGCTGGACAATGTCACCCGTGGGGAAGGGGCAGGGACACAGCTGGACAACATCACCCCTGGGGAAGGGGAAGGGACACAGCTGGACAATGTCGTTCCGTGGGGAAGGGGCAGGGACACAGCTGGACAACATCACCTGTGGGGAAGGGGCAGGGACACAGCTGGACAACATCACCCGTGGGGAAGGAGCAGGGACACAGCTGAACAATGTCACCCCTGGGGAAGGGGAAGGGACACAGCTGAACAATGTCGTTCCGTGGGGAAGGGGCAGGGACACAGCTGGACAATGTCATTCCGTGGGGAAGGGGCAGGGACACAGCTGGACAATGTCGTTCCGTGGGGAAGGGGCAGAGCCAGGCCTGGGAAGGGGGCTCACCCCAGGCAGGGGAAGGGATGGGCACCGAGCTGCTGAGGCTCATTCCCCTCTGTGCCCACAGCTCAGGGAGCAGCCATGGTGCTGCAGGAGTCCAAGGTTCACCTCATGGACACTGAGCTCTGCAACAGCAGCCCATGGTATGCAGGGGCTGTTCATGCTGACAACCTGTGTGCTGGGTACCCACAGGGCGGCATCGACACCTGCCAGGTAGGAGCGTGTGATGAGTCCCTCAGCCCCTGGCAGCGCAGGGACCCCCTCATCCCCCACACGCAGCCCAGCCTGTCCCCTGTCCGCCCCTCCCCTCCCCACAGCAGCCCCCCACAGTCCCTGAACCATCTCTCCCGGCGCAGGGGGACAGCGGGGGTCCCCTCGTCTGCAAGGACAATGCAGCTGACTACTACTGGCTGGTGGGATTGAACAGCTGGGGAAGAGGCTGTGACAGAGCCAGGCACCCCGGCATCTACACCTCCACTCAGCACTTCTACAACTGGATCCTGCTCCAGACGGGCCTGAGCCCAGCAGAAAGAGCTGGTCCAGCACCGGAGCCACCTGTCACCTCGGCCCCCGAGGAGGAGCCTGAGGAACCAGAGGAACCAGAGGAACCAGAGGAAGAGATCAACTTGACCCCTGAGTACAACGAGAAACCAGCAGTGACATCCTCGGGCACGTCACTGCCCATGGCATTCCCACACCAGATCCTGGTGCAATTCTGGAATCTGGTGCAGGAGTTCCTGCAGTTTTAGAAGGACAAAAAAGCCTGAGCAGGATCCAGGGCTACAGTGGATCACGGCAGCTCCAAGGCAGCCTCGGGGCCAGAGGCTTCTCTGTCCTGCCCACGCTGCTGCGCTGCAGCCACAGCGATGCTGACGTGACTGAGGTGTTGAAGTAAAGTTTCTGTGTTCACCATTACCCGTGTGTTCAGCCCTGCTCAGTGCACCCGCAGGCTCGCAGAGTCCCTGCTCTGTCTGTCCATCTGCTGTGCTGTTCACATTCATTCTTCAGCCTGGGGAGGGCTCCAGGGAAACCTCAGTGCCCCTTGCATTGAAGCAGGTTATAATAGTGGGGGAGAGCGAGAGCGGCTTTTTGCATGGGCAGGCCATGACAGGACAAGGAGGAATGGGTTAAACCTAGAGGAGGGGAGATTGGGATGAGGCGCTGGGAAGGAGTTTTTACTCAGGGGGTGGTGAGGCCCTGGCACAGGGTGCCTGGAGAAGCTGTGGCTGCCCCTGGATCCCTGGAAGTGTCTAAGGCCAGGTTGAACAGGGCTTGGAGCAACCTGAAATAGTGGAAGGCGTCCCTGTCCATGGCAGGGGCTGAATGAGGTGACCTTTAAGGTCCCTTTCTAACCAAACCATTCCAAGATTCCATGACTGTTTTAAGAGTGTGTGTGTGTATCCAGCTCTCTGGAATGCAGCATCCTGTGCACACACGCACACACAGACAAGAGGCATGGCCACATCCAACAAGGTGGGACAGAACCAGCCCCTGGGTGTGAGCCCACCTGTGTCAGCTGTACGGACGGGAAGGAGAAGCCTCCTGTGCTCAGAGCCCCTGGGATCTGGCTGTTCTGGGGCAGAATGGGGACAGCAGCCCAGGGATGGCAGCAGAGGTCATGGGTGGACTGAGGCAGCACTGGCTCAGCTGGAAGCAGGCTGGGGCTGGTCTGTAGCCTTAAACAACCTGGGACCCGCCTCCTTACAGCAGCAGCGCGGGAAGGATGCCATCATAGCTTTGTAAAAATATCCTTTAGTGTTTGCTTTCTGCAGCAGGTACCACTACAGTGCCTGGGCAGGGTCCCTCCTGCAGGTCCAGGATGGCTCACTTCTGCTAGGCAGCTCTGTCCTCAAAGAGCAGTGGGAATGAGCCACCATCCATGTGGAATCATGTGGGTCCTCCCATCCCTCTCCCGAGCGAAATGTGCAGCAGCGAGGGCCGAGCAAATGAAGATCCTGCCCAGGTGAGCTCCCACAAGAAGGGAAGAGGCCCGGCTGCCCACCACCACAGCTCTAGGGCATGAGAAGCATCACTGTCCTCCACACAGGCCCCCGAAGTCCAGAGCCAAGGGGAAAACAGGCTCAGGGTCCAGGCCTAGGCAGATGAGGGCTCCTCTTCAGTGCAGCTCTTCCCCTTGTCTGGCAAATCCTTGCTTGTGTTCTGCAGGTCAAAGCTCTGGAAAGGAGCAGGACAAGGAACTGCTGAGAAAAGACAGACTGCAACAGCTGTATCTGCTGTGGCTCTTTTAGACTCTGCCTAGGGCAGTGAGAGCTCTCGGGATGGTTCCCACTTCCCCCTCCCAGCCCAGACTGAGCAGCACACAAAGCCCAGCAGAGGGCAAAGCTTCCCGTGCTGCACAGCTTCCCCCCTTTGCCATAGGGGAAAAAGAGTAGAACTGCTCATCCAACAGGACTCAGGACGGTGCAGGGACAGAGCCTTCCCTACCTCCAGCTCCCGCAGGACCTCGTCCATGAAGTCTCCTGATTGCTGTTTGTAAGCCACAGCCAGCCTGATGGCGTCGTTGAAGAGCTGGTGGGAAGGACAAGGCTGTCACTCACTGGATGGGGCACATGGGCATTGGGTTTCTGTAGCACATGGAGACTGTTCCCACATCCCAGGGGAAAAAAACCCTCTGCAGCTCTCCATAGCCACCAGCCACTCACATGGAGCTGGAATGATGGACCATTTCCTGCTCTCTGTGCCCAGAGCAGCCCCCGTGTCCCTGGGCTGCCAAGGGGCCTCGTGGACACCAAGCCCAGCAGGCAAACGCCCATCTCACCTTCACCACGTTGGTGCCATCGGCAGCAGACACAAAGTAAAAGGGCAAACTGAACTTCCGGGCAAAATTGAAGCTTTTCTGGGTCACCTTCATATCGGCTGAAGCAGACAAAGAAGACATGGTCAGTCAGACATGGCAGGAGGTGCAGAAGGTGGTGTCTTCTGTGTGACACGTCAGACGAGCCACAGCCCTGTGACAGCAATCACCAGGGGCTGCCTGGCATTCCCCATGGGAGGAACCTTCCAGCCTCCTGCAGAGCCAGGTGAACAGTTCTGTCAGCAGCTACACTGAGACTCTTCAGCACACTGGAGTCTGTGCAGGCTGAAGGAGCACCAAGGGCATCCCTGACTGATCCAGGGAAGCCACAGAACAGCTTTGGCTTCCTTTTGCTGCCATTTTTGACCAGGTGCTACTCCAATCACTTTTGGGCTCTTGATGGATAGAATAGGCAGTGTGATAAGGACATAACCAGAAGAAAAACACTCGAATAAAACTGAAATTGATGAAATTTGCACTTTCAATTGCTGGTGACACAGGACAAGCACCTGTAAGACAGCAGCTGAGGTCAGCACAGGAGCCAGCCCTGGGGGACTGAGGAAATCCTCTGGACCCAACAGACAAGGGACATTGGTTCTCAGTAAGGACAGGAGCGAATCCCAGCACGACCCTGGCAAGCTGGGAGCAGAAGGCACACTCACCATCAATCTTGTTGGCCACCACAATGCAGGGAATCTCTGGGCGGAATTCCCTCAGCTCCTTGTACCAGTTGTTCAGGTTCTTGTAGGTGACCTTCCGCTGCACATCAAACACCTTCCAAGAGAGAACCACCTATCCCAGGCCAGCCCAGCACTGACTGACCCAGGACAGCTCTAACCAACACAAGGACACAATCCAGAATGTTCCCAGGAACACAAGACCAAGGGAACTGGGCATTATTAGGAAGGGTGAGAGAGAAAGGGACAGTATTGCCAAGCCCAGCCAGCAGGAAACAGCCCCTTGATGTCCTTTACACTGTCCTGTGTCCTGGGCAAGTCCCTGCCACCCACACAGGGAGCCGGCACTGGGAACAGCTTATGCCAAACAGGATCAGATGTGGCCTCCTGTTCTGACAACTAAACCACCAATGAAAATCACTGGTGGAACAGTGGAAAGTGAGAGTGACAGGACAAACCAGGAGATCTGAGCAGGAGAGGAGCCAACAAAACTGGCAACAGGGGCAAACATGAGGACACTGAGAAGACAGCAGGGCCAGGGGATAGAGGAAAAGGGTTACCAGGAGAGACAGACCAGAGCTAGCCAGGTCCATCTACAGGCAGGTCATCTGGTGAGAGAAGAAAGAATGATCTAGGAAAGTTTTTTAAACCACAGGAAGAGACAAGGAACACATGGCAGTGCAACCATCAGAGTAACACAAAGGCCAGGTGTCACTGAGACCATTGTGCACCCCGCTCCCACGGTGCAGCTGAGACCCCCTCACCATGATGCAGGCATGGGCCTGGTGGTAGTAGGAGGCATGCATGCTCCGGAACCGCTCCTGGCCCGCCGTGTCCCAGAAATCTGTAACACAGAACCAGCTCACAATGACACAACTCACCGAGCTCTGCTCTTCTCACAGCTTACACCCAGGAGGCAAAGCACAGCCCACCTGCTCAGAGACACAAACTCAGCTTCACCTCACCAATCTGAAACACATCAGGGTTAAGAAGTTGTGCCAAACTGGGACCTTTCCTCACTGGGCTCAGCTGTGGGCAGTGCTGGTACTGGCCAACAACAAAGGAGAAGCCACCAGTGACACAGTTGTGTGGGACAGCAGGACCAAGACAGGCAGAAGTGCACAGAGCCATGTCTGGCACTCTGTCACTAGGGATGACAACGGGAAACTACCTAAAACTCCAGGAACTGCTGGGCACTGCTGAATTCTGACCCAGCAGTCGGGGTCGGTCAGTCGGGGCCCTGCCATGGGAAATGCTCCAGCGCCTCTCACAGACATCTGACTCTGCTCTCCCAGGGGCAGGAATCATTCTGAGGTGCTGAAGGTAAGTCAGCCAGAGGCAAACAGGTCCCAGTCCATGAAGTTCTGTGTACACCAGAAATCACGGGGCAAACCTGGACACGGCCGTGCCTTTAGCTGTTGGGGCACCTCAGGTGGAGATCCCCCACCTCTCACTGGGTTTGTAGGTTCACATCTGCCTCTGGTTTGCTGTATAAATTGGCACAGCTTCAGTTAAGAATCTCAGTGTAGTCACACCTCTTGTCAGCTGGACCCAAGCATGGTGCTGTACCCAAAGCCAAATGAGCCAGTTTCCTTAGGGATTCCTTTGCACTGATACTGTGACTGGACTCTGTGTCAGACCTCCTGGACAGTGGCTTTCTTAAACTGCCCAAATACAGACAGGTCCCCACCAGACCACATTTGCATTCACTGTCTGTGTCACAACGAAGACGTTGAGCAGTGTCAGCCCCAGCCCCACTGAGCCATGATCAGTGGCTCCACGTGGAGTCCATCCATACCCATCCATCCAACCCCTGTCTCTCCAGCTCAGAGTCCAGGACATCGTGGGGACAGTGCCCTACACTTTGCCAAGCCCAGGGGGATGATGGCAGTCACTTTGCCCCACCCACCAATGCTGCAGCTCTGTCCCAGAAGGGCACCAGCTTTGTCACGGTGGTGCTGGTTATCAAAACACGATACCAATACCCAGACTGAGGGGATCTGCCTTCCCAGCTGCTCCCTCTGCCATGGCACCCCACGTCCCCGGGCTGGCCCCACTCACCCACGCGGACGTCCTGCCCGCCGACCCGGGCGCGGTGCTGGTACAGCGTCAGGGCGAAGGTGGAGAGCTGCTGCGGCTGGCTGCGGCGCGTTAAGGACCGAAGAGCGGGGCAGAGCCCTCCGCCGCGACCCGCCGTGCCCGCCCCGCTCCCCGCCGCCAAGGATACAAGCCATCGAGCAGAAACCGCTCCAGCAGCCTGCCGAGAGAGCGAGCGCGTGTCCCGGTGAGCCGCGGCACCGCGCTGCGGCCCGGCTCCGCGGGACCCCCGCCCGACCCGCGGCACGCCCGCGCCCCACACACTTGGACTTGCCCACGGCGCTGTCGCCCAGGCAGATGATCTTCACCGTCTCCTCGGCGCCGGCCGCGGCCCCGTCCCGGGCCTCGTTCCCGTCCGGGGCCTCCTCCCGCGCCGCGGCCCGGCCCTGCTCCTCCGCCGCCGTCGCCATGGCAGCGCCTGCGCGTCCCCGCTGCCGCGCGACGCGCCCCGGCCCCGCCCCCTATCCCGCCCCGCCCCCTATCCCGCCCCGCCCCGGGCCCCGCCCCGCCCCGGGCCCCGCCCCGCCCCATGCCGCCCGGCCCGGCCATGGCGGCCCCCGCGCGGCGGCTGCAGCTGACGCTGGCGCTGCTCAAGCCGGACGCCGTGGCCCATCCGCTCGTGTGCGAGGTGAGAGCCGGGCCGGGCCGGGCACAGCAAAGCACAGCAGGCCTCGCCACGACCCCCCCCAGCGCCGCCTCTTCCCGCAGGCCGTGCACGCCGCCATCCTCCGTCACCGCTTCCTCATCGTCCGCGCCAAGGAGGTGCGGTGCGGCGCGGAGCAGAGCCGCCGCTTCTACCGGGAGCACGCAGGTACGAGCCGGGCTCGGGGGGCCGGAGCGGGGTGCTGCCCCGGGCCGGTGCCCACCCGGTCCGTGTCCGTCCGCAGGGCGTTTCTTCTACCAGCGGCTGGTGGAGTTCATGGCCAGGTACGGGCCGTGCCCCGTGTGCGGCGCTGGGAGGCTCTGGCAGCGGGGCCTGGCGGGTGGCGCCCCGGAGGTGCTGCCGGTCATCATGTGCACTAGGCCAGCAGTGCCGGCGCCGTGGCCGCGGTGCCGCGCTGGGACCGTGCCCGTCCCCACGGCGTGGCAGGGCACGCCAGGGCCCGGCGTGGCAGCCCATGGCAGCTGTACTGTGCAGGTTTGTAAGGACGAATATCCTGTTTGTAATGAGCTCTTCATGATCTTTTCTCCTGCTGTTCCTGGGCCCTCGCTGCAGTGGCCCCATGTGGGCTTACATCCTGGCCCATGAGAACGCTGTCCCTCTCTGGAGATCCCTGATGGGACCCACTAAAGTGTTCCGAGCCCGACACAGCGACCCAGACTCCATCCGAGGTGCCTACGGCCTTACGGACACCAGGAACACGACCCATGGCTCAGGTAGGCTAGCATTCCTGGACGGTTCTTGGGGAGGCATCTTGGATGGTGCTTTGTCTGCCTTTGCTTTAGTTCTGGGGCTCCGAGTGAGCCATTTGTTCCCTTCTGCAGACCCCACGCACACCTGGCCAGGTGCAGCCTAGCCAGGCACCTTTGGAGTGCAGCACGTGTTTGTGGTGGCATCTCACTGCCTTTCGCTCTCTTTTGACAGACTCAGCTGCCTCAGCCAGCAGAGAAATTGCCTTTTTCTTCCCCGAGTTCGACGAGCAGCGCTGGTACGAGCAGGAGGAGCCGCGGCTGCGCCACGGGCAGCTGCTCCACGGCGCCCAGGAGAGCCTGCCTGGGGCTCAGCCTGCACAGGTGACCCCAGTGAGCGGGCAGGGGCGGCTGTGCTGGCCTGGCAGCCCTGGGCGCACTCTCCTGGGCAGCAGACACAGAGCTGTGCTGCGTGCCGGGGAGCGTGCAGGGGGAAAGCAGCCTTGTGCTGCCTGGGAGCAGATTATTGCTGTAACAGGCAGGTGCTGGGGGCTGTAGGAAGAGCTACCCCAGCAAGGCTCATGCTGACAGTCTGGCCATGCAGCTCACTGGCTCCCTGAGTTTTTTTGGTATGAACAGGACAGGTAAGTTGGTCAAGGGCCAGGTGAAGGATAGGTTACTTGTTCCAGATGGGATTGGCCTGGGTTTGCTGATGGGAAGCCTCAGATTCTCCCAGCTGGCTCTTCCCACAGTGCCTTAGGGAGAAAAGAAGGAAGAAAAACGTGAAGAAAGTTCATCAGCAGGGCAAGATGAACTGTCCTGTCCTTGCTCACCCACAACTGGGCTGGGAAATGAGGAGCTTTGCCAATAGCTGTGCATGCGAGAGCACTTGGAGCCCTCAGTGTCCATGGCCCGACGGTGCCGGGGCAGTTCCGTGTCCGTGGGAGATGGGATGAACACGGCCATGGAGTTACCCAGATTGTGGTGGAACTGTGGCAGGGCGGTGCAGGAGGGCTTAGCTGGCAGGCACAGAGCCAGGTCCTGGCGGCTGATTTGTGTTTCTCTCTGTGATGCTCTGTGTGGTGTGTTCCTCCACGGGGTTTCAGTCCATTTGTGCTGTCCCCCTATGGGCTCCCTGCAGTGCTGCCATTTTAGTTCCAGTGCCCTGTTGGAATTTCCTTTGGGCAGTCCCAAATGCTCGGGCTGGGGAAGGTGTGCTGTGCTTGGGGCAGGAGAGCTGCGCTGAGATCCAGCAGAGCCCTGGCACATCACAGAGCCAGGGCAGGGACTCTCCAGGTGCTTCCAGAACCCCGTGAGCTGTTGGGTAGTGGCTGACTGACTGTGTGGTTGACAGCACGGCCCAGACTTGCCCAGCTCACGTGTTTGTGCTCCCTCCTCCTTCTGTCTGGGATCAAATGGTCGTTGTTCTGTTCCAGGTACAGATCCAGGGATCTGCAGGACGCCACTGCTGCCCCTGTCCTCAGCAGTGTCCAGAGTGGATCTGCTCAGGATCCTGTGTGTCTTCACACAGGTCTGAGAGCTGTTGTCCCCAGTGCTGTTGATACTTTATTGATATTTTGGCAGTTTTTTATTGATTCCCAGAGGTTTTGCTTAGATCTGTATGTTTTTTCTTTTAACTATTAAACTTTACTATTTTTCACCTTTCTTCTTTTATGTTGTGCTTTCCTTTTGGGATATTCCTTGGTAATATCATTAACTGATAATTCCTGGCTCACACTTGCCACTTTTGAAGTTTGGGTCTTTTTTCCTACTCACTTGCAATGGTTACACTTGGGAAAAGGGCCCTTTTGAACATGGCCAGTGCAGATCTGCCAGCAGGATTGTCACAGTGACACCACCTGGCAGCCACCGTGATTCAGGTACCTGCTGGATTGCACCTGGCCCTGAGGCTGTACCTGAGCACAGGTGCTCAGCCTGGGCAGCCCATTGCCTCAGACAGAGGGTTTATTGTGTGAATCTAAAGCTGTCCAGCAAACTTTGTCAGAGACCTGAGGCTGAAGCATTTGGTATTTGATGCAGGAGACAGTGTCAAAACTGATTTTTTCTCTCCAAGGAATCTTACAAAAGGTCACAGGTTACTCTGCTTGGAGGGCTCTTAATCAAAGTGGGTTTGTTTGTTTGGGGTTTTTTTTCCCATTTTCTTTTTCTTTTCCTTGTAAATGCCCAGTAAGTGATTTTTGGCTTTTGCAGTGGTGCCTGCCCCATGGCTGGCAGTTTCCTGGGCTGAGCTGGATGGGCCTGGAGCAGCCTGGTGCAGTGGGTGCCATCCCTGTTCACGGCAGGGGCACGGAGCTGCATGAGCTGTGTGGTCCCTCCCAGCCCAAGGCATTCTGTGCTGATGGGTGTGTGTTACAGCAGTAAATCAGTCTCCCAGCTGGTCTCAAACCCAGACAATGTGGCACCTCAGAACAGGTTTGAAGGGCGGTTTGAGATCCGTGTTTTCCCTGGCCCAGCTGTGGGGTCTGGTCGCAGCTTCTGCCCAGGGGCTGCTGCCAAGCACAGCCTGGGGCACAGGGTCCAGCCCGGGCACCTGCAGGGACACCTCGGGTGTGGAGCTGGGACAGGGCATCTCACAGGGACATACCTGTGAGCCTGGGCCTGAACTCCATCTGCTCTTGCAAGAATTGAGCAGGTTTGTGTCAGCACTGGAGGGCACAACACGGTTTGGCCTGGGAAGAAGGGAAGGAGAGGCTTCAGAGGGAAATCAGTGCTGCTCCCAGCCCAGGCCTGGCCTCAGTCCCGGCCACCACGGGCAGAACCCTCTCAGCTTGAGGAATTTAATTTGATTTATTGCTGTAACACAAACTTTTAGTTACTGATTCAGGTACCGAGGAAAACCCAAGATAATGACTAAAGAAACCCCTGGGGAAACACCTTTCCTGTACTTTCCCAGGTTCAGCTTCAGTCCAGCATCTTTTCTCCCCTCTTTTCCTGCAGGTTCTGCCTCCTCTCTCCCAGTCCCTGGGGAGGTGACACAGCACAGAGGGCTGGGGCTGGGCTGGGCTTTGCTTTTCTACTTGTTTCTTCCTCTTTCCTTCTTGTTTACTCACTCCTGGCACACCCACAGCCTTCAGTCCCTCAGGCGTGCACCTGCTCCCTGGGCTGGTCTCTTCAGGGAGAAATGGGCCAGTGGGAATGTCATGAAGTTTCTAGAGGAAAACTGTGCCGTGTCCTGCACCTGGGCAGGGATGTTTCCATTTGCAACACTCACGTGAGGGACCAGAGAAGCATCTGGCTGTCCTGATGGCCGTGAGCCACCCCTGGGTCAGCAATGCACCTCTGTGGCCTGACAGCATCCTCAGGTGTGGGAGCCAGGGCACTCGCCCACAGGTTACCCCATCCCCTCCTGCGGCACAGGGAAGGACACATCTGGAGCACTGGTGCCAGTTTTGGACTCCCCAGTGCCAGACAGCCTGCTCAGAACTGGGGTCCAGCATGGACTGATTAGGACATCTGAGAATCTGTCGGGTAAGGAGAGGCTGAGGGCTGGGGCTGCTCAGACTCAGGAGCTCAGTGGGGTTTATCAATGGGTAGAAATCCCAGGTGTGAGCAGTGAAGGGAACCTCAGGTATCCCAGGAATGGACACAAGGCAATGGAAATGACCTGAAAACTGGCAATTTCGCTGAGACATAAAAAACCCTCTTTTATTATTTTTATACTCCAAGAGCGATAAAATAAGGTCAGGAGCCTGTATACCAAGGCAGGGCTTTGGCCTCAACACCCTCCGGAGTTTCTTTCTGTGCTGCTGGGCAGGTGTGGGCCCCGGGCTGTTGCTGCAGTGGCAGGGGATGCCCCGGGGCCAGCTGGGCACCTGGGCAGCAGGTCAGGCCTCTCCTTCCCCCAGCAAGGCCATAATTCCTGCCAGCCCCACCACGGGCTCTGCTGCTGTTCAGTATTTCCCTCTCTGCAGTTGATCTGTGTTGGAACCCTGGATGCTGAGAATTCCAGACTTTCTGTGCTGACATGTGTTTTGTGGAGAAAAGAAGAAACCTCACAACTTTGTAAAAGTTGTAAAGTCCGGTATGATTTTATTACGACGCGCGCCGGACGCAGGCCTCCCCAAAAAGGCAAGCGTACCCCTGAAGACTTTAGGTCTCCTTTTATCCCCCTTCCAAATGCATATGCATACAGTTTCACAATAGGCTCATACATATTCATTCCGCATGACATTTAGCACCAGTTCTTCTTTATCAAAGGAATTTCTAGGTCGGGGGCAAATTGACCTCGTGGTCTTTTCTGTTTTTCTTTCTCTGTCTCCTTGTTGTCTCTGGAATGCGGCTTTTCCTTCAGCTCTGGCCTCACAGACTTTTCACCTTTCTTAGACACTTCACCTAATTCAGAATGGATCTTTACTCTGTCTCACATGCGCTGATCCCCAAGAGAACACAGCATTTGACCTGAGGCTGTGGAAAAGGCTTCAAAAATTGCTAGTGCTGGGATTATGGGTGTGTAGCTGGTTAGAAGTATGTGATATCACAGGGTGGAAAACTTAGAGTTTAAGGTTTTAGAATATAGTAATATATGTAGAGCAAGATGGAGGGTTTAGCACGGTAGGTGGTCCTTCTTCACCTTCTTCCTTCTTCATCCCAATGGGTTTGGGTGATTTTGTGTAACTCGACAGAAAAGTCTGCATTGCAGACTTTGAGTGATTAGTTATTAGGTTAAACATGAAAATAATTTAGGTGCCATTTCTTAATTGGATAGTTTAGCCTTAAAAGACCATGTACAGAAGATTGCTAGCCATTTTGTAGCTTGTTAGTAGAATGCTGTAGAACTCACCACTTGTAATAGAGATAAGAAATAATAAACACCTGAGTCCAGACACAAAACACTGTCTTGAGTGCTTCAATCCCCACCCTGACAGAGGCAGAAAGGAAGCCAAGAACCAGCAGATCTGCTCTTCTCACAACAGCCCGTGTCCCAATTTTCCCAGGTCCGGGGACAAGGAAAAATGGATACAATGGAAATAAAGACAAATTTACTGCTTCAGTGCTGGCTGCACTTGTCTCTGCTAAAGCTGCATCTCACTGTGCAGAGCTGCAGACAAGGGTGCTGTAGGTGGCCAAAGATTTTGTGGATTTGATCTTGTATCAGGCTGTGGGTTCTCACATCGAAAGAAAAGGAGCCTGGGAAAGCAGCCACAGAATCAAATCCCAGGCAAACAGTAGTAATGGTGTTCAGGAAAGGCTGAGCCAGAGCAGTCCAATCCATCCCCACACTGAAAGTTCCAGGGGATTAGCAAACAGTCGTCATAGATTTGGGGGGCACAACCCTGTAGGCCACAGTTTTCCCACAGAGTTGCTGTACACAGCAGGAGGAACAAGGAGTGAGAGAAACACCAAACTGCAGAAAAAAATCCTCATAGATTGGGGCTGTTTTCTTCCAGCACAGAAAATAAACACTCTCCTGTAGGAGTGACAGGGATAGGATGGTCGGGACGGACGGAGACGAGAGATCTCTGAAGCCAAGGCTTGGAACTTAGGGTTCATTGCACAGGGCCTGGGTGCAGGGCCCTGCTGGGATTTGGGGTTCATTGCACAGGGCCTGGGTGCAGGGCCCTGCTGGGATTTGGGGTTTATTGCACAGGGCCTGCGTGCAGGGCCCTGCTGGGATTTGGGGTTTATTGCACAGGGCCTGGGTGCAGGGCCCTGCTGGGATTTGGGGTTTATTGCACAGGGCCTGGGTGCAGGGCCCTGCTGGGATTTGGGGTTTATTGCACAGGGCCTGGGTGCAGGGCCCTGCTGGGATTTGGGGTTTATTGCACAGGGCCTGGGTGCAGGGCCCTGCTGGAGCTGCAGCCACAGCTCGGAGCAGGCCCCAGAGAGGAGCCCCAAAGAGAGAGAGAGAGCAAGAGGAAAAGAGAGGACAGAAGGGAGTGAAGTTCCCGTTACAATACAATGAATCTTCTTCTGTGCTGAATATTCTATTTTTCACTAACTAGTTTAGTACAAGACAAAAATCTTACAGCATTTACATACAGCCTGTAAGAATCATTACATTACCATACTGTGTTACATTTTAGACCCTAAAAACTCCTCTTTGGGCCCCTTCTGCCAAGCTGTAGGGTCTGCTCTGACCCTTGGGCCTGTCTGCAAGCAGAGGGTGTTGTTCCATCAAAAGGGGATTACCTTCAGCCAGCCATGCCATTGTTTTTCAGTTGTTCAGTAACTGAGATATCTTAAAGCTTGCTTTCATTTCAATCTCACTCATAGTTTCCATATTCTCAAAATCTTTTGCTGGACAATCATATTTTCAAGGCTTCCCTGTTTCATCTTCCCCAACACTCTCCCACCTCATGCCCCAGACAGGCCAAGCATGGGCTGGATCTGGACTCTGACTAAATTTAACTTTGAGCTTGATGTGATGCCACAGAGCAGGAAAACCCCAGGACAGACCAGACTCCTGTGTACACAGCCAAGCCATCCACCTGGGCTCCTCCTCACCTGTGTACAGACAGTCACATCTCTGTGATACCCTGCCCAAAGCCCTGGCAGGCTCCAGGAAGAACCAGTTTTCATCTCTCCTTCAGATCCCGATCCCAGTTATCAACGTGTCCAGGACCTGATTGGTCCCTCCATTCACACTTACTACTGAGTACTTGTATTAGCCAGATTTCCTCATTAATGCTCCCCTGCCTTCCAAAACATTCCTGATAAACAAAAGACAGTTCTGTATCTCCCACAGCACCCGGAGAAAGTTAAAAGCCATCAGCTGTGCAAAGCAGCTGCTGCTGCTGCTGGAGCTGAATATTTAAATTTAGCATGGGGCTGTGTGGATCCTTTCCTGAGAACAGATGTTTTATGGAAACACTTCAGAAATCCATCCCTGCCCTGAGTACAGGAGAGTTCTGGAAGCAATGGGAGGGATGAGTTTTGGTGGCAGCACTGTTGGAGAGTTCTGGAAGCAATGGGAGGGATGAGTTTTGGTGACAGAACTATTGGAGTGTCTGTGCAGCCATGTTCAGCATTTCCCAGTCCCATCCCTGGGTACCTTCACAGGGACAACAGGCAGGAGAAGTTTAAACATTGGACAGAAGGAAAACTCTAGAAAAACTATAGATGTGACAGTTTGGAGGTCAGATAAAGCAACCAAAAATCTTTGTGACAGAGAATAACAGGCCTGAGGCAAGGCCCAGGTCTCTGGTTTCAGCTTAGTCTGTACCCACAGATTAGGGATGGGAAAGGGGCAGCAAGGAGAGAAAAATTAGATAAATTGTGTTAAATTAAACCCTTTGGAAGTTAAAAATCAGAGGTGACTCAGCATAGGACCAAGAGGCACCAGAATGACTCAAGCAAGTAATGTATGAGGTATGCAATGCTGTAGTAACTGATCCTACCTACTGTGGGATATACCTGCTGTGGCTGGAGCAGAGCAAGAATTTGGGCAGGAGGTACAATCAGGATTGCAAATAGCCCTGGAATCTTAACATTTTATTTTTTGTTGCAAAAACAGATGTTTTCAAAATGTTTCCTGTCACCCAAATATTTCCCAGAGCCTGTCAAAGCACTGGCCAATTACTTACTGTTTTCCCTTTTTGTTTTACTTCAGCAGTTCCAGGTGTGTGTCCTGGACATTTCAAGGGTGGTGGGTCTGTGCTGCCTGGGGCCTTCTGGCTCCAAGTGCCTCTGGGATGCGACTGATTCCAGCAGCTGTGGATTAAGTGGCTGCCTTGAACCTTTACCAGCCCAAAACTTTGAACCTTTACCAGCCCAGAACTTTTAACAGCCCGCTGTGGGCCTCGTTTGCACATTGACAAACATGCAGGTGAGCAGGTGCAGTGCTCTGGGCTTTTGTAATTGGCCCTGGAGCTCCCGCTCCCACACAGGAGGCTGTGGGGAATGGGACCAAGCAGGCAGACTGGGAACTCAGGAACTTCTCTCTCCAACTTCATTCTCCTGGTAGAAGTGCACTAATTGGCCTCAGAGCTGGTGCCCACACCTGGATGAGGAGCCCGGGGCAGCCGGGGACAGAGCAGTGGGGAGAAGGGCACATGCGGCAGGTGCCACCACGGCCCGGAAGGACCAAGAGCAACCAAAAGTGCTGGTCAGAGATGACAGAAGAGAGTTTCCTTGGTGCTTTCTTGGCCAGGTGAGTGCTGAGAATCTCCAAGGTCACAGTGGACTCTGCCCACAGCAGGAATGGCTCTGGGGACACCAAGGAGCCGTTTGTCTGCCAGTCCCTATCAGGAGGCTGCCCCCAAACTGGTGCCACACTCACTGCAGGGGGACATGGAGGGAGGAGGAGGGGCAGCAGGCAAAATCCAGACAAAACCCACCACTTTCTTGTCCCCATCCTCAGAGGAAGCATTTGTGCCCATGTGGAGACCAGAACCAGCTGAGATACAAGCGATGGTGATTTCTGCTGGAGAAAGAATTCTCTATCAGGAAGGTGCATCCCTCAAAGCAGCCAAGGAAACAGGACTGGGGGAAGCTGCTGGGGCTACAACAGTGCCCTTGGCTTTGGGAGATACGACACATGCTTGGAGAAGGTAAGGTAAGAGTCTGATTTTCAGAAGTGACAAGTATTTTTAGGCTCTGGGCCCAATCCTGAAGGCTGCACCCACAATTTGAGGTATTTGATTTAAAAAAAGATCTCCCTTAACATTTCACAAGTTCATGGAGATTTGATTTACTGCTGGACACCACTTGTTTGTTATCCATCAGGAGACCAGAGGGGACACAAACATGACATTTATTATCCTAAAGGCTGTTCTGAAGATGTGGACTACCAGAACTGAAGTTTCTGGCATCCAGGGAGATTTCAGTATATTTTAATATTTGTGCCAAGTATTGGTGGTCTCAGAAAAGTCCCTTTTCAAATATCAAAGTGGGAGGGGGTTTCTGCAAGTGCTGCCAGCATGTGCCTTCCCTAAAACCTTGGGAAAGTGACCAGGCTGTATTGGAATGCCATGGCACCAAGTTTCTGTGTGAAACAAGGAAATGCTCGTCACTGCCACAAGCAAAAGGTGTAATTCTGTAAACGTAAAGCAAACGAGTGAAAAAGTCCCATTACTGTGGCCCCTCTGCCCTGGCAGCCCAGCTGCCCTGCCTGAGAGCTGCTCGAGAGAGGCAGAGCCCACACTGTTCCGTGTGCACACAGGACACAGATCCACAGCCACACACACACACAGGGCCACAGCTGCTCTTCTCTTACACTTGCTGCTTATCTTTTCCAGCCCCAGACACTCTCTGACCTGCATCTCCCCTCACTGAGGCTGCCGCTCCCTTGGCATCTATGCTGGATTTCCACACAGGGTGTTCATCCCCATCTGGGGCTGTAGCCTACACTTTGCCTATTTCCCAGAAGATGTTACTGCTCATCCTCTCATCTCCTGACATTCCAGATCCAGAGTTTATGCTTGGACCATCTCCTCTGCCCCACCAGCGGGAGCAGAAGCTGCAAGGACACCACAGTGCTTCCCTGCTGCAGAAACATCTCGGCCTCTCTCCATCTCCAGCTCCACTCCCTGCAGCAGCCCTCGTTTCCTGGGGGTCCCACTTGGCATTTCCCTGGCACTACATGGTGAGCTCCAGCTGAACTCACTCCTCTATCAGGAGCAGCTCCAGGCTCTGAGCTGGCAGTGCTCACCAGCCATCTCACCGAGCTGGAGCCATCTCACTGCTGAGCCCTTCAGACACGCTGGGCACTGCTTGGTGCCTCCTGTGCCCAGCCAGTGCCACTGCTAGGGCTCTGTCCCTCCTGTCCAAGTCCTCTCCCGGCCTCTGGACCACATCAGCTCCCCCAGAGAGCTCTGCCTTGGGCTGGGTGGGCACGGTTAGCACAGGCAGTGAGAGCACAGGGAGCGTGGGTGCCTGCAGTCACCTCTGCTGTGCCCCTACAGCTGTGGTGCTGCCAGCCTGGCCAGGAGCAGCCCCATCACTGCTCATCTCTGCTGAGAGGGGCAGGTGCAGGCACCTCACAGCCCTGCCACGGGTACGATGGGGCTGTAGGAAGGACTTGGCACCCAGGAGCTGCAGCTCCCAGCTCCTCCAGCAGCCTCCTCCCATGCTCAGGTGCCAAGGAGCTGCAAGGCTGGGGCCAGAGTCCGACACTGCTTGGCACCTGGCACAGCCCGGGCAGGGCTGGAGGCAGCATGGGTGCTGAGTCCCACGGGCTCAGTCCCACTGCTGCAGGCTGCTGGGTGCTGCTCCTCCTGCTGTCCCTGAGCAGGAGCCACCTCTGCAAGCCTCTCCCCAGGGCCCCCTCAGGGTTAAAATCTTCTGCTGCGCTTACAGCCCTGAGGACACACACACAGGCTTCTCCTCACGCAGGTAAGGCAAACCAGCCTGCCCCCGGGCCACGGCTGCCACATGGAGCACAGGACAGCACCTGGGGACAGCTTACTAAGGACTAGGTGCCATCCAGGCTCTGCTCTTGGCCGGGGAGGTGAGGAGGGTGAGAGGACAGGGCTTCACCAGGACATGCACTGCTGGGGGGCACCTGGCGCTGGCCGCCAGGGCTCTGGGTGGTTTGGGCAGGCTGTGCCTGCTGCTGCTGCCTCCAACAGAGGCATCCAGTCCTTTCCAAGAGAAATGAACCCTGTGTTGTTATCTGCTCCCTCAGTTCAGCTGTGCCCTCGCACTGGGCCATGGCTGTGCCCAAGGCTCAGGACCCACCTCCCAGGGCTGAGTGCTCCAGGCTGCCTGCTCTGCTCACCTGAGTGAGGACAGGTGCAGTGCCTTGCTGAGGAGGGCCACATCCTCCTGCAGGGCAGTTTCCCTGCGTGGGTACGGAGCACAGGTGAGCTCCTGCACCAGCAGAGCTGGGTCTCTGGTGGCTCACATGGCACTGTCACAAAGGTCTCTCCCATCTCCTGAGGGAAGGACAGGAACCTGCCTGGTACTGGTGGCACCCGTGTTCCCTCTCTGCTCCCCATCCAGCCTTTCTGGCCTTGTCTTTTTTTGGTCTTTGCTCACTGCATTTGCCCCCAGAAGCACCTTGGCCCCATCCATGGAGTCCGTGGCAGGGGCAGGGTGGGCAGCAGCAGCCCTGGCTGGATGTGCCCAGCGCACACCACCCCTTCAGCCCCTGGCTGAAGTTCTGAACCAGAAATGCTTCCTCAGGCCTCCTCCATCTCTTGGACATGGTGATCACAGCTCCATGTGACAGTGGGCAAACCCCTTGTGCCAGGGTGAAAATTGAAATAGGATGATGGAAAAAAGGTGGGGAGTTCCAGGCCAGGAGATCCCTGCTGGCTTTAATTTTCCTGTGGTTCAACAAACCCCATGTGATGAGTTGCTCTTTGTTGGAACCTGTACTTTTGTAAGTGGAACCCCTGTTTTGTTAGAGCTGGTTATTACAGAGCAGGAAACAGGATAAAGAAAAAAAAATTAACTGGTGCAGGGTGATGCCATATCCCTGGCCCAGGGCTGGGGAAGAGCAAGCTCAGTGACAGCATCTAGGGAATGCTGTGACCTGACCAGGGGCAGGGAAACATTTACTCAGAATAAATACATCCAGGAGGGGGAGAGACACATGCTTGGAACAGTCATCAGGATGAGGGGCTGGGTAGGCAAAGAACACCAAGGGGTGTGGGTGGATGCCCCCTGCTCTTGGGTTTTTCTGTGTGCTTCTTCTGCAGTCAGGTACCCGACCCGGGACGGCAGCTCTTTGGACTCCAAAGCCCCAGCGTCTGTGAAATCTGAGCTCAGGAAACCTTCACCCACCAGGGAGATGGGACCAGAGCCGTACCATTAGGGACCCCCTTGCCTCACGGGGGGCTGTGCTCCAGTCCCCTGGCTCACAGCCGGGGAGAGAGCCTCCTCAGGGCTCCCTTCTGCCCAAAGCCAGACCCAGCTTGCCCCACGGCAGGTATGAACCAGACACAGGTGACGGAGTTTGTGCTCCTGGGCTTTTCCCACGGCCGGCCCTTCCTCTTTGCTCTGTTCCTGGCCATTTACCTGGCCACGCTGCTGGGCAACTCTGTGATACTCTCCCTCGTGTCCCTGGATCGCCGCCTCCACAGCCCCATGTACTTCTTCCTGGGTCACCTGTCCTGCCTGGACCTTTGCTACTCCTCAGTGACGGTGCCCAAGATCCTGGCGAACGCTCTGTGCCCGCGGGCCACCATTTCCTACAGGGGGTGCCTGGCGCAGATGTTCCTGCTGATGTGGTGCGCGGGGGCCGAGTGCGCGCTGCTGGCCCTCATGGCCTACGACCGCTTTGCCGCCGTGTGCCAGCCGCTGCGCTACTGCCAGGCCCTGCGCCGCAGCGCCTGTGCCGCGGCCGCCGCCGGCTGCTGGCTCTGGGGGCTGCTGGACTCGACCCTGCACACGCTGCTGGCCGCCCGGCTCTCCTTCTGCGGGGCTGCCCGGCTCCAGCACATCTTCTGCGACGCGCCGCCGCTGCTGGCGGCCGCCTGCAGCGACACCCGCCCCAACCAGCTGGCCCTCCACATCTCCAGCATCTTCATGGGACTCAGTCCCTTCCTGCTCGTCGTCGTCTCCTACCTGTGCATCCTGGCCACCGTCCTTGGGATGCCGCTGGCCACCAGCCGGCGCAAGGCCTTCTCCACCTGCTCCGCACACCTGATCGTGGTCACCCTGTACTTCGTGGCAGCCAACCTCAACTACAACCGGCCCAGCTCGGGCTACTCGCCGGCAGCCGACACGCTGGTCTCTGTGCTCTACTGCATCGTCATCCCCATGCTGAACCCCCTCGTCTACAGCCTCCGCAACCGGGAGGTGTGGGGGGCCCTGCGGAAGGCCCTGCGGGTGGGTGCCACGCCAGGCTCCCTGGGCAGCAACGCCTGAGCAGCGCCAGGGCTGCCGCAGGCTGCCAGCACTGCAATGTCCCTGCGTGGGACGTCTGTGACAGCGCAGCGAGCCCGGGGCTCCCAGCCCAAGCACGTGGCTCTCTGCCATCACTCACCTCACCTGCAGCGCATCACTGAGAGCAGAATGGCAAAATAAAGCAAGGAACAAGGCTACAGGTCCAGAATTCTGTCTTTATTTTCCAGACGCCACGTGCTGCAGCTGTGCTCCTTCCAGGCAGCTCTGCAAAAGGCAAATTCATGTGGAGCCGGACACGTGCTGACCCTGAGCATAGCCACGAGCTCTGCCCCAGGGCTTGAGTCAGGCTCTGTGCAGAACAAGGGCAGTGCCTTGGACTGGAAAACCTGGCCTGGGCAAGAGGGGCTGTCCCACCATCCACTGTCCCCATGTGCCTTGGCTTCAAATCTGATGTCTGCTGGGTTTCCCCAGGCTGCCAGGGAGGCTCTGCAGCGCTCTGCACATAAGCACAGCGGCTCGCACAGGCCGCCCACGGCCTCAGTGCTGCACTCGGACACGGAGGTCTCGGCACTGAGCCGAGAGCTGGTGGCACTGAACTCCTCACCGGAAATGCTTTGCTTTATGGCCAGAAAAGTTTCCCTGTGCAGCTGTGGTGTGTGCTGTGGCTCTGGGTGACTGGCCGGGGGTCTGCAGCTGGGCCCAAGCTCAGATGATTCTGTGGCTGTGGGGGCAGCAGCCCAATCTGCAGGTGTGCACATGAGGCACATGAGCGGAGCCAGGAGCACGGGCTCACCGGGGCAAGGGAGATGACACAGGCAGGTGACACCTGCAGTCACACAACCCAAACACACTCATCTGTAGCTCAGTTACCAAGAGATACCCGACAGGATCTAATCTGTTCCCAAAGAAACCCACTGGAGAGTCAGAGCTGGGACTAGGAGGCACACAGCCTTGCTGAGAGAGAGCAGTTTGCCATTTCTTAGTGCACAACATGTGCTGATTTTACGCTTCAGGAAAAGAAATGTTTCTGTAACGCACCTGTTGGGTTGGGCTGTTGCTCCTATCCAGACAGGCTGTGAGCCCCTCAGCCCTCCCTGCTATACACCCTTCTGGACTCTAAAAAGTCCTTGAAGCACCCTCAGTGCAGTGTCACTGGGCACATCAGTCTGACCAGTGGACACCTTTCTAAGGAGCCCCTGGAATGGGACAGCAGGAAACAGCAGAAACCACACAAGGAAAAAGACTGGGCAAGTTGCCTCAGAGAAACAAAAAACCCAAAGCACTCCAAACAAAAGCCCCAAAGCCAGCCAACCAGAAACCCAAACAAGAAACCTCCGGAAAAGTTACATTAAAATTGATAATTTTTAACCTGAATCCCAATGCACCTTTCCTGTGAGTGTGCCCAGGATCAAACACTGAGCAGGAATGCCACACTCCTCCACAGGTAGTGCAGGCTTGGCCAACTGCAGGGTGGTCCAGGGCTCACCTGAGAACCACACTGAACTCTAAAGCTTTGGTGCCACAGAGGCACCCTCTGCACACGCTGCTGGCAGTGGCAGTGATGGGCTGTGCTCACACAGTTCCTCAGGTGTTCCTGCAGCCTCTCAGTCCCTCAGGTGTGCTCCCACAGCCCCTCAGCCCCTCAGGTGCTGTTCTACTCAGCTGTCCCTGGTTTATTCCTGCAGTGATGGTACCTGCATCCCATAGAGGAACAGTTCCCACAGCTGAACATCCACCTAAGAGGTACTGGCTTGAGGGAGGGCTTTACTTTTGCATTTCTGAAAACTGTTTTTTAAAAATCAGCAGTAAAATGTTTTCTGCTGTCCTGCTTCCCACACGCCCAGCCTTTTCCTCACATCTGTGATGAAGAATCAGGCTTTTCAGGAGGCTCCAGCAGGCACAGAGGACACGAGCTGTCACAGAATCACGGGGACATGGCTTGAGCCAGGCCAGAGCAGAAGCTGGGAGGGAGGCACAGACACACCTGTGCCCAAAAGGGTCACACAGACCATGTTCATGTTTCTCTGGTCCACGCTGCAAACACAGCTCGTCCTAAAAATGGAAACCCTTCCTTGGAATAAACACAAATTTGGCTTTCCCAGGGCTCTTTTCCCTGATCCCTGATTAGGATGAGATTCAGGGCCACAGCAACTGACAAAGGTCCTACAGCTCACATCCCTTCTGCCTTGCCTGGACTAGATTTGGTATTTCTGCTCTGGGAATTGCCCCACTGGGAACAGGACACACTCCTGCAGGCTTGCTGGCTGACAGGTGGGGCAGCCTCGATAGAAGAGACCTTGCATTGCACTCATATGCTCTTAAACCATCCCACCTTTCCCCCTGGAAGTGGATGGGAATCAAAATCCTCTTGGGCATAAGACAAAACATTCCCTCTGGCACTGCCAATTTGCCCCTTGATATTTCTCTGAATGTGGATGTACCAAGCTGATCCAAATGAAGCTGATAACACAGAAAAGGCTAAAGCAGAGAGAGGCTGCTGTACTTTGACACTGGCCAAATGCCATGCACCCACAAAAGCCACAGAGGAGGGAAAAAAATTAAATGGAGAGTTCATGAGTTAAGGACTGTGAGAAAACACTTCACACCATGGTCTCACTACGGCCTGCAGAGGGATCTCAGCTCTGGCACCTGGTGCACCTCCTGCCCTTCCTTCCCCACTGACCCTGCTGTCTCCAGGTTGTTTGCCTCACATGTTCTCACCTCCCCCTCTTCTCTGGCTGGAAAAAAACAAAACAAACTGTGCCCACTTCGTTTTGATCTTCTTCTTCAATATGAGACTCACAAGAGGTGGAACGTGTTGGTTTTGCACGGCCTGGTTTTTGGTGGGGGGGGGCACAGAGGTGCCTTCTGTGAGAAGCTGCTGGAAGCTTCCACCATGTCCAGCAGAGCCAACCTCTGGTGGCTCTGAAAATTCCATGGGGGATGCAGAGATCCACCCACAGCCCATGGGATCCACGAGGGATGCAGAGATCCAGCCACAGCCTGTGGGGATCCATGGGGATGCAGAGATCCATGAAGGATGCAGAGATCCACCCACAGCCTGTGGGGATCCATGGGGATGCAGAGATCCAGCCACAGCCCAGGGTGAGGTGCCCGTGCCAGAGCAGGTGATGCCTGCAGGAGGCTGTGCTCCAGTGGCAGCCCCAGGGGAGAGGGGCCCTGCTCCCAGGCTGGAGCAGCCTGTCCTTGGAGGGCTGCACCCCGTGGAACAGCAACCCACGCTGCAGCAGTTTGGGAGGATTGCTGCTCATGAGAGTGGACCTGTGCCAGAGAAATTCACAGAGAGCTGTCTCCCACTGGAGGGACCTCACAGTCTCACAGGGGAAGGACTCCTCTCCCGGAGCAGTGGAAGAAAATCTCAGTGATGAAACCACCAAAACTCCCATGCCCTGTCTCCCTGCACTGTTGGTGGGAAGGAGGGAGGACTAGGGGGAAGAAAACGTGTTTTAAGGGCTTCTTTTATTTCTCATTATCCTCCTCTGGCTCTGTTAGTAATAAATTCACTTTGTACCTCTAAGTCAAGCCTATTTTGCCCTTGGAGTGTTTTCTCCCAATCCTCACAAAGCCTTCATTAAATTTTTCTCTCCTCTGCAAAGTTGTGGCAGAGGAGGGTGGATGAGTGACTTTTGTGGGTGTCTGGCATTTGGCCAGTGTCAAACCATGACAGAGGCAGAAGTTGGGAGGGAAGCAGCTTGCACTGTGCTAATTTCATTGCAGAAGCTTCACATAATTTGCTGGGAAGAGGCCGACTCTGCCATGGCACTGTCCCCGCCACCAGCCTTCATCCACCATCTCAATGTGCGTGATTGTGTCATCAGGATCAAAAGAAATCTCATCATCTCCATCTGCAAAAAAATTCAAGAAAAGACAGTCACAATGCAAAAAGAACCCCAGAGAGAGCTGGTTCATGCTCTTCCTCCCACCTTCCCCCAGGCAGAAGTGCTCTGGTAACCCCAAGAGTTTACTTCACCCAACCCCATCCCACAGCACAGATAAAGCAGAGAAAGAGCAAGACCTCACAGATGAAAGATGAAGTTTCTCTGTTGCTGTCCTGCTCTGGGCCAGGACAAGGCTAATTTTCTGCAGTTGCTGGGAGGGGCCATGGCCACGACACGGAGGTTATTCTGTACCACCTCATGTCATTGCCAGGGTGGGAGAAAGGGACTCTTGATTCCAAGGAACACTGGGTTGAGAAAATATGGTGGAGGGAGCCACCCAATATTGTCTATTGGTGGGTGTTTTTCCATGTGAAAAATTTATTTTGTTATATCTTTTGTTATTAACATTGTTGCTGTTACTTTTCGCTTTCTTATTGCTGTTTCCGAAATTGTCGCTGTCTCAGCCTGTGATCTTTGCCTTTCTGTGCCTCCAATTGGAGAGAAGCGATGCTTGCTGGTAGTTCTAAACTGGAGAATGGCATTCCTACACCATGATGTTCCCAAGCCAGGTGTCACTCTGCTTCCCAGGAGGAAGAAATGCAAAGCAGCGAGTCGCAGTCCCTGACCCCGCCGTGCACAGCGCCGGGGCAGACCCACCTCCTTGGTAATCATAGAGAGCCACCGCGCACATCCCGGGGCTCTGCCCCTCGGGGCCGTGGGCCGCGCTCCCTGCAGCACACAGGACACACAGGTGAGACACAGGCTGCAGCATCCACACAGTCCTGCTCAGTGCCACCCTCCAGCCCAGCTCTGGGAAGCCCTGTCAGCAAGGAGAGGTGCACCACAGCCCAGAGCAAGGACTGACTTCCCTCCCCTCCCTCAGGGAGACAGTTGGACCCTGATTTTCATGCTCCTGTCCCAGGAAAAAGGCTGGGAATAGCTACAAGCTCTTCACTTGCCACAATGGCAGCTGTGTGTGATGGGAGCAGTGACAGCAGCCCATGCAGTTTGCTCCTGGGTGTGGACAAAGGCCACCTGCACTCCCCACACCAGAGACCCCACCAGGTCTAGAGCAGGTCCCCAGAACAGCAGCCATATGAACAATGGGCTGAACCAGAGGCACCCCCAGGCCCCAGGGCAGCACTTGCCAGGAAACTGCAGCCAGAGCATTGGTCCACATCCAGCTTCTCCCGGGGCTGGGGCAGCCCCCTGCCCAGACCCTGATCCAGCCGATTCCTGCTGTCCACTCCAGCATCCCATGCACCTCATCTGCACCTTAGAGCTGGGCAGGGGAGCAGGACACAACCAAGTCTCCACCACAGAAGCTGCTATCCTGACCACAGTAGATTTCAGGATAAAAATTCCCTCTGCAGTTTGTCCCATACATCCAGTGAGGTTAGTGGACAGGTATGAGCTTCCCAAGACACTGGCTATTCCATCAGTACTCACCCAGGTGGGGATGGCTCTCTCTGGGCTCCTGAGGAAGGATCACCTCGTAGTCTTCACCTCCATCTCCTCCAAAGTCGTAGGTGGCATCCAGCTTCCCCAGCGGGGCTGGCAGCTCCTCATACTCAGCACCTCCACTGGTGCTGTCACAGTAGTCAGAGGGCTCTGGCAGCTCTTCATAGTCCCCACCAACATCCAAACTTTCATTGTAGGTGGGCTGATCCTGGCTGGGGACCTTGCACAGCTCTGCGTCCAGATCTGCTGGCCTTGGTGGCAAAGTGGGTGGTACTTCTTCATCCTCCCTATTGGGGTCCTGCCGTGAGGTGGGAAAGGGACAGCAAAGTCACCTGCAACGCACCCACCACAGGCAGCTCTTTGGTGACTCCCAGCACCTGACACGAGGCAGCCCCTTTACTGCTGCCAGGGCACAAAAGGAACACCATTCCCTGCACACCAGGGAAACAGCTGAGCTGCTCGGGCTGTGCTGAACCAGCAGCTGGGATTGGCCCAGAGACCCTTAGGACTCACATGTCTGAACTCTGTTCCTACTTGACCACAGCCAGTGGCAGTGCCACTGCACCGACCCGCTCCCAGAGCTTGTCCCATGGGCTCAGCAATGTCCCACGGGCTCAGCTGTGTCCCATGGGCTCAGCCGTGTCCCACGGGCTCAGCAGTGTCCCACGGGCTCAGCCGTGTCCCACGGGCTCAGCCGTGTCCCATGGGCTCAGCTGTGTCCCACGGGCTCAGCAGTGTCCCACGGGCTCAGCCGTGTCCCACGGGCTCAGCAATGTCCCACGGGCTCAGCAATGTCCCTTGGGCTCAGCTGTGTCCCTTGGGCTCAGCTGTGTCCCTTGGGCTCAGCTGTGTCCCATGGGCTCAGCAGTGTCCCACGGGCTCAGCCGTGTCCCACGGGCTCAGCAGTGTCCCACGGGCTCAGCCGTGTCCCACGGGCTCAGCAGTGTCCCACAGGCTCAGCCGTGTCCCACGGGCTCAGCAGTGTCCCACGGGCTCAGCAGTGTCCCACGGGCTCAGCCGTGTCCCACGGGCTCAGCAGTGTCCCATGGGCTCAGCAGTGTCCCATGGGCTCAGCCGTGTCCCATGGGCTCAGCAGTGTCCCACGGGCTCAGCAGTGTCCCACGGGCTCAGCCGTGTCCCACGGGCTCAGCAGTGTCCCATGGGCTCAGCAGTGTCCCATGGGCTCAGCCGTGTCCCACGGGCTCAGCAGTGTCCCACGGGCTCAGCAGTGTCCCACAGGCTCAGCAGTGTCCCACGGGCTCAGCCGTGTCCCACGGGCTCAGCAGTGTCCCACGGGCTCAGCAGTGTCCCACGGGCTCAGCAGTGTCCCACGGGCTCAGCCGTGTCCCACAGGCTCAGCAGTGTCCCATGGGCTCAGCAGTGTCCCATGGGCTCAGCCGTGTCCCATGGGCTCAGCAGTGTCCCATGGGCTCAGCCGTGTCCCACGGGCTCAGCCGTGTCCCACGGGCTCAGCTGTGTCCCTTGGGCTCAGCAGTGTCCCACGGGCTCAGCAGTGTCCCACGGGCTCAGCAGTGTCCCACGGGCTCAGCCGTGTCCCACGGGCTCAGCAGTGTCCCTTGGGCTCAGCAGTGTCCCATGGGCTCAGCTGTGTCCCTTGGGCTCAGCTGTGTCCCTTGGGCTCAGCAGTGTCCCACGGGCTCAGCAGTGTCCCACGGGCTCAGCAGTGTCCCATGGGCTCAGCAGTGTCCCACGGGCTCAGCAGTGTCCCACGGGCTCAGCAGTGTCCCATGGGCTCAGCAGTGTCCCATGGGCTCAGCCGTGTCCCACGGGCTCAGCAGTGTCCCACGGGCTCAGCAGTGTCCCACGGGCTCAGCAGTGTCCCACGGGCTCAGGTGCTGTGCAGCCATGGCCCACCCCCAGCCCAGTGCTCCCCCTTATCCTTCCCAAGCCTCCCCCACCCTGCGGCTCCACGTCTCCCTGCAGGGCTGCACACAAAGCACAGCTCCTTCCAGGTGCAATCCCCTCTGCTGCTCCCTCCCAGCTCTCCCAGGCTCCCGGGCACCTGCTCTCCTGGTGACATGGGCTGGTCCCCAGCAGCGCCCCTGGGTGCCCCTGCTGGCACGGCTGCAGGGGCTGCCCCAGTCCCAGCGGGCTCCTTCTCTCTGGGAGGGATTTCCTGCTGGAGAAAAGCCATCAGACTGCTCAGTCCATTTGAACAATGGCTGTTCACGTTCCCAACAGAGCAGCTCAGAATGTTCTCCTCCACCTACAAACCTGCTCTGGGCCTAGGCACTCACAGGTTGGTGACAACAGCTGGGCAGCCCCAAAGAGGAGCAATGTGGGGGGACAGCTCCATCCCTAACACCCCACTGTCCTCTGAGTGCAGGAACAGCACCAGGGGGAAGGCAGGCAGACACAGGGGCTGGGGCCATATCCAGTTTGCTGGGATGCATCCCACACAGACTGCTGGGAAAGCAGCGCTGGGGAGCAGTAACCACACTGTGTGCCAGGCACCTGAGGCAAAAGAAGCTGAGGCCAGAGCACAGGTTGAGTGCAGGTATGTCCCTGTATGAGTGTTTGCTCTGCTGAAAAGGAAAGTCCAGTGACAACTGTGAAGCTCAGTGGCCATCCTTGGCAGATGGAGGGAAGCAGTTCAGGCAGGAGGTTACCCTCAAGAGACTAGACAGAAGGAGCTGCAAGGCTCTGAAGAAAAGTCAGTGTCACGAGTCTTGGAGGACCCAGCAGGACAGCCCTGGCTCACCTGAGCCCGCCGGTGCTCCCGCCTCCTGCTCTCCTCCTGGGCCTGCCTCCTGCTCTCCTCCTCTGCCGACTGCGCCATGTGCTCAAACCGCAGCCGCAGGCTGCTGGCGCCACTGCAGGCTCCTGTGAGGACACAGCTCATTGACCCAGCCTGCCTCTTCCTTCCACCACCCCCAGCACCCCGGAGAAACCCAGACCTCTGCCTCTTCCCGAGAAACTTGCAGTCAGCCTCCTTCTCCTGCCCTCCAGCACAGGTTATCCCACCACAGCACACACCTGCCAGCGGGCTGCCACAGCAGGACTGTGAGGCACACAGCTTCCTAAGCCCAGAGCTAGTGCTCAGGTCTCACCTGTCTCCAGGGGTCTTGTTTTCTCATAGGAGGAGGTGGGAGCTGCCATCTCATCAAAGCCAGCAGCACTCTGCAAGAGGAAGTGAAAAAGAACTGCTCAGCCCATTGGGCAATGCCAGTGCTGTCTTTGGGTACTGGTGATGACAGGCTTTGCTCCCAGGTACTTTTGTCCTCACCTGCACACCTGCCCTGGGGAGGCTGTTGGCTGCAGTCCCCCCCTTCTGACACCTCCCTGTCCTGGGGATGTGCCTGTCGCCCCCCCAGCCAAGGACACAGGTGTCCCTGCCCAAGAGAGCTGGAAAGGTGCTGTGGAGCCCAGCGGGGAAGGCTGAGCAGAGACACAGGACAGCAGGGCTGGGGATGCTCCCTGTACCGTAGCAGAGAGCAGGGACACTGTGCATCCCCCCTGTGGCACGAGGCCTGGAAGCACTTCCCTGCTGGCCTCACAGCTGCCTCACCTGCCACGGGTGTGCAGGGGCACAGGCTGGAAAGCAGCACCTGTGTGCAAACACCTGCGGCACCACCGGCTTCAGGAGGGATGGAGAGAGGCTGGGCTGGGAACAGGATTGGTGGGGAGGGTGCAGGAAAGCCAAAAGGCTTAAGGGTTTATATGCTTTCATGAGAAAACTCTTTCATGCACAAAGGAACGAGCAGGTAGGAGCCACTTCTCAGCCTGACACTTTCAGCAAGGGCTGCCTGCAGGTGTCACAATAGGCTGGTGGCCGACCGTGGCAAGGCACAACAAGAGCAAGGCACAACTTTCCCAGGCATTGTGCTGGGGAAGGCTGTGAGAAGATGGGAGAAAAGAATGTTAAACACTTCCTATCTTCATTTATTGTACTTGTTGTTGTGAACATGTAGAATGTGTTATGGAGATTTGTTCACTAAAGGTTGATTTCTTGACTGGCTGCTAGTGATAGTGTTTAGATTCAATTGACCAATCTGGTCTGTCTGAATTGGACTGTCTGCAAAGGACGATGAGTTCTTAACAAGCATAGTACAGTATAATAAAGCGATTGATCAGCCCTCTAGAATCATGGAGTCAATGCTAATTATTACCCAGTGGGGACCCATGCTACGATAGCTGACTGCAGCCATGGAGCACAACAGCAGCTCTGCCCTCCCTGCAGAGAACACACCTGAGCAGGTAAACCAGCCTGCAGGCTCAGAACCAGGTGTCCACAGGTCACAGCAGAAGCCTGGACATGCTGTGTATATGACAGCATTTTTATTTTGTGTGAGCTTTAGTCTGATACTGAGTGTCCAGAACTTTACCAAAGGGGAGTTCAGGCTGCCTGAGAGTCTGTTATGCTCTGCTCTGGTGCAGCAAATTCAGCATTTCTCAATTCCTGAAGACCAGGCAATCTGAAACTTGTTACTTGCCCAAATAAACCTTATTTTTACCATGTTTGTTTATGCTTCAGTATTCTTAAAATGCACAAATTCATGTTCACTTTCAGCCAAACAAGAACTGCTTATCTCCTCTCTGCATCCTGCTTCCCAAAAGAGCCACAACCCTTTTACCCAGTCCTCATGTGCTTTTGCATGTTGTTTTTGACCACATACAAGGTGTGCCTTTTGTCAGTGCACTTCCATTTGGCTAAATTCAGAGCTAGCACGAATCTCTTGTGAGGGCAGGACAGCATTCCCTCTCTGAGGCAGGTCCAGCCAGCATGGACAGGACCACGGGGGTGGTTTCACTGTGTTTGCATCCCCCCTGCTTCCTCGTGCTCCCGAGCACGGTGACGCTGCTGCTGTACCAAACACAGCCCGTGCCCCAGCAAAGGAAGGAGGTCTCAGGGAAGGCACCCTCACTCCTCTTCCAAATGCCCCAAGCCCCAGGATCTGCATCTTTTAGGCTATCACATGCATGCAGATCACAGCCACTCTGGCCCCACCGTGGGGACCAAGCCCTCAGGGCAGCTGCCAAGCACAGAACTGGTCCCAGTGCCTGTCACCCCACTCTGAGATGGGACAGCAGATGAAGCTTTGCTTGGCGTCAGCCCAAACAGAAAACCTGAACCAGCAACTTGGTGACCTCTTCTCATGCACAGCAGATTGATCTATGCCATCCCATCCCTGCTGGAGTTTGTCAAGGTGTGCAGGAAGATTTAGCACCTGAGCAGACCATGAGGCACTCCTTGATAGGAGTGAAAAGCCTGCAGAGGGTAACAAACAGCAGAGAAGTGAGAGGTGACAGAGAGCCATGAGGAATTCCTGCATTACAGTCTCCCCAGGCTGCATTCCTCTGCACCCTCTGGTTCCACAGCTCTGCACTGGGTACTGGGACCTCAGCTCCACTGGGGGAATCTTCTCTTTCAGCTGGGCAAAAAGCAGTGGTTACAAGGAAGAAATCGCAGGCTGCAGCAGTCTTACCTTATCCACTCTATCCTTCTGGACCCCAAAACGGCCTCCAAATCCCTTGGCATAGTCTATATGGAAAAAAAAAAAAGTTATTTTAGAGTATTTTGTATTTTGAGTACGCTTCTGACTTCAGTATGCTGTGACCAGTGAAATGAGTTTGCATGTGTTATTATCTCTAGTTAATTCCATATGTGATGAGACACAGATAAAGCTAAGTGCTCTGGACAGCAGCTTTTAGGACCAATCCCTCCCTCCTTTCAGCTGAGGGCACAGGTGTGCAGGGCTGTAGCTGCCAGCCTGAGCCCAAGGCACCAGGGTGAGCCCAGTCATCCCAGCGTGGCCCAGCTCAAACATGCTGCACACAAGGCACTCCTGAGATCTGCTCTGCCTCGTTCCTCTGTGACAGCTCGTGCCTTCAGTGTGTGTCCCATGTGTGCAAAGAGCAAATCTGGGTGGAATCGGGGCAGGGAGGTTACAATGAGCTCATGGTTAGGAGCGTCCCTCACAGGGAAAGGCAGAGTCTGGGAGTCCTGACCTGACTGAGGGAGCCACACTGCGTGTCCCCCACTGATCCAAGCTCCGCCCGACTCTGCCCTTGTGCTTTGGGGTTCACTGTGTCTGCAACGTGCCGGACACATTCTGCTTTCAGCAGCTGGATCTCTTACTATGAACCAGCAGCTGGATCTCTTATTATGAACCACAAGCTCCAGACACAGGCCTGTGTGTGCTCCAGGGAAACTGCTGCCACCTCTGGCAATATTGCCCGACCTCTTTGGGATGCATGGGGCTGCACTTCTTCCTGATGGTCCCAGCCAAGGGCATTCTTGTCCTGGCGATCCCTCTGGACCCCAAACTTCCCACCAAAGCCCACAGAATAGTCTTCAGCCACAAGGATCCAGATCAGGGCATGGAAGAGAACACACAAGTGAGGGAAAGAGACAAGTGGCAGCAGTGTGAGCTCAGGCTGTTCTCACAGGTTTTCCATGCCCAGAACTTAGAGAAAGACATGGAACAAGACCAAATTTCCCCACCGGTGTAGCAGCAACAGCCCTCCCTCCTCCCTGGGATATGCCACCTGCTATTAGCACCTGCCTGAGCGTCCCCTTCACCCTTCCTTTGGTGATATGCTGTCCAAGAGACGCCTGTGCCACAGAACCCTTCTGATCCTCTTCCTTTAGCCTCTTCTTAGCAGCCATGCACTGTGCAATGGCTTTCCTCACCTGGCCCTTCTCAACAGCTCCCTGTACTCTTCCACCATTCTTGCAGCAGATTGCAAATGCCCTGCACTGCCCTGCAAGTGTCCATAGTGGCAGTGGGCACAGTGCCCAGCTCCAGCCTGGCACTGCCTGCTCCCCCTCCTCAGCTGGCTCCCCCACCAGCACCTCCAGCCCCTCCAGCTCCCTCAGTTTTCCCAGCTCACCTGGCTGCCAGGGCTCACCTTTCTGAGAGTCATGCTTCTCTGCCTGGCTCTTGTAGTCAAATCCCACAGCTGCTTTGTCCACCTTATCCCTTTCCACTCCGTAACGGCCACCAAAGCCCTTGGAGTAATCTGAGGTGGAGCATGGAGTCAAATGCTGCCCCTGGGATGGGGTTGGTGAGGAGGGGACAGGGAGCAGCCCTGGGAGGAGCCCCAGGGAGAAGGGACAGCAGCAGAGATTATGGAAAACACCACAGAAAGTGAAGGGTTTGAGGGGACAGGGTGGATGGCAGGAAGCACCACGGATGAGAGCCCACAGGAATGGGAGCACAAGGCAAATGGACAAAGGGCACCAGGAGACACAGCAGGCCAGGAGGAAAGAAGAAAACAGACATGCCAAGGACAGTGGCACATGGGGCCACAAGGGAGATGGACTGGGAACAGAATCTGAAACAAGAGACAAGAGACTGTGCCACAGCCAACAGCACAGGATACTGGGAGCAGTAGAGAAGCTGGGCAAAGAATCAAGGGGCCACATATGCCCGTGGACTTGCCTTTCTGGGACGAGTGCTTCTCCACCTCACTTTTGTATTCAAAGCCCACTGCTGACTGGAACAACAAGGGGAGGACTGTCAGTCATCCTGAGGGCCAAGATGGGTCTCAGCCTCCCTCCCCTGGGGCCAGGCTGTCACTGGCTCCTGTCTTGTGCTGCAGCACACGGGGGCAAACACCACAGCCCCTGGAGAAAGAGTGCTCTGCCTGGGTGGGACAGGCCCACCACAGCAGTGCCCACCAGCCACCTCCACAGGTGCCCCAGGCCATGGGGCCACTGCCCTGCACACCAGCTGAGCTGTGCCTCAGCGAGACCAGGGCACAGGGCACACCCTGCACGCCCTGAGCTGTGAGAACAGCCCCAGGCTGGCGTGTGGCAGCGCTCCAGGGCCAGCACAGGCCACAGCTCTGGGTTTCAGTCACACTGTCCAACACACCTTATCGGCTCGGTCCCGCTGGACGCCAAACTTGCCACCAAAGCCCTGGGCTGCATCTGTCTGCGAGGAGTGCTTCCCAACATCAGCAACGTACTCGTGTCCCACTGCGCACTGAGGGGAGAGAGTGTGACATGAGCACTCATGGGGGACAGGCAGAGGCACCACAGCTGCTCCCACACACTGCTGACCCACAGGTGACAGGTCCAAGCTGGCTGGGCCATGGTGCCCAGGCTCTCCACGAGGCCTTTGCCAGCAGCAGCTCTGCTCAGAGGCTGGGAGCAGCCTCGAGGGCTGTCACCTCACAAATGTCCCCATTGCCAGCTCATTAGCACAGCGTGGGATGCTGAATGCCACCTGCTCTCAAGTGCTGGTGGAGTTGCATGGTGGATAATCACAGGGTAGACAAGAGAAAAGTGCAGACAGGCACATAGAGTCGAGAACTCCAGGCAGAGCTCTGGCACCCATTTCCTGTTTCTGTATCTGACAGTGAGAGCCAGCAAACCTGGCCACAGGCCAAGCCAGGAACCCACTCTCCCTGCTGGAGCTGCTGTGGCCAGGAACCACAGACACTCTATGCCACAATGGAACAGCTGTGCTCAGACTCTGCTGGACCACTGTGAGGGTGCTTTTGTTGAGCAACTTCTTGGCCTTTGTCCAGTTTCACCGGGATGCTGCAAGTGTTCAGCTTCTGCCCCTTCTGCTGAGGAGCATGTGCAGTTCCTGACTACAACAGCTCTGGCAGGGAGAGCAGGGAATTTTTGAGGACAGTTTTCTCACCCTGCCATCCTGGTGTTGTTCAATCCCACAGTGACCACACCTATAGAACTCTATTTCGATTTAAACATCTCACTTCTGAGAAAGAAGCATTATATGCTGAAAGGTGCAGGAAGAAGCGTGATAATGATTATCACAAAACATAGACCAGATCTGATGTCTAGGGCTTTATCTCAAGGAGATATGAGCTCTCTAATGCAGAATATGAGGAGGGAATTACTACACATTAGTTCTGCAAGAACAAGTAGGGAGGCACCAGATTTAATTGTTACACAGCAGGTTTGAACAGCCCCAGAAAGCCTTTCACAGCTAAAGGGAGCATTGCAAATAGTAGAGAGGAGTTACACAAATGAATTCAAATAGATCCTGGAGACAGAGAATAGGCTAGCTCGATATGTGTGAATCCATGCAAACTCTCCATACTCCCCCTTCAGGGTCAGGCCAGAAAACAGAGATATCCCCTCCTTTATGAGAAAAGCACTTTTCCACTGCAGCTCAGGGAGGCCTCCCACAGCTGTTACCTTATCCATTCGGTCTCGCTCCGTTCCAAATTTGCCCCCATAGCCATAGGATGCCTTGGGGCCAGTCTCCAGCTCCTTCTTCTTGATAACCTCGTGTTCCTCTGATACCTTGTTCCTGAGCTGATGGATGCTGGAGACAGAGACAGGGCAGGCAGGTGTGGGATTTGGCAGAGCCAAAGCCCAGCAGGACACACAGGCAGGACCAGCTGTGCTATGTCCCTGCGGGGCTGCTCCCCTGCCCCGGTCCCGGTCCCGCTGCACTCACTCAATGTGCTCGGCCCGGCCTGAGCCCTCGATGGTTTTGGCTCCCCAGCGCTGCTCCCGCTCGGAGATGTCGTTCTGCGGACGAACGGCGGCCGTGAGCCCGGCCTGCACGGACCAGGCCCAACCGGCATGGACCAGGCCCGGCCCGCACGCACCAGGCCTGGGCCACACGCACCAGGCCCGGGCCACACGCACCAGGCCCGGGCCACACGCACCAGGCCCGACCGGCACAGACCAGGCCCGACCGGCACAGACCAGGCCCGGGCCACACGGACCAGGCCCGGCCGGGGTCCCGCGCCCCATCCCCACCGGGCCGGGGGTCCCGCGCCCACCCCACGAGCCGGGGTGACACCGGCATGTGCAGAATTATCCGTTTGGGAAATCGCTTGGGAAACTGCACTGACCCCAGCCCTTGGCCTGGCCATCACGGCCTCGTGTGGTAGCTTTGTGGAATCTCTGAACATGTATTCCATAAAGTGAAGCATCAATAAAGTATTTCCTAATATAGAATAAAACTGAAAATATGTATATTTGAAAGAGAATGAAAAAGTTAATACCAAGTCTTATTGTGTTTATGCTTTGTTTGAATGCTTCCACAAATAGAAGAAATAAAGTAAGCAAAAAAATTTGACAGTATAGACTTTTCCTAAAACATTAATAACTTGAAACTATGAGAAAGGAATTTGATTTTCTGCCCCAAACTAGAATTTCTTACTGGAAATAGTTAGGCAAGACTGAACCTCACAAACAGAGGACTCTTGTCCAAGAGGAGAGCCTTTTTGGAAAGTAATAGAGAAATAAATGGAAAATGAAAACCATGATCCTGTATGAATGCAGCGGGTTCTCCAGGCTGAACCCTTCTGCTCTCTCACCAGCTCAACTCAGAGTTGAACTAGATAGAAAATGAGTGTAAGAGGCACAGAGCTGCACCTGCACAAGCTGACTGTAAGCAGAGTAGGACTTTTCACTTGGAAAAAAGATAAATGAGGGAAATCCTGTACAGTTACGAACAGTGTGGGAAAGAGAAAATTTGTTTGCTGTGTCTTGTAACATATGTTGTAGAGAGGACAAGGGAGTTACCCTTGTAACAAGGGAGTTTCTTAAACTAGCAGGTTGGAGAAACCCTGCATATTCTGTACTCCTTAAGTGTCATTACTTGTGGCCAGACATGGGGTATGCAATGGTGTAGGACGCTCTGGAGACTGAACGTGGAGATGTGTCAGAAGTGGCTCAGGCAGGTGAGCTGGCAGTGCCTGGCAGGGGCTGATGGCCCTGGGCTGACCCTGACCTGAGCTGCAGCCCTGCCGAGCCCTGAGCCTGCCCCAGCAGCCGGAGCCCAGGGCCAGGAGCTCTCCACACCACACCACACCATCGGTAGAACAGTTTACACACCAGACACTCACCACGAAATCGGGGTCCGTGTCCCAGTCATCTCCCTCAGCCTCCACCTTCACCGACACGTCGTGTCCCACAACTGCTTTCCACATCTGCACAACAGGGACATGCTGTCCATGCTGTCACCCAGGGTGGCCACAGCTGGCTCACGCTCAGTCACAGCAGAACCTGGGCTGGAAGGGGCCCTTACAGGCCACCTGTCCCTCATATGGCACAGGGCACCCCAAGAGAGCTGCTCCTGAGCCCCAGCATGTCTTACAGCAAAGCACACAAGGAGTATAGGTGCAAACCATGGCCTTCATGCACCCTGACTGCAGCGGGAGCACACACATTATAATGTAAATGAATGCTGGCATCCAGTTACCAGGTTCTGCTTTTCCAGCATACATTATTTTTCTGTGCTGTGGGAGGCTGTTGCCTGAGTTATCCCTGCTATTAGTTCAGTTGCACACACCATGGCATGCTCCAACACCATGACGCTGTGCTGTTGGAACTGAGGTGGATTCCTCAAGCCTCCGTCTGTTTTTCAACCTTTTAATCCCTGCCCATAGCCTAGAGAGGGGTCAGAGCAAGGCTGGACAGTGGTGTGACAGCACCAGTGCTGTGTGGGGTTCATGTCTGTCACATGGAGAAAATCGAAATGGGGCTAAAAGCACTGGAGATGTAGGGCTGAATCGGCTGAGGCTGTGGTGGAACTGCTCCTGCAGGCCTGGAGGAAGCGATGGGCCCAGGAAGAGGAAGTTAAAAGTAATGTGAAATCTAAAACTGCTACATTTCATTTTCAAGGTGACAGTAAAAACAACATGATGAACCCCCCCCCCCCCCCGAAACAACTGAGTTTTTCCAAAATGAGAGACAGAGAGAAAAGATTAGTTTGCTGCCTGTACACCCCAGAGCAATCACTCTCATCAGAGCTCCATCCCTCCATATCCCACCCCTTTTTCTGCCTGCAGTATTGAGGAACTGCAAGTTCTCTGTGTTGCCCAAAACAGCCTTTTCGTGGGGCAGAGAGAAAGATGGAAGAGAATGTGCAGGAAAGACTGAGCTGGGCCCTGTTCTCCATCACACCAAACTGTGACCAAATCAGCAGGAAGGAGGGGAGCTCCTGTGTGCTGGATCTTCAGTTAACAGCAGCTTTTACCATGTGCCCAGCTGTGCTAACCCCTCACTCCCATGGCTGTGTGGAATCCTCAGACAGCTCTGAGCTCTTAGGGCAGTTGTCCTCTGTGAAAGCAAATTGTTTATCCTGAATAATTAATAATTCTCTATTTATGCTAAGTCATTAACAGTCCCACATCAAAATGGGACTGCTTAAGTGAGGAACCTTCCGGTTTAGTGAGTGCACTGCTCAGTTTCGAGCTGTCCTTTCCAGAGAACCAGCACTGTAAGATCAGGGAGCGAAGAGAAACCAAATAAGGACAGCAGTGATGATTCTTTCTTTTGTCAAACAAAGGCCAGGTAGTCAGCTAAGAGAGAACATGAAGGGCTAAGGCAGATACACAGTCTGTATTTAGGTTTTGGGCCTTCTCCAGGTGCCTCAGGATCACAACCAGTCTGTGACATTGCCCACTGACAGCAATCCCATGCCAAACTGGATGCAGTTAATTGCAATTAGAAGCAGGGGCTGTGGAAACGCTCATGTGGACAACACAGCCCCTTCTAACACCTTTCTTCTCCTTTTCCTGTCTCTCATTTTTTGGCATCTCTCAGTCAAAGATTTTTAAAGTTTGCTGCTCATTTTTGTAAAGCATAAACCAGCAATAATAACCAGCTAGCACAGGGCTGCTCATCATCAGGGCAGCTGATCTGAGCTCAAATAAGATGGTTCAAGGTTTTAAATACTGCTGTAAATGGTTCTTGACCCCCCATTCTCCAAAGCTGCTTGCCATGCATTGTGGGAACCATGACAAACCACAGGCTGTAATCACATCACAAGGCTCTGTCATATGAGAAATATCTGTCCATATGAAAAATATCAGCCAGGGTAGCACCTCAATCCTTTTTTGTCCCATTTTCCCCTAGGAAAACATCCACTACAGCACAAATACAGGGCTACCACACAGCACAGTGTGCTGGTAGATTTGGAAGTGTGGTGGTTTAGAGCCTCAAACACAAGAACCACAATGATGACAGGACAACAGCCTGAGAAGCAAATGTTGAGCACTGTCCACTTAAACATGCTCTTAGCCCACCAAAAACTACATATTTTTGTAGTAATTTCTCACTTTCTACTACCAAAACCCCCTCAAGTTTTCTTACCTTTAAAGGCTCACCAGTTCCTGCTGGTAAACTTGCTGCTTTTTGCTCAGGCACCTGCTGAGCACAGCTTTGGGCCTGTGTCTGCTCCGAGTTCCTGTTTTAACTTCAGCACTTTTCACTTCCTGCACCCCAGCCCCCAGCTCTGCTCGACTCGTGAGTCCCAGAGCTGGCCCCAGTGCTGCAGCTCCCCGGCAGTGCTGCAGTTCAGTTCCCTTGCAGTGCTGCAGCTCCCCTGCACTGCTGCAGTTCAGTTCCCCCTTGCAGTGCTGCAGCTCCCCTGCAGTTCCACAGCTCCCCTGTGCTGCAGCTCCCCCGCAGGCTGCCTCTGCCCTGAGACACTGATGCAGTGCAGCCACAGAGTTCCTCCATCAGCACACTGGAGCCCAGCGGATCCTAGCACACTTGTGTTCTACAGAAGACTCTCACATGGGTATAAAAACCAGAGTTCTGGTGGAGGCACAAATCCTGGAGCCATGTCTTGAGCATGCCTTTCACTTTCAGTATCTCTCCCCATCACTTGGAGGCTTGAGGAGAACACTACCTGTGCTCCTGAACCTTTTCCATTCTGCCTCGGGGCCTGAAAACTGCTCTGATCAAACTTGGGGTTCCTGTTGCACATCACCAGTACCCACATGAGAGAGCCAGAGTGGGCACAGTCCAAAGGCTGCACTGAACAGCAGTCAGCTCTCCAGTGACACCTGTGTCTCGGGCTCCTGGGGGGCAGCAAGCACTCCTGAAAAGAGTCCAGCACAGGGTGCTTTCATGGTGCTCAGGAGCAACTTGCCTGTGACTGCACCCTCTGTTGTTTCTCCTCAGCAATGGCCTTGATGCAGCTCTCATTATCAGGGGGGGGTTGCTCTGCCCTGGGTGAGGGCACCTGCACAGGCTCCTTGCACCTCATCATGAGCTTTGTCTGCCATTCCCAGACCCTCACACCTGTCCTGTAAAGGGAGCTGAGAGGATCAGGAGGGCACCCCTTAGAGCCCCATGCAGTGACTCGTACCCACCCCTGGTGCTGCCTTCCTTCTGGCACGTAACCACACCTGTCCCAGCCTCAGGGTGCTGCTGAACTGGCCTGAGTGCCCGAGGATGACAGAGCACACCTTCGTTGGCTGACCTTCCTTGTCAGCCTTTATTGAAGATAGATCAAAAATCAAGGCAGGACAGGTCTATTGGACAAGAAACAAAATGTTGAAATGTTTGAGACAGGAACAATCAGCTAAAAGGCCCCACCTTTCATCAGGTCAAACCACAAAGCTGTTCAGTCAGCCTATATTTAGCAGATCAGGAGATCCTTTTGAGGTTTTATTCCCATATTTAATCTAAGCTATAACTGTTCTGTCGGTAGGCATAAAACATTTAAATGTATCTGAGGCCTCAGAATCATGCCTTTGTTCAGTTCAGGGAAAAATGCATGCGCTTTAAGGAAACATACTTCACTTGTAATCCTTGCTCCTGTTAAACACAGTGCAAACATCATCTACAGCCTTACAACAGCCCCATGGAGGCTTTTGTTCCAGCGGTGGTTGCGGACTGTAGCAGCGACTATGAACAAGGGTACCTGGTTTTGGCTACACAAAGTTGGGACAGTTGAACGAGCAGCACGTTCTAGCTCACTGCTGCCAACTTCTCTGTCTGTCCTGGGGTCACACAACTCTAACAAGGTGCAGTGTTCAGGCTAATGTGCAAAAGCAAACCCAGGCAGGTATTGTTTCACTGGAATCGCTTTCACGATGCATGCAATGGTTTGGGTTGGAAGGGATCTTAAAATCATTAGTTCCACCCATCCCTACCATGAGACATTGCCCATTCAGGTGCTATTTCCTTATTCTGTCAGCTGAACAAGAAGCAAGATAGGGACAAAAGGCCATCACCCAGGCATTCACTTGTATAACCAAACAGCTTCTGCAGCGATCACACAAGGCAGTGCACACAGAGGGGACCTGCAGCCCCCATGTGCCCCACACAAGGTGTGCTGATACAGCAGCACTACACCCTCCACTTGCAGTTACATGGCAATGTTTCACAAACTCCATCTGAAAAATAAACTTTATTATACATACAGGAGTTCATACCCCAGGAAGATATAGACAAACTATTTGGTCATTGAATTTGACATAGTTAGAGGAAGTCCACACTGACAATCACAGACAGTCCACAAGAGGATATCTGGTGCCAGTGCTCTGGACCTGCCAGAGATCCAGCTGGTTTAGCTACCAGTGAAATCACTCCACCGTCAAACAGGCTTTCTGCACTGGCTAGAGCAGCTTAGTTTACCACCAATATCAAAAGAACTACCTCTTTCCCATGGGAAAAATGTGACTGTTAATGCTCTACTGAGAGGCAGATGGGATTCTCCTGGCCAGTACTCTGAATGAAATGACCACTCAGGATCTGGCAGCGAACACCACTGAGCTTCCTTTGCATCCAACATTCTCCTTTTGGAAGTGGGCAGTCTCAAATTCAGGAGGTTCTTAGAAAACAAATGGAAATAGATCCATATTTCCATATATCATAAAAGATTCAGTCCATTTGTGTCATTTGATTTGGGTCCAAACATGCCCAAACACCAGCACCAGCTTTCTACACCAGAGGTTCTAAAACCAGAAGGTTTTAGAACTCTGGCTCCTTCCTCAGCACAAGGGAGAGTTTATTTCTGGAGCTTCTGCATTTGCTTTGGGCCCACACAGCACATTATGGACCCCTTCAACACAGCCTGTGCAGGTTCAGTCTTGTGACAAGTATTTAGTGGATGAGAAGGCAGGAGCAGGGCTGCTCTACTAGAGGTAAGGCAGCACCTTCCATCATAAGAGGTGCACAAATACTATAAATAGGAGGATTTTTAACTTAAGACCTAAAAGGTTTCATGTTTCCTATTCATTATAAATAACTAAACTACTGGCATTATTTTACAGACTTGTCAGGGCAGACATATGACTGATTTTGAATGGAATGCTCACCACAGCCAGATATACTAATTTTGGCCCTTCTTCAACAGGAGATGCAACTGAGCAGGAAACATGATTTTAAAATTCACATTCCTTAAAGTGCCCATAACTTTCTTAGGATATGCATTTCAGACAGCTCTGAGCCATGGAGCAAATCTAAGGGGTGGAAGAAAGGGAAGACAATTCTCCTACATCCAGCTACAATGTTCCCCCAACCTCACTTATGGATTCAGCCTAAGAGGGGGAAGATTGTGCAGTTTTAGAAGTGCTGAAGTACTGCAGCAACTCAAGAGTATTTTTCGTATTCCTACTGCAGCACAATACTATCTAAAATGAGTGGTAATGCTTCCAGGCACAGGAACAGATGCTGTCCCTGAGGCTTGCAGCACAACCCTGGCTCAGCAAACGAAGCACTCCCATAGAAACACCAAGGGAAGGGCAGATCTCCTGGAGCAGCTCCCCAGCACTGACAGCAGGGGCTGGGGGCAGCTGCTGCTTCAGGGCTGGTTTGGAAAGGCTGGGACAAGGGCTGCCCTCCCGTGAGGGCGCGCAGGCCCTCAGCATGCACAGGGCTGAGGAAAAGCTGCCACTCCCATTCACAGGGGGCCTGTGAAGCACAGGGCTGAGGCTGAGGAAAAGCTGTCACTCCCATTCACAGGTGGCCTGTGAAGCACAGGAAGAGCAGGACATGGACAGCAAGCAGGTAGGTGGCCACCAGCAGGGGCAGGTGGGCCCGGGAGCGGAGGAGAGAGCGCAACAGGCGCCGCAGTCCAGGAGTACTCCGGCTCTGCAAGAGTAAAGAGAGAGCAGTTACTACAAGGAGTGGCTGTGGCCCCAGCTGCCTTCATGCGGAACTCTCCAGACCATGGAGATAAGTTTGTTTAAGCTAATGAGCATAAACCTTCCCCAAATTGCTCCACAGTCAGATCCTAACACTAGGGCAATCCTCATGAAATGCTCCCTTGCCCTGCTCTCTGCAAGCTGTCCATGAGCCAGCCCCATCCAGTTTTGTTTCCAGCATGGTGAGAGCAGAAAAACTACACAGTCCCTGACTGATTTATGTGTGTCTACAGAAGAACTGAAGTGGTGTAGGTTCACAGTTTCTTGAAGCAGCTGGGGCTCACATAATTGACAGCTGTGAATGTTAAATTCTTACTCTGCTGGAATTATTGTCCGTGGAGTCGATCAGCAAGGACTGCTCGTGCCCTGGAGTCATATCAATGCTGGCACTTAAGGAAGATGACCACTCACTTGACTGCAACCTGCCACAACGAATATGAAATTAAATTCAGTTTTTTATTATGATGTCCCAAATCAACACTGTAACCAAGCTTAGGAAAGAAGGTATTTCTCAAAAAAGGAAACAACCCCTGCAAGCAAACTGGTTTCACTTGCCAAGAGCTGGTTCCATTTGAACAGGTCTCATGCCGCCTGAGCTCACATTGAGCAAAAGAACAGGGTGGCCCAGCTACCAAGAGTCTTTCTTCCTTTCAAGTGAAATTTTATAGTGTGACTTGAAAGAAGTCAGGGCAGATAATACACCTGTATGCTTTAAATTCTATGAAATTATTTTGGAAGCCAGCTCTGGCTGCAATAGTGCTGGTTCTTCCTGTTTTCTAGTGACAGAGGCAGTAATCACATCCTGGGGCTATGGTTTATTAGTGAGATCAGCTGCAGGAGGCTTTTATAGACTTTAGAAGGAGCTATAGTTGTCCAAACCTTGTAGCAATTACCAGGGAACTTCATCCAGTATTCTTCCATACAGACCATTATTTTTTGACTAAATCAGCAAGTGTGTCAGAAGAAAGGCATTGTTTTCATGTAAAAGACTCCACTAGTCCATAACTCCAGTTATTTGAACTACCTGGAAATGCACAGCATGCATGCCTACAATCAGGTCATGCACTAAAGCCCCCTCCATAGTCAGTGAGGGGAATCAAGCATTTTTAACCTGCTGCTCACTGCATCCTAATGCCAACATCTAGTCCAGACCAGCTGCCTTTGCTCTGCTGACTCTGAGGGCATCCATGCAGTGCCCTGAGATGGGCAGAGCCCTGTGCAGTGCTGGAGAGGGGGCACGGGGCAGGACAGGGGCTGGGCTCAAACTAAGCCTGGGAAAAGTGGACAAAATTCCTTTCTCGTAAGTGTTTAATTGTTTATCAATAACCAAATCAATGAAAAGTTGATGTTAATTGGCAATACATTAAAAATGAGTGACATTCTTCAAGTCAAAACTGTTTCAGCCATGACAGACAGGTGCTTACTGGGCAGACAAATCCCCTGGAAGCATGAGAACTCCTCTTCAGCCTGCACCCAATTCTCAGTCTCCAAACCTATTTTCCAGTAGTTAATTTAACTAATCGAGCAAGTTGGCATCTAACTTCTAGACAGAACTTGTCTTAATGTCTAATCATTTGTGTCATCCTATCTGCCTACAACTGAAGGAACAGTAGCCCAGGGAGGGTGTGATGCCTTCCTCTTTGAGATACTCAACAGCCATCTGGACAGGGTCCTGGGCAGCTGGCTCTAGGCTGAGCAGGGGGCTGGGCCATGTCTTTGGAGGTACCTGAACCCCTCTGGACCCCCACCCTCAACCTTTCTGTGATTCTGCCACCGACACGGTAGCTGTCTCTGTGCCACCAGTGCCATTTGACAGAGGGATGTGATGAAGTGCATACGAAACACAGAGCTAGCAGCAGCACACTTCTGTGGTGATGGTGTTCCTTTGCTCAAGCTGCCTCACCTCCTGATCTGATCCTGTGCTGCAAAAAGAGCCTCCTCTGCAGCAAGGCGACGGTCCCGCTCCTCCTCCAGCTGCTCCTCCAAATACTTCATATCCTGCTTTGTGCTGCTATGTAAGTGTTCTGTTTCAGACAACCTGTCAGGAAATAACATAAATAACTTAACAGGAAATAACCTGTCAGGAAATAACATAAATAACAGGAATAACTTTTGGCATATGCCAAAAAGGCCCAAATCATGGACCACTGTGTTTCTATTGCATTCACTGATGCAGTGTGTGAACAGACTCAAATTACCTCCCAGCTCACAGAGGAGACTTAGTCATCTTTACTATATATAAACTATTTAGAAAACATGAGAGAAGATAAATCTCTTCAAGCTTCATTTTCACATCAGGAAGGACATCCTTGCCTCTGTCACCATGGCTCCACCTTCTGAAAATTATTTTGAAAGGGTTTGAGGAATCATGTGCCAGATGTTAGTTTCAGAAACTTACAAGGAATCCTGTGCTACATCTCAATTCCAGACACACTCTCAGGCTACAACCCTGAGACCAGGACCATTGATATACTTCACCAGCTACTGAGGATTCAGCCTACCAGATTCAAGATGCTGGTTTGGCTGGCATTACTGCTGTATGTTATCCTTGTGTTTTTTTGAAGCTCTAATCCAAAGAGATAACTAATGTCAGCTATTAAGTGCATTCAACAGCTCCTCCAAGTCCACAAGATCCTAGTGTGGGACTGAGTTTTCCCAACACTGGTGCAGAGTAAAAGCATCAGGCTCATCACTAGCCTCAAGGCCTCCATCAGGACCAACATCCCCACCCCTGTTTTCTCAGACTTTCTTTACCTCAGCTGCAGCTCCTGCAGTTCAGGTGTGTAAGTGCCTCTCTGTGACTCATTCTTTTCTTGGGGTGCTCCTGGAGCAGCGTCTGTTGCAAACAGCTCCTGAAAGAACACAAGAACGTGCTGCAAACTGTACTGAATCAAGAGGGCACGCAGCCACTACAATGCTGGACAGTTCACAGAGCCACTTGCAGTGAGCTTTCCCCCGCAGTGCAGCAAGGCCAGCCCCCTCACCGTGCTCTTGTCTGCAGCCTGCAGCTCCTGGAGCTGCCTCTCGAGCACCAGGCAGCGGTTCAGGACCTCGCTGTAGTGCGGATGGCTCTCACAGGTGCCCCGACTGCTCCCTCGCAGCTGCAGGGAGAGGGCATTTTTCTCCTCGAAAACCTGAGATAGCTGAGAAGAGAACACAATCAGCAAGCAAAGAAATTGATTTTGTGAAAGCAAAATTGTTCTCTGTCTAGTTGAGGGAAAGAGTTCTCTTGAGAACATATAACTGCCACGCTGCCCATCACTAATGTCAAAAGATCAGAGACAATCTACAAGAGTAGCTTGTGGCAAACGTTTCTGCAACAGGAGTCTCAAAACATCAAAGAGATGTACAGAATACTACCTGTCCAGAAAAAGATTTCTAAAGTGCTGATATTGACCTAAACCTTTTAGAAATATCATCAGTAAATTATTATTTTTTATTCTCACTTTCACCTTGAACACAGCTCTCTTTCTGAAGATGAATAAATTCTGGGTCTTCCATTTCAGCGTGGGAATTGATCGATTGTGATTCTGCACCTAAATGCAGGAAGTGTTTCAAGCTAGCAGGCAGAAGTGAAGATGACAAGCTTGCCTTCCCAAGGAGGGACTTCCTTCAGCAGCCCAGAAAGCAGGAGGCTAGCAAGTGCTCCTGACCATAGACATGGAACCTGCAAACAACTTTCTTCATATGGTCTCACTCTCTGGTCCCTTTGGCCTTTACCTCCCCCATTCAACTTCTTTCCCCCACTGTCCCCTCCATCTGTCCTCTCTCCTCCCCTCTCCCCTTCTGTCACCTCGGCAGTGGCAGAAAAGCTGCTGGTTCAGACCCTGTCCCTGAGCCTGCTGCATGGGATCTGCCTGGGGCCTGCATGTCCTTCTGGTCCATAGGAGCAGCTGTGCCCCTCATGGCCCCTCAGTGCAGAGCTCTGGCTCTCACAGCTGCCAGATGTGCTTCTGGTCCATAAGAACAGCTGTGCCCCTCATGGCCCCTCAGCGCAGAGCTCTGGCTCTCACAGCTGCCAGATGTGCTTCTGGTCCACAGGAGCAGCTGTGCCCCTCATGGCCCCTCAGCGCAGAGCTCTGGCTCTCACAGCTGCCAGATGTGCTTCTGGTCCGTAGGAGCAGCTGTGCCCCTCATGGCCCCTCAGCGCAGAGCTCTGGCTCTCACAGCTGCCAGATGTGCTTCTGGTCCTGTGAGCAGCTGTGCCCCTCATGGCCTCTCAGTGCAGAGCTCTGGCTCTCACAGCTGCCAGATGTGCTTCTGGTCCACAGGAGCAGCTGTGCCCCTCATGGCCTCTCAGTGCAGAGCTCTGGCTCTCACAGCTGCCAGATGTGCTTCTGGTCCACAGGAGCAGCTGTGCCCCTCATGGCCCCTCAGTGCAGAGCTCTGGCTCTCACAGCTGCCAGATGTGCTTCTGGTCCTGTGAGCAGCTGTGCCCCTCATGGCCTCTCAGTGCAGAGCTCTGGCTCTCACAGCTGCCAGATGTGCTTCTGGTCCACAGGAGCAGCTGTGCCCCTCATGGCCCCTCAGTGCAGAGCTCTGGCTCTCACAGCTGCCAGATGTGCTTCTGGTCCTGTGAGCAGCTGTGCCCCTCATGGCCTCTCAGTGCAGAGCTCTGGCTCTCACAGCTGCCAGATGTGCTTCTGGTCCTGTGAGCAGCTGTGCCCCTCATGGCCTCTCAGTGCAGAGCTCTGGCTCTCACAGCTGCCAGATGTGCTTCTGGTCCACAGGAGCAGCTGTGCCCCTCATGGCCCCTCAGTGCAGAGCTCTGGCTCTCACAGCTGCCAGATGTGCTTCTGGTCCACAGGAGCAGCTGTGCCCCTCATGGCCCCTCAGTGCAGAGCTCTGGCTCTCACAGCTGCCAGATGTGCTTCTGGTCCTGTGAGCAGCTGTGCCCCTCATGGCCTCTCAGTGCAGAGCTCTGGCTCTCACAGCTGCTCACTGAGGAGAGCAGGGCACGGGGCATGCACTCTGCTGCTGTGCCAGCCCTGATCAGCAGCAGTGAATCCATCACTGTGATTCTAACACTGCTTTGCTGAGAGATCCAATTCTGATTTTGTGTTACTTCATTGAATGCCTGCAAGGACAGATCCACTCCTGCTTCCTGAACCCTACTGCAGCCAAACCCTGCCCACATTCCTTCTCCCTGACTGCAAGCAAGTGTAAGACGTATCAGTACCTTGCTGTTTAACTGCTGAATTCTGAGCTCTTTGTGGTGCAGTTCTTTCAGACTGTCACTTAGCTGGGCCTGGAGGTGTTTCATCTCTGCTTCTAGGCTTGAAAAGTCCCCTTTCAGGACTTCTGGAGAAATCTGCCAAGGAAAGAACAATGGAAAATAGACTGCTGATGTGACAACTCACAAAGCTCTTGTGTTTCTCCTCTCTTTTCAGTATTCCAAGGTCAAACCTAACATTATTCCTAGACCTGGAACCTGATCTGCTCAGGCAAAAGAACAAATGGGGAATAAACAGAAATATCCTAAAAGCCATCTGAAAATACAGTCAGGAAAGAACACCAAACTTGCACATATGATGGGTCCTGTTCAAAAGTTGTCTTAAAGCTGTTTGCAACACAGGAAGGAAAAAAAGGCTCATGAATGAGAAAAGAAAAAACAAACAAAAACCTAAAGTAATGTCCACACTGATCTAATCAACAAAGACCAGAAGGCCAGCACTGAAGGATCCTCTTGGAAAGCATCACATGAACATTGTTCAAGCTTTTTCTTTGCATATATGCATGGGTGTATCAAAGGGATAAAGGAGATTTGCTGCCCCCTCCACTGACATAAATCACTGGGACATGGCAGACATGGGTGGGAGAGTTCTGTCTTGGCTCTGATGCACTGCACTGTGCATGCAGTCTTCCCTACACAAACAAAATACCAAACACATTCCACTCCACTCTCAGGACTGTATACAGGGGGAATAAGACATAAGGTGCAGTGTTCAAGCCTCAGCCTCTCTGGGCTTGAACGAGGACTGCAGATCCCTGTTACAGTAAAAACAGCAAGAAAAATTCAATAGAAAACTTAAAAATGAAGATCTGACATTAAAAATGAAGACAGAAAATCTAGATTCAAAGACAGTACAAGAGGGCAATTCTAAACCAGCCAGAATACACATCTGAGAAGTTCCATGCTGCTCCAAAGGACCCAAGGTGCCTAGGAAGCCCTGTCTCTTCTGCCCTCTTTCTTGAAACACTGGAAACCAGGAACGTAATGAAGAGCACTTAAGGGTACGCCATAATTTCTACAACTTTCAGTGATGCAAGTTAGACTGTTGGTATTATCTCTGGAGGCCTCACACCCACATCCAGTGTTGCAGTCTGCAGGAGCTGGATAGAGGCAACACATGCTCTTCTGGTTGAGTTTCAAGCTTCACATTTCCAGTAAAGAATCTGTATCTTTGCACCCACCTTGCTTTGGTGCTGTCCCTGTACGGCTTGAGCCTTGCTGAAGGGCAGCCTCGTTTCCTGTGTGATCCTTTGCCAATGGCTCAGCTCCTTGTCCTTCTCTGCAATGGCCAGCAGGTACTGCTCCTTCATGCTGCTGCTCTGCTTTTCCCACGTGTTCTTCTCCTGTCTGCCCAGCACAAACAAGGCCAGTTACAAGGAAGTTGCCAGCATGATGACCAGGTACCCAGCTAAGACTGAGCCAGGGGTGATCCAACCATCACCTCATGCTAGACATGAAGTTTTATAACCAAGCCAAGCCAAAACAACACACTTAAGTACAGGAACCTTAAAAGCAGGTTTAAGGAAGTTTTCTGTATTTGTTTGAACCCTTTGGATTGTTCCACGCTGTCCTAGGGTGACTTTTTCACACTTTGTGTTTCTGGACATTGTTTTGATCTCACTGTACAGAGTTTTGTCAAGGAAGTCACTGGCAATGCCACTTGTCCCCATACTAATTTCTCTGCACCAGACCCACAGTACCACACCAACCTGAGGCCAGCACTTCATGTACAGTGTAAAAGCTGCACAGGAAATAAACCTCCTGTTCTTTTGTCAGGATAAATAAAATTTGTAAGATGCTTCAAACTTTACGAAATCTGCAGTGTTAATTTGAGGGTCAGAGTGGAGGTAGGGGGGAGGGAGAGAACTACAAGTTTTTATATCACTTTGGACAAAGATAAGCCATAGACCTTTTCATGAAGAAAATCCCACCCTTTTCATTCCAGCCTCAGGCATTCTTAAATGGATCTCTGAAATACCTGAAAGCATTTCCCCCTGTTTTCAGAACAAAGCATATTTGTCTGACTAGTTTTAGTCCATTTGGAGAAGATATTTTTACTAGACTTGAATTACAGAGTTAAAAAGAACAAACTAGAAGACATAGAGCAAGTGAAATATAGGATTAGACAGCCATACAAAATTAGTATGCTCTAAACTATGCTATCAATGGGATAATAAAGGGTGTTCAGCAGCAGCCTGGAATGGAAAGTACTGTGATCATATACACAAGTTCCAATGCAAGAAACAGCCTCAGTTTCCTCTCCAACAGATGATACTGACCACCAGTGGATGAAGGAAATAAAACAAAGACATCCCTGATCTATTCCACACAGGCACTGACCTCCAAGCTGCTGGGCTGTAATCCAGAGGCAGAAGCTGGGCGAGGGAATCCCGTCCTCTCCTGGCCAGGGCGGGTGCTCAGTGTCACCTGGCACAGGTGGGGCTCTCAGCCCTCCCCCCAGCTCTGCCCACAACCGCTCTTTGAGAGAAACAAACACATGGGCAACCTGGCCAAGGCAGGAAGCAGACAGACAGCTCACCTGAGCTGCTGGAGCTCCTGCTGGTACACAGCTCCTTCCTGCCTCAGCTGTTCTTGCAGACGAAGCTGTTTGTCTGCCTCTTGCTCCCACTGCTGCAGCTGTGCCTTTAAGCGAGAATTCTCAGCAGCTTCCACCCCAACAAGGATGTATTGCTGCTGCAGATTCTCCAGCTCTCTTACCTGGGATTAAAGAGAAACATCATTATGTGACAGCTGAGCAAGCATCAGGTTTCTTACTCAGAACTGTTTAAGAGCATTTCTTACTGTGGTGTCTGAAGGGAGAAAAGGGTCACATTCAGAGGACAGAGGAACTAAAAACGGAATCATCAAATACAGCAGTGTACTAAAAACTGCTCAGAAAAACACCCTCAGACAATTCTATCGGTAATAAGGGCAGTGAGTTTTGAGCCCTCCCATGAAGATGTGAAATACATTAACAAAAAGACTCCAGACTACAATAATAATCATCTTAATCAGAGGAAAACTAAGTGACACAGAAGGAGCTGGTTAAGCATCACTCCTGAAGTTGGTGTTTACTGTAAACCAGGAAACTGATAAGTAAAATCCTTTTGGCTCTCCAATTCCAGTCAGACTATAATTAGAAATAAGTTGTTGTTGTTACACATGCATCGCTGCAATTGCTTTTGAAGACAAGAAGACATGGCTGACTCTGGAGACAGGACGGTGCTCAGTGAGTGGCAGTGGGACATGACTGTCAAGTCTGTCTTCTGAGCAGCAAGGAGAACTCTGGAACCTGCTGGGCTGCACTGTGCCAGAGACCATACAAACACAGACACATCCAGTGTGCAGGCAAGAATGTCAGAAGGAATCTGCAATGTCTTGTACCTGCTTTGAAAGTCAGCTGCCAAGAGGAGGAGGAAACTCAAGTCTTTGTTCTAGTCTCTTAGAAATCTAAGGCAAATCAAATGAGCTGACACAGATGCGAACTATGCAGGTTAACAGGGACCTTATTTCCATGATTTCAAATTTTAAACCAACCTCACAGAGAACCACCCTTGGAAGTTAACAATGGAATCACAGCCTCCATGCCAGAGAAAATACAGATGGCCCATACCAGATTCATGGGGTCTGATGGAGCATGCCCACAAATGCTAAGGTCATTGGGAGCAACTCCATTCCCTTTGAAAGGTCATGGTGACCCAAGAGGTTCCTCAAGACTGGAAGAAAGCAAATGTCATCCCTACCTACAAGAAGGGCAAGAAAGGAGAATTGTGAACCTGCAGTCTGGCTGGCTAGAGAAGCTGTGGAATGTTTACTGATGGAGATATTCAAAATCCAACAAGACATTGTACAAGCAACCTATTCCAGCAAGCCTTGTTTGTGCAGGGGGGTTGGACTAGGAGATCTCTAGAAAAACTCCAGAAGACCCTTTGAATCTCAACTATTCTAACTATTCTGTGATTCCATGAAGATGCAGCCTGATCTATGCATCACATTTCTATTATCAGAGCTAAGCGTGCTGAATTTTAAGACTTGAAGATCCAAACCTCTGCTGGTACTTAAAGTAAGAGCAGGAAGAGAGAACATGGACTTACTACTCTGTCTCTGTCACTCTGCAAGGAGGCCAGTGCCTTCTTCAGACTCTGCACTTCCAAAGCAGTGGTGGAAATTGTCCCTTCTGCTTGTTGTTTCACTTCTTCAATCTTACGTGTTTTGTCCAATTCATTCAGCAGACGGTCTCGGTCATTCTGCAGGCTTGCCATAGCCTTGGAGAAAGATTTGACTTGGTTGGAAGAGCCTTCCAATTCCAAAGACAAGTGGAGAAGCTCATCATCTTTAGCTCTGAGCTGCTGATTAAGTTCCTCAATCTGGGCCAAGAGACCTCTTTCATCAATAGCCTTCTGCAGTTCTGTCAGCTCAGACCTGACCATATCTCGGTCCCTGAGAGTGGAATGTTGCTCCTCCTGTAGCTGACCCATCTGTTTCTGAAGAGTCTGCACTAGACTCTTTTGTTCCTGTAAATCCGTAGAATATTTCTGTTTCAAAAGATGAAGCTCTTCATTGGCCTGGTCTCGGCTATCCTGAAGAGAGCTCATGGACCTCCCAAAAGACTGAATTTGAGCTCTGAGATCTTTGTTTTCATCTGTGACTTCAAGCAATTTCTGCTCCATTTCCATCAAGTCCCGTGCCAACTCTGCTACTCTCTCTTCAGCTGTCTCGGTTTCGTTCCTCATTATCCCTGCATCGTGATGCAGGTGCTTCAGCTCCTTCCGAAGCCTGTCCTCAGCCTCTCCCACTCTCTTGGCTGCATCCCTCTGAACACAGTCTAGCTCCCCCTCAAGTTCTCTTATTCTCTTCTGGGAGAGGGAAAGCTCATGACTCAGTTGCTGTAGCTCTTTCTCTCGAGCCTTCAGTTCTGCCTGACACTCCACGATGGGACTGCCCTCATGTAATGCTGCCATCTCACTCTGCACCCGCGACAGAGAGGACCTAAGAGTGTCAATCTCTTGAGACATTCTGACTTTATCCTCTCTTAAGGCTTCCACGCCCTTCCTGAGATCATCCTGAGTATGCTCAGACTCCTTCAGCTGTGTTTCCATGGCTGCCTTCTCATTTTCCAGAGTCTGGATCCGCTGAAGCTGTGTTTTGAGAAGTTGCTTCTGTTGGGAGTCCTTTATTGAAATCACTTGGTTAAGGTCTTCTCTGTACCGCACCAACTGTGCATTCAGCTTGGCATTCTCAGAGTTGAGGTCATCCATCTGGCCATGGAAACTTCTAATTTCTTCCTTGAGCTTGTTGTTTTCAGCAGCAGCCTCTTGAATTAGCTGGTCTTTTTCCAGGATTATACCAAGATGGCGTTCCTCGAGCTGCTTGTAGTCCCTCAGAATGCGGTCTCGGTCATCCTGCAGAGATGACATGGACTTGGTGAAGGAGTCCAGCTGTGCCTTCTGCTGCTTACTTTCTTCTCTGCTTATCTTCATCTTTTCAGTGAGATGATTGAGTTTGTCAAGACATTTGTTCTTCTCATTTTCCAAGGCTTTTTTATTGTCTTCCTCCTTACTTAGCCTACACTCCAACTCTTTTGTCTCTTCAGAATGCTGCTGCTGTAATTCAGCTAGAGCAGCCATCACTGCTTCTTCTTTGGCAGACAGCAAACTCATGATCTTTTGATCTTTGGCACTAATTTCTTCATGCAGCTTATTTGTCAGGTCCTTGGAAGCCTGCAGGTCAGCTTCAAGCTGCTCACAGTTGAGTTTAAAATTTTGGATACTCATCTCTTGTTGCTTGACCACAGTCCCCAGCTCTTCCCTGGCCAGCTCACATTTGGTGAAGGAATTCTCTAAGTCAGCAAGCTGGTCTCTTAGGCTGCTGATTTCTGACTCCAGTTCCTGCTGTTCATTCTGAGACTTGCTGTACAGTTCCTGAGACCCTTCAAGCCGAGTCAAAAGCTCTTTTTTTTCCTCCTGCAACATTTCACATGTCTTTTGATGATGCTGAATCTCCTTCCTGCAATCAACCTCCCAGTCTTTCTTGTTGCATTCCAGTCTGAAAAGAAAAGATGAAGTTGATCAAAAATCCACAAAGTATCTCAGTAGCTAAACCCCCACTAACTCTGTTCTTATACTAATTTAGAAAACCCACAGAATTTGTTTTACTTAAAGAAAGCAAGCTAGAAATATCTCTCAATTTAAAATTCAAGATAGCTTTTAAAGTTCTGACGGTACTACTGCCTTAAAGGGGTGGTGGCAGGGGAATATATTCTTTTAAAGTTGTTCATGTCAATACTGAAAAAAGTGTTCACCTAAACACTGAATGTTATCACCTCCCTGTCATTGTCATTACATTACTTCTCTAATCCATTGTAGCTAACAATAAAAAGAACTCCATGCCACCCCACAATGAAGTTGCTGTTCTGGTATCTTTGATGTCCATTTAATGCTTCAACACACAAAGATACAGCATATATATATAAACAATTTTACCCATATAAGAATGGTTCGGTTTTGAATTTTGGAAATACACAGCTGTATACACATTTTGATACGTTTCCATAGCTCCATCTTTCCCTCAAAATTTATTTTGGGACTAAACTGGAATTATGTATCCCAATGCTCTCTTGACTTCTCAGTGCAAAAGACTCTTTAATTAATCTGAAATTTGAAATACTCTGGAGAGTAACCAGATGGTGAATGCTTGTCACAGAGAAGAGATTTAACACAGGTATCCTAAGGACGTGAAGAAGGACTATTCTAGAGTGATCACCTCATGTCCTTGTGCAGATAACAAATGCAAAGTAACCTTTTCCTGATAAACCTCCCCTGACACAGCTTATTTACCTGGATATTTGAGTCTGGAGTTCCTCCACATGCATGGTCATATGTTTCACCTGGTCCTGTAGCACAACACAAGCTTCCTCTTTCCAACGTATTTCTTCTTCTTTCTTTTGAATAGTTTCAGTGAATTTCTTCTCCCATGTTTTTGATTCATCTATCACTCTATCCCTATCATCCTGAAGGGAAGACATGCTCCTGGTGAAGGCTGCAAGCTGGGCTAGTGTTTTGTTTAGATTGCCTTCCAGCTGCTTTGCTTCTTGATCCTTTGTCTTCAAGGAGTCCTGCAGATCACCAACTGTTGTTTCCATATGGTCCTTCTCTCTCTGCAATGTTGCCAGCTTTGCTTCCATGTTTTTGATCTCCTTTGAGTGCTTGTCTTTCTCCTGTTCCAGTCTTCTCTCAAAGTCTTCATCCTTTTTCTTCATTTGAATCTTAATTTGCTCTTTGTTTGCTTGTAACTCTTCCTTCATTTTGACACTCTCAGCTAAAACCCTTGCTGCCTCACTCTGAGTGTCATCCAACACGACTCTGCAGTGAGCAAGCTCTGCCTGGGCTTTCTTGGTGTCTTCAACTGCTTTAGCTGAAGTTTCTTTGGCTGCTTCTACCTCTTTCTGAGTCTCACTCTGCAGAAATTCCAGAGCTTTAACAGTTCTTTCTAACCTACTGTTCTTTTCCTGGCTTTTTATACAGTCCTTCTGCAGCTGCTTAATCTCCTGCTGTTTCTGTTTCAGCAGTTCTTGAAGCTCCTTTATATGTGTGCTGCTTTCTCCTCTCCAATTGTATTTTAGCTTTCCCACAAATTCTTTTTCCTCTTCTGAACTCGCTTTGCTTTTCTCCTTTGCCATCTGACTTTTCTCCTCCTCCAGTTCATGCATCATTCTCTGCAAAGTCTGAAGCTCATGTTTCAGTTGATCATTTTTGATTTGGAAGTCTGTTGCATCTTGCTGATAGTTTCCAATACTTCCATTAAGTTCTGCCAGCTGATTCATGAGCCTTTCTTCCAAGTCATCCTTTTCAGCCTCTAGAACATCCTTCAGTGCTGTCATTCTGATGAGGTCGTCTCTGGCTTCTTGGACCTTTTGCTCCATCTTTGCTACTGTGGCCTGCAAGTCATTCACTTCATGGACTTTCTCTCCCATTTGGTGCTCTAAAGCCCTTTTCTCACCTGCTAAAGTCTCGGCACACCTGCGGACGTCACCCAGCTCTTGCTCTGAAGCCCTTCTATTATCTTCCATCTCTGCGATTCGCCTGGTGAGCTCAGCTATTTGCTGTCTGTAGAGACCAGGATCCTCACAAGGTCTCTCACTTTCAGATGCCTCTTGTTCCAGCTCTGCAGCACGAGGCTCTGGTTGAAAAGATACATCCACTTGATTTTCAGACTCTTCCGTTGGTGATGGTGTGGCAGCTGCCTTATCAGTTTCTCGCCCCGCTGTCTGCTGGGCAACACACCTGTCCACAAGTTCTCTGCTTTCCTTCAGCTTAGACTCTGTTACCTGCAAAAGGCACTTCAAGTCCACAATCTCTTGATTCAGAGACTCCTTTTCAGCCATTACTGTCTCAAGCTGAGTAGAAAGAGACCGGCACTCCTTCCTAGAGCACTCCAGGTCTTCTTTCAGGCTAGTGTTTGTAAAGCTCTCTCCAGTCCTGTGCAGCTCTCCATTTGTAAAATGCATCTCTGCTCTAAGCTTCTCATTCTCCTCCTCCAGTTCCAGGATCTTTTGTTGCTTTGATTTTGCAAATTTCCTCATTTTCTCCTTCATTTCATCAATTTCCTGTTCAGTTTCTTGTAGCTGCTTTTCTGTTTCCTGCTTTTTTGCTTCAGCCCCTTTGAGCTGAATGAAAATTTCCTGCTTTTCCTGCCTAACAGTTTCCAACACACGCTGAATTCGCTCAGCCTCATTACTCACATTCTCATATGACTGCAGCAGAGTTTCATATTCTCCCTGAAGCTCCTTGTATTTCTCCTGCCACTCAGAACTCTCAGTGGCTTGAAAGTTCTTCAATGATTCCACCTCCTTCTCCAGCTTCTCCTTCTCTAGAACAACGCTATCCAGAGTAAGTGTAAGGTTTTTACAGCATCCATCAAGGTTCTGATTTTCTCCAAGTAGTTTATCAATTTCTGCAGTAAGTTTTTCTCGCTCTCCAGTGAGGCACACTAACTTTTCTCTTAAGGTATCTGTTTCTTTAACATGGCCACATACTTGGCTTTCCATATCTGTCAGCTTGACAGAAAGACTGTCAATAGTAATTTTAGCATTAGCCAGCTCTTCTTTTAGAGATTTGCTCTCATTTAGTGCCTCTTTTCTACAGATAAGTGCTGCTTGCAACTTTCTCTGCATTTGATTCTTCTGCTTAGCTGCTTCTGCATTGTCCTTCTGCTTCTCCTGAATTTCAAGCATCTCCGTTTGCAGTCGCTTGCTTTGCTCCTCATGCACCTGAGCCTGAGCCTCCAACTGACTACACAGTCTTTGGACTGATTCCTCTTTTTCCAGCAATTGTGCCTGCACATTATTGAGAGTGTCACTTTTCTCCTTTAACTGCTGGCTAAGAAATTCTATTTCTTCATCCTTTTGGTGCACAAGAATTTTCAAGTCTTCCAGACTGGCCACTCCAGAAATTTTTCCTTGGTTCTCCTCCAATTCTGTCTCAAGACTTGCTCCCTTAGCTTCAGCTTGGTCAGAGGTTCTCTTCAGCCCTTCTATCTCTACAAACAACTGTGCTATGTGCTGCTGCAAATCAAAGATCAATTCTGATTTGTGAGCAAGCTCCCTTTGCATATGGCTGACACTACATTCCAATTTCTCTTTCTCCATCTGCAATTTGTCAAGGTGTTTTTTCCACTCTTCCTCAGAAATATCTGCAACTTGTACAAGCTTGTTAATTGTTTTATCTTCTGCTTCCATGCATGAAGAATCCAACCTACCTTGACTCCTAAAAATACTCTCTGCTGATCCTTTCTGCTCTTGGAGCTGTCTGAGCTGAGCCTGGATACTGTCTTTCTCTTTGCTTTGCTGATCAAATTTTTCTTGCAGGATGTTGTAATCATCTTTTTGCTGTTTCAATTGTTCTCTGTGATGCCTGTCTTTTTCTTGAGCCTTTTTTATAGTGTCTTTGCGAGATACAAGAGCTTCTTGAAGTTTTTTTTGAAGTTGTTCTTTTTCTTGTTCAAGAACTGAAATCTTTTCTCTAAGAGCAGACTTTTGTTTTTCTTCCAGATCCGTACCTGCTGAACCATGTTTCTCATTTTCTTCATCATCTTCTGGGCTTTCATTGGTTTCAGCCACTTTGTCAGGAACTGTCTGATGCTCCATGATTTCATCTTTAACTGAAGCAGTGTTTGCCTTATCTTGCAAGCGTTGCCTCATTTCCTCAATCACTGCCTGCAGTTGTGCTTCAGTAGTTTCTTTTTCCTTCCGGATGCTCTGCAGCTCAGATTCCTTTTCAGAAAGCAGCTGAACTAGATAGTCCTCACGGGGCTGGTTTTCAAGACCCATTTCTTTGCTGATCATGCTTCTCATGTCCTCCCCCCCTGCAGCTGCCCGAGCCTCTGAGGTTTCTGATTTTTGTTCTCTATTCAGTTGTTCTAATTCATTCTCCAATCTGGTTACCTTCTTCAGAAGCTCCTTCCTGTTCACAAATACTGCTTGCAGCTTCCGCTTTACTTGCTCATTTTCTTTTCTCAGAAGTTCAACTTGATTTACTAATTCCTCATTTTCTTTACTCACTGTTTCTGCCTCATTCTGCTGCTTGGATATCCCACACTTCAGACATGTGTCTTTTGCTCCTATGTTCTGCTCTTTTTCTTCCTGGGATTTTAGTAACAGACTTGTCTGCTCCTTAAGACTCTTCAGCTCGTTTCCTAGAGCAAATTTCTCTTCATTCAGCAGGACCATTTTCTCAGACATGCTGACACTGATCTCTGCCATCTGTTGGTCCTTTTCCTGCAAGGCCTGTTGCAGGCTCTCTATACACCTGGTGTGCTCAGCAACGAGCTGTTCCAGGCTTGCTGCCTCGCGTCCCTTTAAGGTTAACTTGTGGGAAAGCTCTTCCATCTCTGCTGTATTCTTCCTCAAAAGTTGTCCTAGATCAAGTACTTCACATTCCTTTGTCTCAACCTGGCTTCTCAAATCCTTTAGCTGCATGTCCTGGTCAGAAAGCTGAAGTTGTGCTTCATCCAAGTCCTTTTGCAAAGCTTCAATTTTTATATCCTTGGATTTAAATTCATTTTTAAGGCTCTGGATTTGCTCTCTTAGAAGGCTGCTTTGACTGTCTGACAGTCTCTGCTTTTCTGAAAGAGCTAGCTCTTCCTCCAGTTGCTTCACTTGCTCCTTCAGTTCTGTTATGGTAGAAAGTTCTCTGGCCTGACACGGGAGCTGATCTTGCTCATCAGTCAAAACACAAAATGTACTGTCAGGATCCTCTGCTTTTTTCCTGTATTCCTCTGCCAACTGGTTTAGCCTATTTATTTCTGCACATTTTTCTCCTAGTTCTTTTCTAAAGGATTCTTCTGATTTCTGCAGCATTATTTGCAGTTCTGTAATTTGGTTTTGTAACTTGATGAGCTCTTGAGACTGAGTGGTGCCAGGACTTCCCTGAGGCTCATTTTGGAAGCTGATTCCATTTTCCTGAAGAAAGCCAGTTTTCTGCATTTCTGTTTCTTTCAGCAGTAAGACTCTCTGTGTATCTGAAGTGTTCTGCTCCTCCCTCTCCAGACACTGTATCTGTGAATTCTCTCCCAGCTGGTTAGCTTCTGTTTGGCTGCCTGTAGAAGTCTGGCCACTGGGACCCTTGAGTTGGCTTTTCAGAAAAGTTACTTCTTCTTGGGCTTCCTTCAGTTCCAGCAGCAAAACTGACAGCTCCTTCTGTTTCTCTGCAGCAATATAGTCTAGAATTCCAGGTGGACAGCTTTCCTCAGTAAACTGCTGGCTTCTATTGGTAAAGCCATCTGTTCTTGCCTAAAAGAAAATAGCAGACATCATTTTTCCTTTGTATCTTGTCAAAGGGCCACTCTGGAAGTATCTGCTTTCCACAGTTTGTAACTGTCTCCAGCTGGCTTCTGCAATAAATGGAAGCCCTGCTAATAGCTTGGCAGTGGGGGTGCACCCGGTGACCTCCAGAGGTCCCTTCTGACCCCAACTGTTCTGTGATTCTGTGACTCCCCGCATCACTTCTGCCAATTTCAGTTTCTGAAGTCACAGCATGAAAGATTCTGGCTGCAGGATCAGACCGTAACAACTTCCTATTCCCTTTCCCCCCGCTTCTCTCCTGATTGCATGATAGTCTAAGTCCGAACTGTTTAAGTTCTCCTGTGATTCTAACAAGCCCTCTAGTGTACTTAACCAGTCACATTTTCATGCCATCCTATTCATAGCCTCTATTCAATCTGTCCATTTAACATGGCAAGGAAGCAGGATGGAAACCCACATTCCAATCTGCGTCCATGCCCAAAGTGAAAGCACTAGACAAAGCACCTGGAACAAAGTGCTTGGCTTTTTCCAAGTTACTATTTTTAAGTTTCTCCCCATCCCCCAAAACAGATTACAAAAGAAAAGCACTCCCAAATCCTCCCCAGACAGCTTGGATCAACAGCCCACCAATAAGTCAACGTGCTGCAGTGTAAAGACTTGGAGGGCAGAAACAGCTTATGGGGAACCATTAAAGGAGACCTGCTCTTAAGAAGTCTGCTGTCATAATGAAACAACCACTTTAAGTCACAGGAGAGTAAAAAGAGACAACTCTTTGAGGCTTTTAAGCTAAATTAAATTTTTTGTATCTGCAAATGCATACAGTACTGAGACCAAAAGGGTTTTGGACTACATTTGTACCTCAGAGAGCACGGAAGTGTCACCAAAAGGCTTTTGCATTTCAGAATTCACCAGCTCTCCTGAAACACCTAGTGAGAAAAGGAACATTTGTCACCATCAGTGCAACAATTTACAGGTAAAGTCAGTAGGTAGAGCAAAGGGACAAGAAATGGGACCAAAGCTTCTATAGAAGGTGAGAAAAGACAAAAAAAAAATTAAAAAAAAAGAAAAAAAAGGCAGCAAACTAAGCACAGAAGAAAACAACCCAGAGTTTGAGTCTTTGCAGTGCACAGACATCCTGTTTTGGTTTAACTCCAACCACTAATTCAGTCACTGCAGCTGCAGCACGGTTCTGTGCAATCCTCTGTGTTTGCTGCATCACCTGCACACAGCACTCCTGACCCCTGAAGGAGGATCAGATTGGTTTCACTGCTTTTTTTCTCCATGTGGGATGTGGCATGGAATTCCAGACACAAAAAGACTTTTACTGGCTTGCAGACAAACACACAGTTCTTAATTTTATCTTAATTCTCCTCTGTGCAAACACACTCCTTCAAGCCCTTCTCTCTTCCTACCTTTAGCAACCACTTTTTTCTTCTCTTCTGGTACCCATCCCACATTACAATGTTCTCTTCTACTTCATGTAAACATTTTCTGCCTTCTGTAGATTACAATCTTTAGATTCTGACCTCAGAGCACCTTCTTCTAAATAATCCTCAAATTTGTCCCTGAAACTCCTCAAATTTTCACAATTTTCTTATCACGTGCCTCATTCTGTATCCTCACCTGTAGAAGAAGAGCAGTCTACATAAGAGGCTGGAGCTTCCACAGTCCACAGGTCTTGCAATTTTGCCTCAGCACCAATATTTTTATTCTGTGGGATGAAGAAAAAACCACTGAGCTTTGAGCCAGGATCCTGCTATGAGGAGACAGCTCTCTCAGCTGTCTACTGCTCTGCCAGCTCTAAGTAAAACCTATCAGAGTTTGGACACAACTCTGAAGCCTAAAGGAAATAAATAAACAATGAAAAAGAGATTAATTTTGATGTTAAGCAATAGACTAAGACATATCTCAGCAGATCAACAGATCAATGGATGCAATGATCTAAACAAAATCCTTCCCACCTTGAGATGGTTTCTCTTCCACCTTCACTCCCTCAAAGGCATTAACCACAGTATCACAACCATTCACTGAGCACCCAGGCAGGGAAGGTGAGAAATCATGTGTCTATGCCTCACTGCTCCAGCAGATACAGAACCTGCAGCTTCCCCAATAAAGTTAGGCTAGGCTCTACCACACAAACAAACCAAGAACCTCACAAGAACCTTTAACTGTTAGATGCCTTAACCTGGCTTTGGGTAACTCTATTACTTGCCCTAAAGCCATGGGTCAGGTGCACAAATGATAAGAATAGCTGTCCAAGTGTAAAAACTTAGATGTAAGCTATTTAGCTGGACTCTTGTTATAATGAAGACACTGAAATGGACAATTCCAGGGTTGTTTTCATTGACCCATTTTCAACATTCACCTTGCTGCGGGTGAGGCATATGCTAAGGAACCTATAGACAGTTTTTCCCCTGTCTATAAAGGGGCAGTAGAAAACAGTTCAAATGCTTACATGTGCCTTGGAAAAGCCTGCGTGTGTGCATTCCCACTGATCTACCAGCTCACAGCTTGCAGGCACTTGGAAGGGGGATGAATGACTCAAAATGCTTCTGTGTTTCCAAATACCAACTTTCACCTTAATACTTCACAGTAACATGCAAACCCTTTGATAGAGAGGAATGCATTAGATAAAACACAACATTAATTTTCCCCCTGTGGACAGGATGGGCCAGCAGAGCAGGCTGCAGAGAGCCAGACCTGGCTCTAAGCTAACGACCAGGCTCACAGCAAAGCCTCAGTACAGACACACAGAGGCTGTCATCTCCCTCCCCACGCTGAACAGAAGGCCAAGCAGCAGGTTCCTAACCCTGCATTCTGCCCAACAAGAGCCTGGCTGCACTGGCACCTGCAGCGGGACACGGGGCAGCAGCACAGGGACAGTGCCCCCCTATCCCTGTGACAGAGCAGCACAAGGACAGTGCCCCCCTATCCCTGTGACAGAGCAGCACAAGGACAGTGCCCACCTGTCCCACTCACGGAGCAGCACAAGGACAGTGCCCACCTGTCCCTGTGACAGAGCAGCACAAGGACAGTGCCCACCTGTCCCACTGACAGAGCAGCACAAGGACAGTGCCCACCTGTCCCTGTGACAGAGCAGCACAAGGACAGTGCCCACCTGTCCCTGTGACAGAGCAGCACAAGGACAGTGCCCACCTGTCCCTGTGAGAGCAGCACAAGGACAGTGCCCACCTGTCCCCATCACAGAGCAGCACAAGGACAGTGCCCACCTGTCCCCATCACAGAGCAGCACAAGGACAGTGCCCACCTGTCCCACTCACAGAGCAGCACAAGGACAGTGCCCACCTGTCCCACTCACGGAGCAGCACAAGGACAGTGCCCACCTGTCCCTGTCACAGAGCAGCACAAGGACAGTGCCCACCTGTCCCACTCACGGAGCAGCACAAGGGCAGTGCCCACCTGTCCCACTCACAGAGCAGCACAAGGACAGTGCCCACCTGTCCCACTCACAGAGCAGCACAAGGACAGTGCCCACCTGTCCCCGTCACAGAGCAGCACAAGGACAGTGCCCCCCTATCCCTGTCACAGAGCAGCACAAGGGCAGTGCCCACCTGTCCCCGTCACAGAGCAGCACAAGGACAGTGCCCACCTGTCCCACTCACAGAGCAGCACAAGGACAGTGCCCCCCTATCCCTGTGACAGAGCAGCACAAGGACAGTGCCCACCTGTCCCTGTGACAGAGCAGCACAAGGACAGTGCCCACCTGTCCCACTCACAGAGCAGCACAAGGACAGTGCCCACCTGTCCCACTCACGGAGCAGCACAAGGACAGTGCCCACCTGTCCCCGTCACAGAGCAGCACAAGGACAGTGCCCACCTGTCCCCGTCACAGAGCAGCACAAGGACAGTGCCCACCTGTCCCACTCACAGAGCAGCACAAGGACAGTGCCCACCTGTCCCTGTCACAGAGCAGCACAAGGACAGTGCCCACCTGTCCCTGTCACAGAGCAGCACAAGGACAGTGCCCACCTGTCCCCATCACAGAGCAGCACAAGGACAGTGCCCACCTGTCCCACTCACAGAGCAGCACAAGGACAGTGCCCACCTGTCCCTGTCACAGAGCAGCACAAGGACAGTGCCCACCTGTCCCACTCACGAAGCAGCACAAGGACAGTACCCACCTGTCCCACTCACAGAGCAGCACAAGGACAGTGCCCACCTGTCCCACTCACGAAGCAGCACAAGGACAGTGCCCACCTGTCCCTGTGGCAGAGCAGCACAAGGACAGTGCCCACCTGTCCCCATCACAGAGCAGCACAAGGACAGTGCCCACCTGTCCCACTCACAGAGCACACAGCTCCCCAGCCTGTCAGCCAGGTGCCCATTAGGGCAGTGGGAATGGTTTAAAAGGCATCTTAGATAATGACAGCTGAGCCTTTGGAATTTTATTTCCAGAGACACTGCTATTCCAGAGACACTGCTAGAGAATTTTATTTCCAGAGACTCTGCTAGAAAACTAACAACAGGCAGAAAATAGCACAAATGTGCTATTATTAACAAATAGTTAAAATAGCACAAGCGTGGACCGGATGGATGAAGGACACAAGAAATGCACACAGCTGGCAAAGGGAAACACAGTCTGGTACTAACACAGCACAAGCTGTATTTGGAAGCTATTTCTGTCTTTCACCATTAATCCAGTTAATAATAACCTTTAAAGAGGATTGGTACAAAAGACCATGACAGCTTAGCTGTTTTAAGGCCAGTCCTTGACCTATTTTATTTCAGCTGCTTTATCATTACCTGTTCTGCATCTTCTGTGGCCATCACAGCTTCCTGCTGAGACTCCCGGAGAACAAGCTGCAAATGTGGTATTTCTGAAACATTAAAACACAAAAAATTTCTTTAACACTTAAGACTTTGTTTTAGACAGCAACAGAATATTCTTCCTGGAGCTTTCGAGAAAGGACACATGGCTGTTAATAACACTTATGTAGTGGAAATATGTACTGTCATGGGATAATGTGGGTTTGGTTTTTTTTAAGAGGCAACCACACAACCAACATGGTCTTTTAAGCAGCTTTTAGAAAAGGACAATTGTTGTCATACAGTCATACTGAAAGACAGGTAATAGAGGTTCAAGTTTTAAGAAACATTTTTATAAACGAGAGGAAAGGAAGAACTATTGTAGAAAGATGTTTCAAATTTCATTAGGAAAAAATAAAATGAGAAATTGTTACAAATGTACAAGAAAAACACATTCTAATTCATCTCAGTTCTAATTAATGTATTAGGTGAGGGCTTAGCTTTTTAGCATAGGAGCCATTTGTAAAGCAACAAATACTGTGTCTTCCCAGAAATATCAATTTAGAAGCATTAAAAAACAGGCCCCATTTTTGTGAACGCGTTAACCAGCAATGATGGTATGAAAAATAGGTTAATATATACGCAAAATAAAACTCAGGACCAAGTTAAACAGTTCTCTAAGGGGTACGAATTTCTGTACTTTTCACTTCTGAGCATGCAGTGAGGACACACATACCATCAACATACACTACAACGTTTTCTTCTGTTCTCCTTCACACACTTTTCTACATACAATTGATTATACAAAACTGTATTTGCTAAGTACTACAGAAGCTGAGGAAGCTCAAATGAACGTTTTGTGAATTCTAACAATTGGAAGGCAGTCTGTGTTTTCTGTGATAATGGCTTTCCTTTATTGATCCCTACTCTCCTCTAGTGAACTCCAGACAATGTTCCCTTACACAGCAGGAGGAGACACCTTCAATCCCTCCAAGAGCTGCCTCAGGAGAAGTTCAAGGAATCCATACAGATCTAGAGTTACAGGTATTCTGGTCTAATGCACTGCTAAGCCCATGGAAATCAAGGCTGTACAAGGATTTCAAGAATCTTTATATTTCAAACAACAACAGCTTGAAATTTGAAGGGATTTGTTAAGGTCTGCTTGAAAAGCACCAGAAATTACAAAATATAAAGTAACTATAAATCCTTATTTCGTTCTACCAAAGTCAGGAATGGATTATGGTGGCAGTTTTTGGCATCCCACTTTAATTAAGACTGACAATTTCAAAACACAAGAAAAAGAGTAACAAAGTACTTAGAACCTATATAGCAGACTTAAAAGATTTTTTATGTTTCATTTAATATTTTGGTAGTTTTAAAAAAGAAATTACATCTCCCAGCATTTTAAGACCAAAAAAAAAAAAAAGTAATCAAGCATTCAATACACCCACTGGAAACAGAATTACAACAACAAAAGCTTGTTTTGAAGTAAACATGCAGCTAACCATGCATTGGGAAAAGATGCTTTAAGTAACATGACAGTGAAGCTCTGAGTCACTGCATTTTTTGGGTGGAATTCCTTTCAGTAGAGGGAGAGAGGCGCTGCTTTTTAAGAAAGCTGATGGAAGTTTTCCAGGTGCATTTTGGATGTACTCAGCTGTAGCTTGGGGCACGATTCCAGATTGAAAGCTGGATTTCTGTGAGTGTCCTTTCATATGGTCTTCCCAACACCCGTGGTAGTAAATTGCTGGTATGGGTTTGACAGGTGGGCTGTGAGCTGGGGTAAGGAACTGGCTGTGTGCAAAGAGCTGCAGCCAATGGCTCAACACCCACGTGGGCACCAGCACCCACAGAAGCCCATCCTGGACACAGTTCAGTGTCCTGGCTGCTGGCACACAGCTGGGGGAGGGCACCCATGGATCACCCAGGCTGAGCAGCTGATGGTTTGCTGGGGGGATGTGATGTGATGTGATGTGATGTGATGTGACGTGATGCCATCCAGCGGGACCTGACAAGCCTGAGGAATGCAGCTATGCAGCCCTTGTGCACAGTGAGGTTTAGTAAAGCCAAGGGCAAGGCCCTACACCTGACCTGGGGCAATCCCCAGTACCAGCACAGACTGTGGGGTGAATGGATGGAAAACAGGCTACAGAGAAAGACTCTGGGATTCTGGTAAACTAAAAATTGGACAGGAGCTGGCAATGTGTGCCTGCAGCCCAGAAAGCCAATCACACCCTGAGCTGCACCAAAAGAGGTGTGGGCAGCAGGCTGAAGGAGATAATTCTCTTCCCTGCTTTTGTTAGACCCCACTCAGAGCACTGTGTCCAGTTCTGGGGTTCCCCTGTACAAGACAGATGTGAATCTGCTGGAGTGAGTCCAGAAGAAATGACAAAAATGACCAGAAGGCTGGAACATATCTCCCATGAAGAAAGGCTGAGAGACCCGTGGTTGCTCAGCCTGGAGAAGAAAGGCTTCAGAGAGGCCCTACTGCAGCTTCTCAAGAGGGCTGCTTCACCCTGGATTGCCCAGAGAAGCTGTCAGCTACCCCATCACTGGACATATTCAAGGTCACGTTGGATGGGGCTCTGAGCAACCTGACCTGGTGCAGGATGTCCCTGCTCAGGGCAGGGGCGATGGAACAGATGATTTTTATGAGTTCCTTCCAACCCAAACCATGCCATGATTCTAAACAATGTCTTGAAGTTCATTAAAGACCTACATCTCTGATCTTGGAACAAAAAAAGAGAAAGATGATGTTCTAGGACTGTAGGAATCTGGTTTATTGGTGATTATTCCCCATCTTTGAATGACAGGAAGCAAAATGAATCTATTTCTTAAAAATCAAGGCAGCCTACTGTCATAGTGCACCAGACCCTGAAGTAAACACATAAGGGAATCCACTGTTTTATGGAAAAATTCCAAGAGAGCTGTGATATTGCTGCTAGCAGTCTACATGACCAGACACTCAAAATCAATGGGGTTTTTTATATGTGGCATGTATATGGGTCCCTTCCTGTTTCAGCAAAAGCTATCAAAAATATCCTTCCCAGAAGTACCACCTGCAGATTGTCAGCGTCTTGTACTGGGGAAAGCTACCACTTTATGTATGTCTCTTGTAGAAACTAATTCTAGAATGATTCTTAAGTATATTAAGAATATTAAAATAGGTAAGGTAATCATCCAACCTTCTGTCTTCTGTCTTTCCAAGTTTTCTGTGGGTAGGAATGAAGTCTCATTCTGGTCTTCCTGATCTACTATTTTTTTCTGTGATGCTGATTCATCCTGTTTAAACAGGATGAAAGGGAGAAAGACAAATTTTAATACAATTTATAAAAACATATTAGTCTTTGATTATTTGGTCAACTTAAAAAAAAAATCAATTGGAAACTTTTAAATTACTCGAATTGACTTCTACTTCTTTACAGTCATACAACATGACTGCCCATCAACTGAGAGAACTAACAAAAGCCTTTCTCAAGCAATGCATAACAAAAAAAGGAATTCTAGACATTTAATTTGGCTCCAGTTCCTAAATACACCAGAAAAATTAATGAGAATAATTTGAAAATATCAAACCTGTTTCTCCAGTTCAGAGAGCTGCACTTGTGGCTGGGATTTCAGCTCGTCCTGACAGCAGACAAACTCTTCAAACTTCTGTAGAAGTTCATCTGACAGAGGGGAAAGAGGGGAGTTAAGGTCTGTTCTTGTCTTTTTTGCCACACTATGTCCATTTTACACACATGCACAATAGTTTATGAAATCTCTCTTAGTCACTGCTTCAGCTTTGGGCCATAAAGAAGCTGGAAAAAAACCTGAAATAAAAGCTTGAGGCAAGATCAATGTCATTATTTTTAACACAGGTCTATGGGGAAAATGGTACAGTTCACTTTTCTTGGTTGTTTTACTTATAATTTCAGTAGAAATTCACACTGTGAAGAACAAGGCACATACAAAAAGGACTTGTGTAAGTTGACAAAAAAATTAAACAAATCAATAAAATCAACTAAAACAATACATCCAGCTCAAGAAACCTCCATAAGCCCCAAAAGACAAGAGGCTGGGACAGTACACAAGCAAAGCACCATATATGCTGCCCCACACTTCTGCTCCTCTTGCAGCTGCCAAATACAGAACAGGGGGATCGAACCAGCCCCCCTTAGTGTGAGACAGCACCACCATTCCTGTGTCCCTGTGCAACCAGGATTGTCACATCAAGCCACTCTTATGAGCTGTTATAAAAGCAAAGGCAAAGAGAAGGCAGCCCAGGAGGAGCTGCTCCCCCCAAGGGCTGTGCCTGCTCACCCCGTGGTCCCTGTGCTGCAGCTCCGTGTCGCACAGCTGGCACCGAGGGCTGGCCAGCGTCCGGCTCCAGCTGCTCCCACTCAGCCCCGGGGACAGCACGGCCACGTGGCAGCTCCTCCTCGGCCACCGCCACACGGCTGAGCAGCCGCTCCTTCTCCTGCACCTCCAGCCTGCGCGCCTGCTCCAGCTCTCTGTACTGCACCTCGAGCTCAGCTTGCGCTCTTCTGGCCTCCTCCAGCTGCTCTGAGAGACACTGCACCTCCTCCTGCAAGCCATGGGAAGCCAGCTTCCTCTCGGCCAGCTCCAGCTCCATCTTCTCCCTGAGATCCTGAGCCCCTCGTCTCTCTGCATCCAACACATCCCTCATGGAGCTCAGTTCCACTTCCATCTTCTGGCACTGATCTAGGAGCGTCTGTAAAACCATACAGAAATTAATTTCTCTCTCAACTAGTTAAATACCTTGACAAAGCAATGCACGTGAACTAGATTTTAAGGTTCTCATTAAATCCTTTTAAGATATCTGAGTAGCAAAAGGGAGGAAACAAACATGTCAGAAATTTCAATTTGTTAGAAAGAAACTGCCCCACCATTTGGAAACTGCAAGAAAGCAATGCTGGGAGAAACAACTGCTCATCACTGTGGTAAAGAAAAGTTAAGTCTTGATTTAGAGGAGGGGAATTTAGACAAAAGAAGCAATAGAACAGCGGCCAGGAGCTCTCTTTTAGAAGAAAGCAAGCTTCCTAAAAAGGGGAGGAAGAGCTATAACAAATGAGGGAGAACTCAACAATTACAGAGTAGAATTTAAAAAACAAACCAGAACAAAAGTGTGTAAGTGAAAGGGGAATGCTGAAATATGAATCTGGAGGTAACAGAGGGCCCCACACAGTACCCACTGCTTTAAGAAAGATCTCAGAAGCCTCTAGTCAACACTGACCAGAGACTTAAGGTGACCAAGAGACAGAAACAAACCTTACACTTGCCCAAACTCCTGTTGCCAACCTTCCTCCTACTGGAGCTGTGGATGGTCAGCACAGCTAATTTCAGGAGGAATCTGATGAGGAACTCCTTTTACTTTATGAGTAGGCTTCACCCTCATGGCCTCAAGTACCAGGTCTCCTTCAGACCACAGAATGTATGAGGGAAGTCAAAGACACCGAGGAGAAGCCAAGGGAGCCAACAACCATGTCACGAAGACATCCATGCCAGCACCCCATGATACAGCCTCCTGAGTAACACAGCCAGTAGTGAGCACAAGTCAGCTCACTGAGGTTCTTTACCCTCTTCTCAGTAGGAAGAGGACCCACCATCATGGGCCTGGCTGGGACACAGAGCCAAAGAAAGTATGTGGGGCACAAGTGTGTAAAAATTATCAAAATGAGGTTCAGCATTAGACTGGCTGGAGATCATGCAGCCAGTGAATATGAGACTGATTCAGTATAAGTCTCTTCTAAAGGGATGGAGAATTTTCAGAAGTTCAGATATTGGAAAAATGAAAAATACACTCATCCTCTATCTGCACACCAACCTTTTAAGAGGTTGTGTTCTTAATCCTGTCTCAAGGAGCCTGTGTCTATATAGTCATACATGCACAGACTTGATCTCATTCTCTTCACACTCCAAACTGATGAAGCCAGAGCCAATCCCACTCCACAAGCTGTGCCACCAGATAAGCAAGTTCTCAGCAAGACATACTAAAGAATAGCTGTTTCTGCTCTGATCTGGCCTGGCAGTCCAGAAACACTGAGGCTTCAGCAGCACTGTGTTAGGCATTTTTGCTTTCGGGGAAGGTTTGTGTATTTGGCTTTGAAAGTACAGTCAGCAGCCTGGGTATGGAGAGATGCACACCCTGCCCACCTGCCCGGGATCATCAGAGCTGGCAACTGCAGCACCCACTGTGTGGCTGTACCTGCTGTGAGCTGTGCACACAGACCTGCAGCTCTAAACCCTGACCCAGGGAGGGCGGCCCCAGCTGATTTCATGATGGAAAGATGGTTCCAAAAAAACCTATTCCGGTAACTTCTGAGCCACTGACAAAGGCCTCATCCACCACACACACACATACCTACCTGGTTTTGTTTTTCAGCAGTGCGTAACTCCTGCTGCAGCAGTTCCACCACCTGAGTTCGTCCTAACAGAGCTGCTTCCTGCTCCTCGAGCTTTCTCTGAAGTGTGCGCAGGTTCTGTGAGAGACAAGGCCATTCCAGCATTCCAGTAAATTCAGATTCCCACCTTTCATCCATATACCTTGTTTTTGTAACATACTTACTGTGATAGCCTGAATTAACTAATTTTTGTTGACACCTATTCTGGACCCCTAGTGCAGTAGGAGGAGCTTACTTGTTAAAGTGTTACATTACATTTACATTACATTTACCTTACATTTACAAGTGTAAAAAGTGTTACATTATTGTGCTCCAGTTCCCTGCTTCATGAACAGGGAACTGGAGCACAATAATGTAATACTTTTTTCAACTGTCCTTTCTCTTTGACTGATAGCAAACCAGCAGATGGAAACTAAGGACTCAAAGCTCCAACTAGCAATCCAAAAATCTCCAAACAATCAAAGCATCTTTTCTCTTATCCCTTCTGAGTTACTTAAACGAGAACTGTTCTTTCAGAGTGTCCTCTGTTTTCCTTTCTCCTCCCATGATATGATTATTATATCAAATATACCTGTTGCATCTCTACTTCCGTATCTGACTGGACCACCATCTTGAGCAATTCAGCTCGATGCTGCTGCACATGCTCTTCCAGGAGAGCTTCCTTCTCCTGAATCACCTCCTGCAGGGAGCTCAGCTGAAAACACAAGCCACAAAATAAAAACAAACCAACAAGGTTATGAAGCTGACAGACACATAGGCTTGCTTTCAACATCCACCAGAACATTGTGTGTGCGATGGAGTTTTCAGCTGGACAATCTTACACATCATCTTGGTCAAACAGTATTTTTACTTGGTGTCTTTATCCTACTATTATGTGTATAACAACTGAGAAGATTTCAGATCCCAGAAAGCAAAAAGCATAGAATTTAATCTACAAATACGTAGAATAATAAAATAAATTATTACTATATAATTAACAGTTCATAAAACTTCTGGGATTTTAACTGTATAGGATGCAGCCCAATTCACAGTTCAAAAGCTAAACCTGCAATTTTGAGTACTAAAAAAATCTTTCCACAAATAACTACAACATACCATTAATGCTGTGACATCCTGTGATAAGCAGCTGCCCTGACACCCACAGCAGAACACAGAGAGGCGATGGCAGGCAGGGAAGAACCCAAACTGTGACTCAGAGGAACGGACACCCTATCCAGGTCCTTCCAGGGACTGTTTTCCCCCTCCTCAGAGAGCCATCAGTCCCACTGTCCAAGGGTGAAACCCATCTCTTACCCACAGAGCACCTTTTGCACCAAGGGTGGGTCTGGCCTGGCGCAGAGGATGAAGGGCAGGACAAGATCATTTGGGGATTGTGAAAGATTTAGGTAATGTTTAGAGGAGGAGCCAATGGCAGTGAAATGGATGGACCTAGGGGATTTGAGGAGGCACAAGACTGACAAAATTGAGGTAAGGTAATTGAAGACCAGCAGTGTAAGCATTGTCTATTATTTCATACTAGTCTAAGCAGTGAGGTGGGAAACACAGACTGATGAATAGACAGAAATTTCTGTACCTGTGTTGCATACTTGACTTCAGCATCCTTCAGATTCACTTCAGCTACAGCCAGCTGTTTCTTCAGGTCCTGAACAGCCTCCTCTCGCTCCCTGAGCTGCTTCTTCAGTACTTGCACCTCCTCTCTGTGCCCTTCACTTGTATTTTCGTTTTTCTGATGTTGCAAGAGGAAAAAAGTGGGAAGAAGAGAAACAGAAGAAAGTAAACTTATCAGTATTATTGGTTAATAAATTAATTTTAAAAAATACACTATAACGCTACTTTACTCTTCACTCCTAATCAGATGATTATTTTTACTACACTACTTCATTTCTTAACTTCACGCTTGTTTCTTTAAATGAAGTTGTCCTATGTTAAGTAACTATTTTCCCTATTTCTGTGTAGAGATGCACAAGATGCTTTTAACTGGGAAGTGTCAAAGCACTTGGCAGGGCTTACAGTCCATGACTGCTCACTATATAATCTAAGGCAAATTAGATTATTAAATACATTATTTATTATATGACTTCCCTGATTTTTGAGGCTTTTTAACATCACAAATTTCTCTAATAACAGAAATAAAAACATTAAAAAATTAATTATAGAAGAATATTCTCCATGTGACAAAAGGGCAGACATTCTAGACTACAGAAAATGCCTATGGAAGTCTCTTCAGACTACAGGATTATTAGCAATGAACTTATTAGTTACAAGCAAAGGGAACAGGCAAACAATTATCAGTTCTACTCCACTTAAATCCTCTGTTTACGACCAAAAAATGTAAACAAGAGTTCACATAAAACGTGCTTAGGCTGTGTTGACTCAGACAACCCAGCACACTACACCTGCACTCGTCTCTCTGCCTCTCCAGCTGGGTGAGGGCAGGTCCCTCCCCACCTGTCCCTGAGCAGACAAAACCTCTCAGCACTTCCAGCTACTGCCAGCACACAGTGCTGGGTATTTTGTACTCGATATATATAAAACACATCTATTCCACTTTTTATTTGTGGCAGGTATTGGGTCAAACACCATCGATAACACAGGAATTCTACAGAGTATTTATGTCTTTAAACCCAATCTGAAAATACCATGAAGGCTTTTAAAAGTACTTATACATTAGTGTAATTAGGGTAAGAGGCTACTGCTCCTCAAAAGCTGTTCCACCTACAGAGAAAGTCATTGGCAGGAGGCAGAACAGAGACAAAGAAGCTTCAGTTGCACTTAAATTTAGAAATAGAACAAGACAGAAAAATAAAGAATAGAGATGCAGGAAGCTCTAAGAAGCCAGGATATACATAACTTGTAAGCCTGGGGCAGAGGAGCTGCTGGGGGAAGACAGTTGGATTAGTTTGCTTACTTGTAATTGGCTTTCAGGATTGATACTCACAGTTGGATCTTAAAAAGCCTCTTACACTGACCATTACATGAAGTGCCACACGTAAGGACAGCAGCACAGCCACAAAGAGCTCAAGCTTTTAAATACTATGTTTTTAGAGATGTGTAAGTTCTTATATCTGAACATAATTTATCTTTACCCACTTCAAAAGTTTGAGAGGAGCCTCAAGTGTCCTGTACACAAATACTATCTGAGAGGAGGAGATAAGATGATATTTCCATTTTTCTCAAAATAAGTCACTCTGCTAAAAGCCCAGGAAGTAATAGTACTAGTTAGATATTTAAAATACAGCCTTCCCACAGGGCCCACATCACTGAGAGAAAAAACACAGTCCTTTGCTAATATTCAATATTTCAGCATAAGAAGCAACTCTAACCTAGAATTTTCACCTTCAAATAGCAGGGTAGCTGTCTAGGAAATACCCCCATTACTCAGGACAGCATCTACTTGGAGAAATAAGTTTAAATAAAGGACTCTGTATTTTCTCAGTAGGTCTAACCTTGCAAGAAAGAAGCTAGTGCTTTCTGAGTCAAATACAAAATATTGCAGGAAACTGCCCTAACGTAATTTCACTCAAAACTATGTTCTAACCCAAACCAAATAAGGCTGTGGCCCATACCACGTCCACTGGAGACTGTCTCAAGCCCTCATTCCTCTAATTAGAAGGCCATTTTTCTTAATGGCTAATTTACATTCATCTGCATTATCCTTTTACAGTTTGCCCACTTTCTTGAAGCTCACCTTCCTCCTACAGCTGTAGAGAGAAATGACATTTCTGCTCTGACTTTGGTTGACTAAGTAACCAAGCTGTTCGAATGTCTCCCAAGTGCAGCTACTAATATGATAGGAGAACAAAAAGTCTCTTGCTGCTCTCAGAATTTATCTTTCCTGATTCCAAAGGAGCAGAACATAACAACACTGCACACAAGGCCTTGCGACTCTCAGTGGAATAGCTAGAACAGTATGTAAAAAAGACAAGGTCTCTTTTTAAAATCTATATTGCACCAATTAACTGATGATCAGCTTTCTCTCATTTTGCCTTCTTCAACTGATAACTTTGAATTTTGAAGCAAGAACACTCACCACTCCTCAACAGCAAGTCTGCACAAAGTCGTGTAACAGCACATGGATGTTACACAGACATGCTGCAGATAGATAGAACTGAGAAAGAGCCTCAGCAGCAGGAGAGGAATGTCAATTGACACAGCTAACAGCTCCTGTGGCCTTGACTGGTCTCTACAGCCAGGGAATGCTGCTCATGCTTGACTGTGCACTGGTTAAATTTTGCCTCATTTTTCTATTATGGCAATCCTTGAGATTATCCAATTCTTCATGTATGAAACCAGATGGTGCTTTGCATTGAAAAAGGCTCTCAAGTTGGTACTGGGAATTACAGAAGTACATTTCTATGATTTTATGATGCTCTCAATCAAAAATAGTCAGCACAAGTCATAGAACTGATCTTCATTAGCAGTTGCCTCTCATCCAACAGCTCTCACAGGCACCTTTTATTGTTCCCTACAATATTTTAATATTTTTTTCAATGTCTGAAATAGCTTTTATGTTCTCTGGTTTAATGAACATCATCTGATGTCTGGAAACCATTCTGGACATCTATCCCATTTCTCTTCCATAATATTACAAACGTTTTAAAGAAAACATTGTTCTGCTGATCACATAGTCAAGTTTTCAAAAATTACCAGCTCCAGTGGGAGCTTCTAGTTAGTAGCTAACAGTCTCTTCAATGTCTTCACAGAGGACACTTTTCCCCCAGTTTTACCTAGCGTTACACAATTATGGTCTGTCAGCCATAAAGCTTTATGGTGGCTCAGGAAGCTACACAATTCGAAAAAATTTATATTTATTTTTTTATATTAAAGTTACTGCCTTCCAGTTTCAATGACCTCCTTACCTCTTTGTTTTTGTACACCAGCCAACCTTTGCTGTATGGACATGACAGGCAACATTTTGAAACTCATAGCTCAGACAGACATACAGTTTCTGCAGGAAAGAGTTCGCTACAATGGATTTCTAAAGTCATCCAGAGGGAAACCAGCCCCTGACCTTGAGGAGATCAAGCTGAGCACTCCAAGGGCATCTGCAGTACAAGGAAGCTAGACAGACAGGCTTCCTAGAGCACAGGTACAGACATCCTTGCTGGAATTACGAACATCCTGCTAGTAAGACAAATAGACCCTGCTGGGTCACTGTGATCTGAAACATCAGGCAGTACCAGGTTATCAGTAGAAGCTACATCTTTTAAATAGCCCCCTTCTCCTAACCTTGGGATCCTCCAGCTCTGCTGCTGAGGCCTGTGCAGGCAGTGGCGCTCCTTTCTCGGTCAGCTCCTCGATGCGTTTGTTCAGAGAGGCCAGTTTGGCTTTGGCTTGAAGTTTAAGTTTCATCACTTTGGCATCCGCGGCCTCTCGCTCTTTCTGGAAGAGAAGGACACAAACTCACTGCCCTGGCTCCAGTGCTGCTACCCAAGAAGCACCACTTTGAGAAAGCTACATGGTTTGTCAGCCTGCCGTATTCTGTTTAACCCTGCCTGCCCAGTAACAGCACTATCTAAAACATATCTGCAAACCAAATTTGTTCTGATACACCACACATCCCAACACTGGCTTCTACCCCAGCACTTCCTTCCAAAGGACAGAGCACTCAGGGACTTCACTCAGCAGTGAATACAAACTCGATTTGACTTTCTCTGCTACATGCAGTCCCTCAGAACTATCTCAAGTAACAACACTCCCACCACACCTCAGGGTGGACAACAACTATCTTTGGGAATGCCTCATGAAACCACCGGACCAGTGGATGAGCGCAGCACAGGTTTCTCTGTGTCAAACACTCTGAAGTGGGGAAAGAACAACCTCACACAAGATATTAGTACTTATTAGGGCCACTGGGAATCTGCATGGGCCTCAAAGGGCTCCGAGACAAAATGCTGTGTAATTTGGATGTAACTTATCTACTGTAGTCTAAATTAACCCAAGCAAACTAACAGACGATATCCTACATCTCTTAGGGTTGTCCATTATTCGACTTCCAATATTTCTCGGGAACTGACACCATTTGTCATTCAGGTATCTCACGTTCAAAAGAAACCAGCGACAGGCTTGCACAGAAGACTGAAGCAGCATTTTACTCTTGGTCCTCAAAGAAAGAAATGGTACCTTGAGCACAGTTTCTTTTTCCAGGAGCAGGGCATCCTTTTCTCGAATCAAATCCTTCAGCTGAACAACCAGCTTTTCTGTTTGGGCTAGGCGCTCCAACACCTCCTCAGGTGCCTCCTCCATGCCTTCTGCTTCTGACTGCAAAGCTTCTACCTGAAACAACAAAATCAGTGCTCTGAAGGAAAAAACTATTAACAGCCTGCAGCAGAGCATCCACATGATAGCTTCAGCTCCAGTCCTCAGTGCTTAACTCTGCTCCCTGCAGGCATTTCATGAAGCCTGTAGAAATATACAGTTAGATGAAACCAGGAGGAAACTCAGAGAACTTTTAAGCCAACACATAAAAACAAAGAGTACCTTGCTGAACACCACATGAACAAATCTGAAATGAGAAGGACCCTCACACACTGTCCACTGTCTCAATACCAAAGGGCAGCATAAAGATGAAGCCTCCCACTATGGCCCAACCATGCAGAGCTTCCCCTTCTGCTGCACACAATTACCAGTACTCTTAAAAGTCTTTTTTCACCTGAATTCTAGTTTGTTTCCTCGGATCACGCTGAGATGTGGAAACTGAGGAGATTAAGGTCTGTCCAACAGAAATGCTGACTTAAGAGGTGAGGAGTAGAAGAAAAGCAGACTGGAATGACAGCTCAGTCTAGTGCTCAGCAAGGAAGAAGCAGGAGTCAGTTCTCACTGCAGTCTAACGAACCAGGGTCCCCAAACTAATTGTCAATAAGATCTGAAAGTCTTTAGATAACACTGTACTTACAGCAATAGACGGTTCAGTAACTGCATCTCCATCATCCCCAGACAGCTCTTGTAAAACAGTACTTGCTAAACCTGACAAACGGCTCAGCATCTTGAGCCTAAAACAAAACCAAGAGTCAGAATACAGAGTCAAAGCTGCTATGAAGAATAAGCTCCTTTATGCCGGTCTCTAATGTTACAGCAGTTGGTGACCACACTTGTAGGAATTTGTCTCCTATGCTAAGAGAGAAAAGCTGAAGTAAAACTTCAGGAAAAAAGAAATGGTCATGTTAACAGGAGCTGCCAGACCCTCTGAATATTAAAGCAGAGGATGTGCTGGTGTCAAGAACATGAAGATTCTTTCACTGCTCCACATGTATGATTGAAAAATACACTTTTTTACCAGATGCCAAGTCATCCTCATAGCTCATTCTTGATCTTTATGAACAATGACATTACAGAACCACAATCTGTGCAGTTTACTGAAAAGAAAGGTGATTGTTAAATGATGTCATTTCTCTACAGGCCAAACATGGCCTGTAACATAAAATCAGCTTTCTGCTGATAAGTAGTGGAAATAATGGACTGAACCTTGATGTTTGCTAAACAGATACAAATGTGTCACATTAGAGAGATGACGAGACCTCTGCATGTCACATACAGGACAGGACCTCAACATAGGGGAATAGTCCAGAGAGAACATAGATTCACTGGCTGTTGCTAATCATACCTTTCATTTCCTTGAAGTTCAGGAGCCAAACTAATCCAGCAAGTGGAAGTGAATAACCAAAAAACATGCAGCAGTACCAGCCAGCAACATATAATTTGTCATTTTGGGGAGAGCAGTAAATTAAATTCTCCATTATTAACTGAGACCTCACTAAATTGACCAAATTCAAATGAGCCTTTGTATAGAGTTGCCAATCAGGAGGATAACAACAGGCTGGAGAAACAGATGGATAGAAACATTGTGAAGTTCAGGAAAGGTAGAATGCCTTTCCTATTCCTGGAATGGGAAAAGCATAAGTGGCACAGGCTGAGGAGCAGCTGGCTGCACAAGTGTGCTGCAGAAGACAAGCTCCAAGTGCTGATGGCCAAGCCTGGCACAAGCCACCAGTGCACTTACAGAAAAGGTCAGGTGCACACTGAGCTGTTCTGGCAGGACTGCAGGCAGCAGTTTAAAAAAAAGCAATTATTCCTCTCTATTCACACCGGTAAGATTACATTTGAAGTAGAGTGCCCACTTTCAAAAGAGTGAATCAAGTACAGCAGAGAGGCCCTAGGATGACTGACTGGGGTTTGCTTTACAAGGCATGTGGGGAGTGAATGAGTGTTGGGCTTGCTCAGCCCTGACAACAGCAGGTGAGGAGTAGCATACAATTGCTGTCCTCCCTACAAGGACTCATAAGGTAACTACAGACAGAGTCACACACCTCTTACAAGGTCCACATAGGATGGACACGAGGCAGAGGACACAAGTCACAGCATAGGCAATTTCAATCAGAAAAAACGCAGAGAAGAAGTTAAAATACTATATTAGGCTCATAGCATTTTGATCTCATTTTTGATGTTAGACACGCTAAGAGCAAAGGATTTGACCAACTGAACTCCCAAAGTCCCTTGAGAATCACAGAATCATCATTCTAGTGTTCGACAAAAAGAGGTCACATGTGACTTTTGACATCTCTGAACACAAAGGCCACAGAACTGTCCATGCCAGTAAGTGGCAAAATAATTTGTACAATTACAGAAGCTCCAGTATTGCAAGCTGAAACTAGGCAAACTCATATTAGCTATAAGATCAAGCTTACATTATTAAAATTATCTCCATCAAATGGAATCTTTTAATATGATGTCACTGCCTCACTAGAAGCAGGCTCCTGAAGCTGGCTACACAGATCCACTCATTCCTGACCTCCTTTGTCTTACTAAGCAAAGCTTTGGTCCTAGATTGCCACTTAAATGTGTGGAAATATCGACACTGGAAAGGAGCAGCTCACTACTCATCTGCAGCAGTCACCTGATCTTGCACAAGTAGAAAACATGACACTGCACATTGTCATGCATCAATAGCGGAAAAGAGCATATGAATACTAACCTGCTTTGTACTCCAAGGAGCTCATGGGTCTCCTGATTCAATAGTAGTGTTTCCAAGGTAGAGCAGTCACACACAGGTCTTTCTTGCCATTCTTTATTATCTCTTGAGTACTGACAGGTTGTATGAACCAAGACTTTTGATGGAGAGAGAAGCAAAAAGAACAAAAACAAAAAAATAAATTATCCAATAATAAAGAAATAAGCTCATCCTTCATCCTACACAGTACACTCCAGGACTGTTAGTCAGTCACTTGCAATACACATGAAAAGTGAGACAAGTCTGCTCTGTTTGGGAACATGGATTTGCAGACATGCCCTGGTTTCTCACACTGCATGCATAGCACGAGCTTAGGCTCTTCAGCCCAGGGAATAGAACACTCCAGCAAGTTAGTGTAGCAAAAAGACATGCAGCAAGAGGCCAGGCCTAAGACAGGCTCCTGCAAAGAGCTCAGGGGGATGCAACTCCTCCAGAAGCACAGTCCAAATGCCAGGGCTGCTCATGTTCTGCAACAACACAGCAGCCACTGAAACAAGTCCTGGTGCTTTGCTCACCTCTCAGCTGGCCCTGGGCGAGACGTGAGGCATGCAATTCCAGAACAGTACAGCTTCACAGCTCCTGCCAGGGAGATTTCTTCTGGCAACATCAACTGCTCACCGATGCGGTAACGAGACACTCATGTGGAGACCCGGAACGTCTGGAATCCATCGTAAGAACAATAAAGTATTTGTAGTTCTGTAAACCATCACTCCCACGATGCCCCAGTGAGGAACTGAACCTGCTGTCCTGGCAATGATGCATTTTAGGAAAGAGCCATCCAAATGCAAGAATGCCTCTTTTTAACTGTCTCAAACACTTGAAGAGGGTGGGTCTGATCTTCCAACTGAGCGTTAGGCCACAGCCTCTTAAAGTCAGAAATGCAAAATATGTGGCTGGGACCGAGAGAACCAATAGATGAATTATTAGAAGTGGTATTAGAAATACAAAAAAGAAGCAAAATCTAGGCATGTACTTGGGCCTGGGCACTTATCTCCTTGCTACAGGCACTACAATTTCAAGCATGCATACCTGGACTGAGAAAACATTTCTTGGCATTTGCCCAGGTTGGCCACGTTAACCTGACACCGCCCTCAAGCTAGTGAGCCTTGCTGGGTTTGGCTCACAGCTGATCACCTTAAAAACACAAACAGAGGAACCACCTGCACCTATTTGCACGGATGTGGACATTAACAACCTGAACTCCAGCCTTAGAAATTCTTGTCTTTTGAATTAATTTTTAATTTACATTCTCGGGTCAGCCAGATATGGCAAGGGATGTGAATGGGAAACAAACAGTGATTCTACAATCCTGCAAACAGCAACAGGTTTGCTGTCTGTGTAGAAGAAATACGGAAAACACAGGCCTAGGTGGGCCACTGCTCTGGAGAGCATCCCTTGGGCCACATCTCTGAAAGCAGCACTGTAGAGAGGCTGGGGATTGCGGTGGACAGCTGAGCTAGGCCATCAATGCATGCTCGTGACAGAGCCCAGCAGCAGCACCCTGGGCTGCAGCACGAGGAAGGTGATCCTTCCTCTCTGCCAGGCACTGGTGAGGCCGTGTCTGGAGTCATGTGTCCTGTTCTGGGCACCCCACAACAAGAGGTGAGAGCTTGTTGGAGAAAATTCAGTTGAGGACAACATAAATAAACATAAATGAATAAATAAAAGGCTCGAGGAGAATCTTATCAAAGAACCAAACTGGCTGAATTTAGGAGGTCATCTGGTCTAAGCTCCTTGCTCAAACAGAAGCTGTGCAGACAGCTTCTGAATATCTCCAAGGATAGAGGCTTCACAACTTCTCTGGACAGCCTGTGCCAGTGCTCAGTAAGCCACAGAGTGAAGAAGTATTTTCTGATGTTCAAGGTAATCACCTGTGTCTCAGGTCATGCTCACAACGTCTCATCCTTTCACCAGACACCACTGCAAAGAGCCTGGCTCTGCCTTCTCTGAGCCCTCCCTGAGAACAAAACCAGGAACAGGCATAACACGGCTTTAAATTGTCCCAAAGCCAACAGCCTGCACAGGAGGCGGTGGCTGGCCTGTGCATCAGCCTCAAGGCAGGAATATCCTGGTGTTGTACAATCACAAACACGAAAGGACAGAGGTTTTTCCGTGTTCCACTGCCTCGCCCCAATAAAGCAAACAGTGCTCTCAGAGACAAGGCTGGTGCTCTCCCAGGCTCACACCTGGATTCACCACCTATGGATTCTCACCTCTGTAATGAGCAGCAGAACACAAGGAGCCTCGCAGTGCTCAGGATGTGAGCCAGGATCCTTTACATCCTCTACCTTTGCTCAGCATTCCTGTGACTAATGAACTTTTGCAGGGGAAACTTTGCTTTAAACACTGGAACTACAGACCAGCAGTGATGTGGAGGAGGCTGCTTTTCTCTGAAACACACATCACTGACCCAAACAGTCAAAGCCCACTGCTAGTTTGCACAACCTGCATTAAGCAGCACATTTCTATCCCTAGGTATCAGCCACAGCAAAGAAAAACTTGACAATATTCTTCCCTGATTTATTATACTATAAGTTTATTATACATAAATGAAGTTAATTCCTCGTATTTCCCTTCATTTAAAATCAAACACGCATTAAAAGCACTGCTGCTGTACACAAGCCCTGGGCCAAACTTCTCCCGCTGTGCGGAGGGGTTGCAAGGAAAGCCGGGAGGGACGGGCAGGTGCCGGGAGCGGGGACAGCGGGCAGCGCCGACGGGCCCCGGCGGCCCCGCAGATGTACCGGAGCGCACGCGAACCGCCCCGGCCGGGCTGCGCTCCCGGCACCTGCGGGCACCGCCGCCAGCGTCCCACGGCCGTGGGGACACGGGGCCGGGACGCAAAGCCCAGAGCGAGAAGAGAGGCTCGCCCCGGCCCACCGCCCCTTACGGCCCCGGGGGGCTGCGAACCCGTCCCGGCCGCGCACGGCACGAAAGGAGCCCGATCAGCGACTGCCGCCGAGAGCTGGGCGGCAGAGCCCGCGGTCCGTGCAGAGCAGGCGGAGAGCACCTGGGGCGGGGGAGGTACTGACCTGCAGCACAGCAGGAGGGCAGCGCCGAGGAACGGCTCGAACCCGCCGAGAAGCTCCCGCCACCGCCGGAGCGCTCTACCGCGCCACCTCACCACCGGAACGCGCCGCCGCCGCTTCCGCGGGCCCCGCCCCCGGCGCAGAGAGACCAATCAGCTGCGGCGGTTGAAAGATAGACGGGACGGCCAGGCAATCGTGACGGAGAAGCTGCCTCGGCGCCATGGTTATCCTGCAACATGGCACAAAGTGACCAATCCCGAGGACGCTGTGGGTTCCCGCCCAATAACAAGGCAGCGACCAATCAGTTGCGGCGTTTCGGGCCGGACGGGCGGTGTTGGTGAGACGGAGGCTCGCACTGGCCGCTGGCCGACGGGGGCGGGGCCGCGGGGGGGGTGCCTCAGGGAGGCGTGGTCTCTGGGGGCGGGCCGCGTGGAGGCGGGGCTGTGGGGCGGGGCCGCGTGGGCGGGGCCGAGTGGGCGGGGCCGCTCGTTGTCGGCGGGGATCGGCGGGGGCGGTGTGCGGTGGTTCGGTCGGAACGTCCCTTTACGGAGGATCCAGTCCCACCCCCTTGCCACGGGCACCTCCGGCCGGGCCGGGTTGCTCCAAGCCCCCTTCAATCCGGCCTTGAGATCTTCCGGAGATGTCCGATCCGAGGCTGCGCTCGTGCAAATGGGCGCTGCTGTTCCCTGCTCTCGACATAAAAATATTTTTAGATGCTGATAGGCTGCAATAAGGTCTCTCCGGAGCCTTCTGTTCTCCAGGCTGAACTCCCCAGCTCTCCCAGCCCGTCTCCAGAGCAGAGGGGCTCCAGCCCTTGGAGCAGGTCCGTGGCCTCCACTGCACCTCCTTCGGCAACTGCAGATGTGCCTTGTTCGGAGGGTTCCGGGGCCGGAGAAAGCTCTGCAAGGCGGGTCTCACCTGAGTGGGGCAGAGGGACAGAATTCTCCCCTCACCTGCTGCCCGGGCTGCTGGGCATGTGCGCACTGCCAGCCCCTGTCCAGTCTTGTTTTCCTTCTCATAACTCTTGGTCCGTTCCCTTCCTGGTCTGTGCTGGTACCAGAGGTTGCCCCCAGCAAGATTTCAGGGGCCGGAGCAGCGCAGTGTCCTTGCCCCCCGGCCATCCTTACTGTGCGTGCGCATGGCTGTGTTCCTGTTTCTGATGACACCGCTGGTGTGCCAATGACCTGCCGTGGCCATGGGCTCTGTCCCTACTTCACAAGGCCTCAGGACCAAAGCTTGCCAGGTGTGCTCTCAATTCTTCATTTGATGCCCTGCCTGCAGCTTTGCTCATTTCGTTCATTTCACTTTGTTCACTCAAGCTGTGAGAGCAATCTCTCCAGGTATCTATGGCTAATTTATTTAACTTAGCTATCTTTGTGTGGTTCAGCCATGGGCTTATATTGGTAGTAACAGCAAGCAGTTATTTTAGGGAGAATGAGATATTTGCAACTCTAACACATACCTTTGTAAGTCTAAGTGGAAGGAAAGAGAAGAGAGAAAAAAAAAAAAGAAAAAAGAAAGGAGGATGAGAAAATCATTGAAACAATTCACAAGAACATCACGTTTCTCCCAGTGAAAGATCCAGATGCTGACAACTTCCCGTGACTCTCCCCTCCTCCTCTGCAAAGATCCAAGTGAACCACAGATCTTAATACCCAGAGAAGCAGCAGGCAGGTCAGCGTAACATCGGAGAAAGCACAGAAACAAAGTGCATGTGTTGCTATTTTAATTGGATTATTGCTACTAGTGCAGCTTTTTTCTTTGTATAAGTACTTGACCTACATTATTTTTCTTTGCTTTTCTGTAATTAGATGTAGATTTATTATGACTCCCAAGTCAGACTGTTAAAATTTCTATAATACTAAAAATAAGTTTTGGCTTTAAATGTGTATGTTAAGTGGTGTGACTGATATTCTATAGGGAAGGGATTAAGGCATCCAGAAGGATCTGGACAGGCCAGAGAGGAGGACCCATGCCAACTCATGAAGTTCGACAAGGCCAGGCGCAATCCCCAACAGGGGTACGGGCTGAGTGGTGAGTGAACTGGGAGCAGTCCTGTGGAGAAGAACTTGGGAGTCTTGGGGAGTGAAAAACTGCATGTGGGCCAGCAACGTGCACTCCCAGCCAATTGCAGTCTGAGCTCCATCAAAAGCAGCACAGGAAGCAAGGGAGCCTAGGCTCCAGTTACCTGCTTTGGGGGAAGGTGTTTCTGCCCATGGTGAGGGCTGTAATCAGATGATTTTTAAGGACTCTTCAGCCATAACTGTTCTGTGATTCTGTGAAGGTCCATCAGTGGGAAGCACAGAGAGTGTGTGGGCTTAGACATCCAGCCTACCCACAGCTGTTTTTCGATGCCTGGTCTCCCCAGCTGCTGGCATCTGGACACGCCGGGCCCTGCGAGGTGCACAGCCCTGCCACAGCACCAGAACAGATTCCCATGCACACAACAACCTGCAGACAGACACGGATACTGGGCGCCCCTTGAGTTCCTGTGAGGGGGTGCTCAGGATGCAGAGAAACACAGACAGGTGGGTCACCCTCAACCCTGCACCCTCAGTCTAATGGTCAACTACTCCAGTGGTCTCACTAACAGAGATAACTACACCTGTCTCACGAACTGTTTGGCCTATTTGCTGCCTAGCCTGGCTTGATATTTACTAGTGATCATGGACTGACATGATCTCACTCAATCCAGTTGTGGGCGCTTAAATCTCCATGCATACATATGCCCAGAGCACAGTGCTGTGCAGCCAAAAAAAGAAAAAAGGAGGTAGAAGTGTTAGAAGACAAGAAAGACTGTGATGACCAGGCCCAAGGGATGGATACACATTCATACAGATTAGCACCATTCTACATGCAACCAGACCCTTCTGTTCCCCTTGCCTCCATTTTCTCGTGCGTGTTCATTCCCATACCACCTAGACCCATCCCTTTCCCCACCTTCTTTTCCCCTTCTAAACATCCTGTTGTGAGTCTTGTCCCCAGGTGCTCCTGCCCTGGACACACGGTGTTTTCCATGCGTGCAGGCAGTACTCAGTTTGTAGAGTCCTCTGCAACCTCTCCTGCTGACCCATCATGGTGGGTGCCACCTCTGGGCCCGTTGCACTGGTACCTCCCCTGCAACAGATGTAGAAGGAGCTGGGACAGGGCCTTTATTTCTCTTACTGGGTAATTTGTGTTCCCCAGCTTGTGGTTGTCTCTCCACTCCTTCCCCTTTGTGCAGTTGAGCCTTTTATGGGTTGGCTGCACTTCCGTGATGGTTCTTGGATTTGCCAGACCAGGGGATTATTTGTGTCCTCCTGCATTGTTCCTTTGTGCTCCTTTGTGTGCATGGAGGTGAGCTTTTTCCCACATAACCTCACTCTTGTACTGGGCCACTTCTGTAACACTTTTTGGTCCTACACACTCTGTTATTCAACACGTCTATTTGAGAAAACAGACTCTCAAAATCCACTTAGAGGAGAAGATCTTTACTTAACCTCACAGCCCACAACTTATGGGCATTTCCTCTTATCTTCACGTATAATTATATCAAGGTTAAAAATAGGGTAGTCTACCACACCAATATAGCTGCCAATGCCAGTGTCTGATTAACCTTCTCACCCTTTCTGCTTTAGCTCCTAAAATAGCAGCGATTTGCTAAATTATCTTGCATCTCCTTTCCATTCTAAGAAGAGTGTTTGTATCATTGAAACTTTCTGGTTTGTGGATCAGCCTCTAAGAAGATTAACGTTTATAATTGGCTTGTGGAAGGTTAGATCCCTCACGTAACTGACATTGGTGTTGAGCATGGACAGGAGCAAACGGGCAGTGCTGTGAGAGCCACAGGAGGAAGAGGATCATTCCTGTAGCATCATCCTTCTGACCACAGATACACATGGGAAACAACAGCAGCTCCACCGTGGACGATCTGCAAGCTGTCGAGATCCACCACTGGTACAAAAAATTCATGACAGAATGTCCTTCTGGACAGCTGACGGAGCATGAATTTAAGCAGTTCTTTGGACTTCGAGGGCTGGATCCAGAGGCCAATAAGTACATTGAGCAGATGTTCCGCACGTTCGATATGAACAAGGTGAGTTCTCCGCAAGGAATTAACTGTCTCGTGCTGCTTAGAAGTGATCCAACTCCTGCACTTTCAGAGTCTTTGTCTTTCTCTTGCAAACATAAAGAACACAAATATTCCCTTGCAAACATTTTCTCTTGCAAACACTGGTGGGGAAAGCTGCCAAGGGATGCTTATGTAAAGTAGCTAAATGTAAGGAACAAATGAATGTGTACAGGTAATAACACAGATGACATAAACATAAGTACACCTGATTATCTAACTACCTTGTGCAAGTTCATATTTGAATTTTGAAAATTCCTTACTGCCAGTTATTTGACTTGGCCTTGTTTAACTAGCAAAATGCTAATTTCATTATTCTTCTTATGTTCTTACATGTTCTTATTATTCAAAAATATAGCTGTATGAGATCATGGAGACCACAGGAATCAGACACAGTAGAAATCATTATAGCATTCACAGAGGAATAATTTCCAGGTATTTGGCAGCTGCAATTAACACTGCATGGGCAGACAAAGTCTGAGGCTTTCCTTGGTAGGTGCAGCATGAAGCTGGAGTGAGGGGGTAGGCAGTGCTCCTCACTGTGACGGGTGACTGCTGGTAGAAAACAGTAGCCCACATAATTCCTTTAAGTGTGCCATGGCCCTTACTTTTGCCTGCTTTTTATCCATACGTATTACAGCCTGTGCCTGCAGGCCTGTATTCTTAATGACAAAGGAATCTGGATTTATAGCATCCTGGGAAAATTCAGCTTTACTCTCTGCTCCAAGGTTCTGAAATGGAGTCAAGGAGGATTCAGTCACAGAGGCATGACAACCAGGTGGAAAATCACGGAGTTAGTCTTGAAGAAGAAAAGCCTAGGGACCAACAAAGAATGTTATTTTGGACATGTCAGACAGCATAAGGAGTTAAGGAATGCTTAGGAATATTATAAAATTTTTAAGCAGAACAGCAGACAGGCTCCATTAGGGTAGCTGAGGTCTTTTGGTGGATGTAATGACTGTAGATAACTGTAGACCTCAAAGAATATCTTTTCTCATCCCAAAGTCCTCTGTGCCCAGGATGACAATAGTGATGAGAAGCAGTTTCATAAGGTAAAGCAAAACCTTTCAGCTGTTGCACAAGTCTTTCTTTTACTTCACCTCTCTCCCTTCTTGGGATTTTAAAGGAATTTAAAATTTATTCAATGATGTAGTGCATTCCAGAGTTCTCCTGTGAGCCCTGTGTTATGCAGTAAACAATGTTATAGGAAGGTTCTCAAATTCAAATTTAGTCAGAAAATCTATAATCTAAATAAAGTGATAGTGATCTCAGGAGGAATGAAGTAAAATTGTGGCAACTAGTGGCAGTGGACCTAGTTAGTCTTAGTCTGTTAACAGTTAGTCACTTAATCTAAGATCCTTCTATGAACAAGGGCAAGGAACAAGAGACCCAGAGGAAAATCCACCCTGTCATAACACAGACCTCATGGATGGAATCATCTGCCCTCTGGATCTTCAGATTTTGAAAACTTTGATGATGATGAAGAGGATAAATTTTCAATATTCTTCTTTTATAAATTGCAGTTGTAGCATTATAAAATGGTTTCTTTTGGAAGGGACCTTAAGGGTCATCTCATTCTACCACCTCCCATGGGCAGGGACACCTGCCATTTTCCCAGGTTGCTCCAAGCCCTGTCCAACCTGGCTTTGGACACTTCATGGGCCAGGGCCTCACCACCCCCTGAGTAAAAACTCCTTCCCAGCGCCTCATCCCAATCTCCCCTCCTCTAGGTTTAACCCATTCCTCCTTGTCCTGTCATGGCCTGCCCATGCAAAAAGCCGCTCTCGCTCTCCCCCACTATTATAACCTACTTCAATGCAAGGGGCACTGAGGTTTCCCTGGAGCCCTCCCCAGGCTGAAGAATGAATGTGAACAGCACAGCAGATGGACAGACAGAGCAGGGACTCTGCGAGCCTGCGGGTGCACTGAGCAGGGCTGAACACACGGGTAATGGTGAACACAGAAACTTTACTTCAACACCTCAGTCACGTCAGCATCGCTGTGGCTGCAGCGCAGCAGCGTGGGCAGGACAGAGAAGCCTCTGGCCCCGAGGCTGCCTTGGAGCTGCCGTGATCCACAGTAGCCCTGGATCCTGCTCATCCTGCTGCTGCTCAGGCTTTTTGTCCTTCTAAAACTGCAGGAACTCCTGCACCAGATTCCAGAATTGCACCAGGATCTGGTGTGGGAATGCCATGGGCAGTGTCGTGCCCGAGGATGTCACTGCTGGTTTCTCGTTGTACTCAGGGGTCAAGTTGATCTCTTCCTCTGGTTCCTCAGGCTCCTCCTCGGGGGCCGAGGTGACAGGTGGCTCCGGTGCTGGACCAGCTCTTTCTGCTGGGCTCAGGCCCGTCTGGAGCAGGATCCAGTTGTAGAAGTGCTGAGTGGAGGTGTAGATCCCGGGGTGCCTGGCTCTGTCACAGCCTCTTCCCCAGCTGTTCAATCCCACCAGCCAGTAGTAGTCAGCTGCATTGTCCTTGCAGATGAGGGGACCCCCACTGTCCCCCTGCGCCGGGAGAGATGGTTCAGGGACTGTGGGGGGCTGCTGTGGGGAGGGGAGGGGCGGACAGGGGACAGGCTGGACTGCGTGTGGGGGATGAGGGGGTCCCTGCGCTGCCAGGGGCTGAGGGACTCATCACACGCTCCTACCTGGCAGGTGTCGATGCCGCCCTGTGGGTACCCAGCACAAAGGTTGCGGGGGTGGATGGCCCCCGCGTACCACCGGCTGCTGTTGCAGAGCTCAGTGTCCATGAGGTGAACCTTGGCCTCCTGCAGCACCATGGCTGTTCCCTGAGCTGTGGGCACAGAGGGGAATGAGCCCCAGCAGCTCGGTACCCATCCCTTCCCCTGCCTGGGGTGAGCCCCCTTCCCAGGCCTGGCTCTGCCCCTTCCCCAGGGGTGACATTGTCCAGCTGTGTCCCTGCCCCTTCCCCACGGAACGACATTGTCCAGCTGTGTCCCTGCCCCTTCCCCACGGGTGACATTGTCCAGCTGTGTCCCTGCCCCTTCCCCACAGGTGATGTTGTCCAGCTGTGTCCCTGCTGTTGGCCTGGGGAAGGGGCCAAACCCCCGAGGTTTCCCAGGGCCAGCAGGAATTGTTTGGGTGAGCAGGGACCTTACAGCTCATCCCGTTCCATGCTTGTCTTGGTGGAGGCTCCATCCCCCAGCCCGGGCTGCTCCGAGCCCGGCCCTGCTGGCGCCGTGCGGCCGGACCCTGTGTGTGCCCTGTGTGTGCCCAATCCGTGTCCCTGTCTGTGTCCAGCCCGTGTCCCTGTGTGTGTCCAGCCCGTGTCCCAGGGTGCCCAGCTCGCCCTGGGAGCACACATCCTGTTGGGAACTCACCTCTGGCAAAGTTCCAGCCGGCGATGTAGCAGGATTTCAGCTCCGAGACCCTGAGTGAGGGGTCGGGCACACAGGCCAGCTGGATGTAGTTGCTGCACTCCACGGGCTGGTCCAGCTCCACCAGGGCGATGTCGTTCCTGGCCGTGGCAACCACGTAGTGCTGGTGCACCAGGAGCCTCTGGATGCGTCTCACCACAGCCCCAGGGCCTGGCTGAGTCAGATCTGTGGCCCCAATCACCACGTCCCACGTGGAGATGCCCCTGGGGAGCAGATGGACAGAGGGGTGACAGGGAGCAGAGCCACGGGCTGCAACAGCCCAGCATTTCCCGGCCTTCTGCTTGCCCAGGTGGGCAGGGCAGTGGCCCGTGGTGCTGTGAGCTGGGTGCCTGCCCGTGCTCTGGGGACATCTCTGTCCCTGCTGTCTCTTACCCGGCTCTGGCGAAGCAGTGTGCCACCGTGAGCACCCACTGGGAGCTGAGGAGGACACCCGTGCACATGTGCCACGTGCCGTTCTCCCAGGTGGCCTGGATGCTGACGATGCTGGGCCAGGCCCCAGAGGGGACACTGGTGTCACCCTCACGGGACGTGCCAGCAGCAGAAGTCATGGAACTGTGGTCAGAGGCCATGGGCCGGAGCCTGCAGGTTCTTCTGTAACAAAAAGCCATTGCTGTTCAGCTTGGTGGCTGCTGCTACTCAGGCTGAACATCCTCTCTCATCCCTTCCTGCCCAGTGTTGAGTGGCAGGAAGACTCGGGACCCCAGAGGGGCACATCTGTCCCCCCGTGCTACTGCAGCCCCAGACAGGTTTTGCCAGTAGCCGGGCACTGGCCAGGAGCCAAAGCTCTTCCTGCAGCAAGTGAGGCCGGATCACTGCAGTGTGAGTGTGGGGAACGTTTGGGGCCCCTACAGGGAAACTCCTAAGTGGGACCACTGACCTGCAGGTGTCCCAGGTGCCCCCCACGGGCCCGGCCAGGGCCAGCAGCACGAGCAGCCCCAGCAAAGCCATCGGCGCCAGCGCAGGTGGCAGAGCCAGCGCAGAGCTGTCACCTCCAGTGCGGCCACTGCCACGGCACCCACAGCCTTCGTGGTGCTCACAGTGCCCGGGCCAGGGCCGCTGTCACAGAGGGGCTGGTTCTGAGTGCTGGCATGGCAGGGAGGGGCAGCACGGAGTCATAGAGACGTGGAATGCTCTGGGTAGAAGGGACTTTATGACCACCCAGTGCCACCCCTGCCGTGGGCAGGGCCACCTTCCACTATTCCAGGGTGCTCCAAGGCCTGAGGCCTGTCCAGCCTGGCCTTGGGCACTGCCAGGGATCCAGGGGCAGCCACAGCTGCTCTGTGCCAGGGCCTGCCCGCACCCACAGCCAGAAATTCCCTCCTAACACCTAATCTAAATCTACCCACCTTCAGCTTAAGGCCATTTTTCTTGTGTCCTATCACTACAGGCTCTTGTCCAAAGTACCCCTCCAGCCTTTTTCTAAGCCCCTTTTAAGTACTGGAAGAGGCACCAATGTCTCCCTGGAACCTTCTGTTCTCCAGGCTGACCAGCCATGACTCTCTCAGCCTGTCAACCCTTCTTCCCACCCTGAATGAATATTTTAAATGTGGTGATCCTTACTCTAAAACAGCAGTGCTCTGCTAGTTCGCCTACATTCACCTTTTACAAATGTTTCTTTGCACCCATTTCAGAAAGGCATCTGACTTTGATTACATACCTTAAAACTTGAAAGTTTCATTTTTTTTGCTGTTATTTCTTGAAGAATTATTGTTATTCAGAATCTTTGACCTAGATATGTGTAGATATGTTTTTATTTGTAGTTTGTTTTTAACAGCTTCACGTTTTAGTCAGCTTAAAATCTAGGGCCAATGAACCGTTACTAACTGGCATTTTTCTTGCAGAAGAAACAAGAGCCTTTTGACTTTCTTTGTAGAGTCAAGAAATGAAATACTAAAAACCTAAATACTGAACGTTTTTTTCAGTAATCAAATCATGCTCTGTGTATTTTACAAAATATCCCCAGTCACATTATTTTCCACAGAATGGAGAAGAGATCTGTGGCTTTGTGGAATAGCAGTTTCCCACAAAGGCAGAATAGACTCGTACAGAAAACCTGCAGCCCATGGGCTGGGCTCAATAATCTCTCCCAGCAGGCCAAAGGCAGTCAGCTTTGGTGTACAGAGGGGGCTTTGTTCATGCTGACAACCAGGTTCCTTCACTGCAGGTGGTGAGCAGAGGGGAGTCTCTATGTACTAGATCATAACTTTAGCAACCCAGGTATTTAGTAGCTAGAGAAATAACGTGTCTGTGCACTAAAGATTTTTCCTAAGTCAAAGTCTCTGTGCCACTTGTTGGCCTTTCTCTTTCAGCTGTGAATCTAAAGAGCAATAAGGTGAAACAACTCCAGTGCATTAAGTCCCTCTGTTTACTCCTGTCACAATTTGGGGGTTTTTTCTGGCAGGATGGATATATTGATTTCATGGAATACGTGGCTGCCCTCAGCCTCGTTCTCCGAGGGAAGATGGAGCAGAAATTGCGGTGGTATTTCAAGCTCTATGATGTAGATGGCAATGGCTGCATTGATCGACATGAACTGCTCAACATCATCAAGGTGAATCTCCAGGGGTCTATGCTCTTGCCTCTTTCCTTAAAGACAAATCACACAAGTAAGACCTTTGCTGTTGCCCATGTGGATGATCATGGATGAGACCTTTAAAAGCATTCCTTCTCTGAGCAGAATTCCCCATCACCGTACAATGCAATAAGCAGACTTAGACTCTTTATCACCACAGCTTATGTTACAACATAGCTAACCATAAAATTATTTTAACTGCCTGTTAATTGCACTTTCCAAAGTTTCAGACCCTGTGACTGTCTGTTGCTATCTCTGCTATGTGTGCTTCATCTTGAGGGTCCTTTTCCCCATGAGAAGTTGAAGAGCTACTCCCAGTTTGATTTTTAGAATCAGTTCTGAAATATCAACATAATAAAACATTTCTGATTCTGGCGAATAGCCTGAAAAAAAAGGATTGAGAATTGAAAGGATTATATGCAAATAGCTATTGTGGATGAGGTTGGGATTATGGGCAGAAAGATCTTTATATATATCTCAGAATTAATTGTGCTGCAAATTCAGATTATTTTACAGATAATGGGAAATTACCAAGGTAATTGCAGGAAAGATTCAATGACCTTCAATAAATAGCATTTCTGAATATGAAATGTCATAAAATTGGTTTGATAAAGCACTAATAGCATGTTAATAATGCACTCTAATCTGTATAAGAATTTTAGAGCTGGGTATCAAAGAGACCTGACCAATACCTGTAGTAATGTACAGCTTCCTACTAGTAGCTTTAAATAGAAATACTCAGACATGACAATGAAACAACAGATAGCAATAGTTAACACAGAGTTCTTGAGAAAAAAATTCTGGGGGCAACAACTGGTGGCAAGAAATTTATTGTCCTTTGTCTTTTTTGGGTGTAGTTCAGTGTCTTTTTTGGTAACCTTAGGAAATTGCTGAGATAATTTAAGTTTCAGTAAAATAGCATTTGAAAAAGAATTAATAAAATGACCAAATATCAAAGGGTAAAAACTAGAAAATATTTAGTCTTAGAATCAGTATAAGGGCTCTGAAATCACATATTTCATGGATATCCTTAAACAAAGGAAATAATTAGCACTGAAAGAAAAGACAACCCTGCACTATGTAGTTATGAATAAGAAGAATTGTAGCAAACACAAGTGGATAAAGCTTAAAGTTTCTCAAGATGAAAATGAATTTCCAATGACCTTTAGGGAGAAGCCAGACACACAGGAAGAAGTATATAAATGGAAATTGTGAAAGTAAGAATAGAAATAAATTACCGCAGCATATAACAAAGGAATTTCATAATGTCAATTGTGGAAAGTGTTTGACAGTGTTTCTGATGCTTGGTGTATCATAGGGTCACAAAGTGGGACAAAGTGGATCAATTAGGTGGATTCTGATTCTGCCATTTCTGCATCACCTAAACTGTACCTAAGCAGAATTAGGCCAATCCTCTGAGTTTTGCTGCTCATTCCGTGCTCCAGAGCCACACTCCCTTTTTGGCACCCTTCAGTGCCATCCATAAGGGCTGATGATTTGTTTTCCTGTGGTACTGGTTCATTTGTATGGGGAAGGTACCAGGCATGACTGTCTTGTTTTGAATCAATGCTGACATGTGGAATCAGTCTGGGAGTCGTCAGGCAGCTGCTTACTCTTGCTCTTTTATTTCAGGCCATTCGAGCCATTAATGGTGGTGACCATGAAACGAGTGCAGAAGAGTTCACCAACCGAGTCTTCGACAGGATTGATGTGAACGGCGATGGTAAGGTTCCTGCCTTTGTCATCCAGCTTAGACAGGCTTTTCTACAGAGTAACATCCCACTTTTCCTTTCTTGGTTGAACTTTAGGCCTCTTCACTTTGTATTTTATTTCTATTTGCATTCTCAGCCAGTAATGCGTTCTCCATGGACCAAAAGGATTTTTCTCCTGGCACGATACATTATCAGTATGACAGGATTTGTTTCCTGTACTGCTCTAAGCTTTGTTCTGTCCACATGAGTTTCGTAGTGGAGTTTTGGAGTGGTGTTTTGTTTTACTTTTTGTATGTTGCTGTGTAGCTGATGCCAGTTAGAAGTGGGAAATATTATCAAATGGCCCCAGCTGCTCCTAAGTACTTCAGTATGAAAAGGAAGAACTGCAATTTAATGTTGAAGTTCAGAGTTTTTTCACTGGGTCTGCTGCGGGCAGTATGGCAAGAACATGAAGTGCTCAGTCAAAGGCTGGTCAAGTGTCACTGTGGTCCCTGCATGTCCCCGAGAGGTATCTCTTTCCTTGCTACTTCAGGTGCTCATTACTTCCTGACAGGCTCTTTTGTTATTCCAGAATAACTCTGCTGAGCTGATTCCCTGTATGAGGGCTTTTTGGCCTAGGACAAAAAAATTTGTTTCTGTCTGTCACAGCCTCCTCCTGTCAGTTCCTTTATCCTTGAAAACCAGCAAGTACAGGGCAGGTTAGTATTACGACAGGTTGAGCCAAAAAGAATGCCATGATCCCACTCCTTAGGTACCCACTTCTATTGTTCTTTCTTATGTAGCTCTTCCCTTGTATGGGGAAAAAAAGGGAAGCAGGTGTTGTCTGGATACTGGGGATGTTTCATAAAAGCTTAAGAAGACTCTCTGAGGCCTTAGAACATTGGTTCTAAGTATATAGTAAGTGGTCTCTAAAATTAGATTACTGTACTCATTTTCCTGTCAGATGTGGATTCTGATGCCCTTTATTTTTGTCTGACACAGGTGAACTTTCTCTGGATGAATTTGTGGAGGGAGCAAGGAAAGATGAGGAGTTCATGGAGGTTATGATGAAAAGTTTGGACCTGTCACACATTGTGGCCATGATAAACAACCGTCGGCATAGTGTATAAATCAAGCTGGGAGAAAATGCTGTCCCAATAGACAGATGGGTGTCACAAGGAAGGAGAGACAGCATTTTTCAAAACAAAATTTCCATAAACATGAATATGGAAGTAGGAACAGAAAGACACTGCTGTATTTGTGTATCTGAGTGCATGTTCCTATACAAATACTGAAGCTTAGCCACATAAATGCAAGGCAGGTTCAGAAGAACTGAATCTGGGTGGCAGTATTTGACTCGTCTTTCTAAAATTTAAAGGCCAAGTTTCAGGACACAAATTTCCTTTTTATTCTGTGTCCCAGCTTATCAGTTTGAAACGGACTAAAAGTAACAGCAAGTTTGTGAAGAGCGCTAGCAGACCTGGGTGGTGGAGTGTGGAGGACATATTATGACATAGAAAAGAAGAATCTCAAACTGTTATTAGAGTAGAGAACGAACAAAAGAATGTAACTTGCACTGTTCTTGTCATGGTATTGGTTCATAAACACCAGCATGGTTTACCAGCATGGTCCCTACCACATGTGCTTGAATTTGGTTGTCTCTACAGAAGCAGCTTTAGTCATAAGACCACAAGAACTGAAAGAAAAACCAGTCTGGCAGTGACAAATCTGTCCTCAGCTGCAGCTCTTTGAGCTTTCTGTGATCAAAGAACTCTAGCAAACAAGTCAACAGTTTGGAGCAGCTTCTGTAACCAGAGAAAATACGCTATTCAGTTTCCCAAAGCAGAAGAATTACTTGAGAGATCATATCTTTTATATACTCATGGTCCGACTTATTCTCCTCTCATACAACTGAGTCGCTGGGAATGTTCAAAGCCACACTGAACAAGGCTTGGAGTAACCTGATCTAGCTCCATGGCATGGGGCTGAAGCAAGATGATCTTTGAAGTCCCTTCCAACCCAAACCATTCTGTGACTCTATAAATGAAGTATTTGAAGATGATCCTAATATTATTGCCTCACACATCCTTCATTGGTCTTTCTTCTTGTTCTTGAGGAGACAATCTAATTGAAAGAAACAACTCACCAAGGTGACTTGTGAATTGTGCTGTTAATGTGAAGGCTGGAGTGAAGCTGACACGATGGGAAGAGTGATGCAGCATGGATAGAAGCTCAGCAAACTGTGTCTTGTTTGCTGTTCATTAGATAAGGTCATGATCAGAAGCTCCTTTGAATCTGGGAAGAGAACCAGAAGGAAAGAAGAATGCAGGAAATGTTCAATGGAGTGCCTATGTCACAGTTGGCATGTTTTTCCTGTGCAGGAGGAAGAATGTGCAGACCTGTAACAAAACTTTAGATTGAACTTATTCTTGCTTATATTTAGGCTTCTGTAATGTTCATATGTGTATGGGTTTGCACGGCAAGGTCCTGGTAGCAGGGAGGCTTACAGGGATGTCTTCTTCTTTGAGAAGCTGATGGAAGCTTACCCCATGTCTGGCAAAGACAACGCCAGCCGGCTCCAGGATGCCACTGGCCAAGCCTGAGACCTTCAGCCATGGTAGTAACGTGTCTGGGATAACATATTTAAGAAGGAAAAGTTGTTGGGCAGAAGCAATTGCAGCCAGAGAAGTGAGGACTGAGAATATGTGAGAGAAACAGCTCTGCAGGCACCAAAGTCAGCTAAGAAGGAGGGGGAGGAGGGGTTCCAGGTACTGGAGCTGAGATTTTCCTGCAGCCCATGATGCAGGGTGTAATGAAGCAGATTGTCCTCCTGGAGCGCATGGAGGGCTGCAGGAGGGAAGCACAAATCTACCTGCAGCCTGTGGAAGAGCCCCGTGTTGGACCAGGTCCTGGAAGGACCTAAGAGCAGCTTTCCTGGCAGGACTTGTGACCTCACTTTAAAGCAGTTCCTGAAGGACTGACCCCAGGGAAGGTACCTCACACAGGAGCAGCTCGTGAAGAACCACAGCCTGTGTGAAGGACCCATATTGGAGAAATTAATGGGGAACTGATCCTGTAGGAGGGATCGCATGCTGCAGCAGCACAAGGACTCCTCTTTCTGAGGGGGAAGCAGTGGCATGAAATGACTGTAACTTCTGTTCTCATCTTCTTGCACTACTGGTGGGGAGGAGGTAGAGAATGGGAAATAAAGTTAATCCTGGGAAGGAGAAAGGGATGGGGGAAAGGTGTTTTAAAGACTTTAGTTCTCATTACTCTACTCTGATTTTTTTGGTAATAAATTCAATTAATTTTTCCCTCTGATGTCTCCCTGTCCTTATCTCAGCTCATGAACTTTTTTATATTTTATCCAGCTGAGGAGAGAAGTGATTGATAGAGAGGCTCTGGGGGGCACCTGCCATCCAGCCAGGGTCCACCCACCACAATAGTATTCTAACAAAGTGTCTGGGCTTTCACTGAAAGGAAGATTTAGTAAGGGGCATTTAGTAAATACTGTCATTGCAGTGTGAAAGAGTGAGTGATCATGTTTAGAGTAGCTACCAACAGTTTTCTAGGCAGGCTCATGCTCCGGGCCTACTGGCACAGGCATGTCTGCAGTCTTAGAGCTTCTGCAAGGAATCACAGCCTCATGGTTGGAGAACTGTCATGTGAAAAGGGAAGATTTCCTTGACCCTTAATATTTAATTCGTCTGTCAGTGCCCCAGGAAAGCTGAGACCCTTGTGCCTGACCAGTCTGTCAGTGCCCTTTTAGAGGGACCCTTTGTTGAGCAGTCCTGATGGACTGAAGTTTGACTGACATTCAGGGAAATAGGCCAAGTGCATAAGGGAGACCCTCAGCAGGTCTTCCCAATTTATGAACCCTCAATAGGACTTCCTATTTGAATATGTTACCTGCTTGCTGGCAACTGCTAGCATCCATGAAGGAGTCACACTTTGGAATTTTATGGAACAGTTTATGGAACTATACTATTTATAAATATTAATATAAATATATAAATATGAAATTGCAATATTATAAAATATTAATATGTATAAAATATAAAATTGTGACAGGTTAAGGTTCAGGGATTGTTGGTGATGGTATCTGTCAGTGACAGTATTTGACTGCAAAACTTATTCAGAGCACTATCCAGACAAGCTGTAGTCCCCAATAAAAGTATTCAGCAGGCAGAGTGCATTTCTAACCCAACAGGCATTCCTATGGGGGAGAAGACAGGTTCAGCCCATTGACTGATCCCAGCAGTTATGATGGAGCCTTCACTAATTTTTTCTCCATTCTTGGCTTACTTTTATAGTATTTCTTTATATTTAGGTGAAGCTTGAGTGACTCTACTCATGCATATATTTGCTACTGATTGGTGTAGAATTCTCTCACTTCACTTTCAAAGATACAGTCAAAAAAATGTACAGCGTTCATTCCAAGTGAGAGGTTGTTGTAACTTGGAAGCAGGTACCTTTGGGATGCACAGCAGGCAGCCTGCGCTCCATCTGGCTGTGAAGAAGGCAGGGCTGGGAACTGTCAGCAACATCCCAGCAGGTCTGGCTGATGGTGCCACCCTGAGGGCTTCCCCTGCCTTTGGGCAGTCCCAGCTGCTGCAGCTCACTTGACAGACTCATTGTCTATACTGTGCTTGGCTGCACTGGAGATGATGAAGCCGAGGACAGCAATGGTTGCCTTCACATCCCCTGACTGCAGATGGGAAGGAGGGCGAGCTCTGTCACCTTGGGAAGGCGTCTGCAGAGTCACTGCTGCCCGTCTCTGGAGCGTGGCTCCATCGGGGGACCGTGGTAAGGACAGCAGTGCTCACCTAACTGTGCACCTGAGGACAGCTTCAGGACCTTGTCATACTGTGGGAGAGCAGAGCTTCACAGTAAACACCAGCTAACACACTGACTGCCAGTGTTAACACTAACAATTCTTACCTAAATATTAATACTAGTAGCACTTACTATGCGTATTATTAATCCTAGTAGAGGCTGGTAGCGTTCTTTAGGCTGAGGCTTGCATGAAGAACACAAAATTAATTAACGTTGCTGATTATGCTATTGTGTTGCAATACTTGGCCTCCGCTGCAGTAGCCCCACACTTACCTCGATGGCCTGCCCCAGCAGGTCCCAAAACACCTGGATGCAGATCAGCTTAAGCTTCACTGATGTGATAAACAGAGTTCATTCTGTAAAATTTTTAAAAGTTTATTAAAGGATAAAAGGACAAAATAATCCAGCACTGGGATGCTTTTAGCACACAGCCAAAGAGCACAGAGGTAGCTTAAAATCATGTTCACTATATACTGTTACATTGCTGAGGTTACATGCATATTCATTAACTTACACATTATTCAAACATTCCTTTGACTTTTTGATGTTCCAGGAACTCTCTTGTTTGGTTTTAACCTCTGACTTGTCTGCAGAATGTTCTGTAAATGAGGTCTACACATTTTATTTCTTCCTGTAGTTTTATCCTGTTGCTTCACACTCCCTGATAATACCGATAAGAGTCGATAAATGCTTACTGGATGCTTAAGCTCTTTTTGTCACTATTATCACTTGGTAGGGGCAGTCTGCAGTTATAAGAAACAGAATAATTGCTTTACACCATTTTCTGAGTTAGTTACATAGAAGCACTTTAGTTTCTATTTCAACATTTTGCTAAAGCCTACGATATATTTATCACGCTACTATTCATATGAAATATACAGTGCATACATAAACTGGCATATTACACTATACAAAGCAGTTCAAAGTAAGTGTAAGTTTTACCACATCAAAATACTTGTAATGCAAAAAGCTAATCTATGAATGTGAAAGCCAGTATTGTTTTATCATCTATAACATCCGACGACGAGGGTGAGCAGCGGGCCCGCAGCAGGCGGAGGGCGGGCAGGGGGACGCGGGCACTTAACTTTGGCCAGGGTGCTGATCTCGGCCAGTCGGGGCAGGCCAAGTCCCCGCAGAAGCGGAAGCACTGCGGTAGAAGAGGCACCCAGAGCTCGCAGCGGGCGCTGCACGCCCTCCCCGCTCCCGAGCCCTCTCCTCACCGCCGCCCCCGCCGCCGCCGCCGCCCCCGCCGCCGCCGCCGCCGCCGCCGCCGCCCCCGCCGCCGCCGCCGCCGCCGCCGCCGCCGCCGCCGCCGCCGCCGCCGCCGCCGCCGCCGCCGCCGCCGCCGCCGCCGCCGCCGCCGCCGCCGCCGCCGCCTGCGAGCTCCGCCCCACGCTCCCACGGGCCTCAGCCTGACGGCTCCTAAGCCCCAATCACGGCCCGCCTTTCTCCGTCCGCCCTGTCTAATCACAGCCGCCCTTTCAAACGGGAAGCGGTCCCGCCAATCTCAGCCCGCTCAGTCGCGGCTCGCCGCCTCAGACTGGCCCCGCTCGCCCGTACGTCTGAGGCGCCGCTCCCGCCACCGCCGCTTTGGGAGCCGGCGGAGCAGCGTCCCCGCTGCCGCTGCCTCGGCAGGCGCTGTTGCGGACGGGAAGGGCGGCCGGGAGCTTCCAGTTCAGGTCCTGGTCGGGATCAGGTTCTGGTCCAGGGAAGCGGGCAGGCGGCGGGGAGCGGGCGGACGCGGCCACAGCAATGGCGGCGGCGGGAGCAGCGCTTGAGGGGACCGCGGGGAGTCGCGGATCCGAGCACGGCGGGAATTGGCGGGCTGGGATTGGTGGAGCCGGCAGGCGCTGCCTCGGGTTGTGATTGGCTGGCTGTCCGCCCGTGGGGCATAAATAGCGGGCGTTGGAGAGGCAGCGGCGTCAGTTCGGCGGCGAAGCTGGGAGCGACGGGAGCTGCGGATGCGCGGTCCGAGGAGCGGCGCTGCGGCAGGACGGGACCCCCGCGGCAGCTGATCCGGGGAGCGCTGGTGAGCACGGACGCGATGCCTGCGGCCGTATCTGGGGCCGGCCGTGTCCAGTTCTTTCTGCCGCGCCCTGCGTGGCTCGGGTAGCCGGCGGCTGGTGTGGGGCCTGGAGTGGCGCGGGGGGGGGGGGCACCGCCTGGGGGGGGCACCGCCTGCTGTCACTGGGGGCTGGGAAGTAGCCGTTTCGCGGTTTCTTGATTTAAAGAAATGTTCAGAATACGAGGAATAAAGCTTGCTTTTTGTATTTTTATTACTTTATTTTGTTTTTACTTGTAATGTTTTTTTCTTAATTGTGTTATTTTATTATTGCCCGTTTTAATACATCTTTTTGGTTTGATTTGTTTTCTTTACTAGATATGTCATGTTAATTTGGTAAGGGTTGTGGGACTGGGGCTGAAACACCAGTTGTGAGAGCAGTGGGGACATAAAACCCCAGGGTGTGGAATAATGATTTTGGCATGAGTCAGGCCCAAAACAATGTGGAGTGGTGGAAATGCTGAGGCTAGATAAATGCCATGGGAGGAAGGCATGGAGCTGCAGCACAGGGCCTGCAGGTTATGCCTGGGGGTTCCCAGCCCCTGCCCTGTGGTACCAACGAGGGGCTGAGGGTGTGGGGGCTCAGAGGGTTCTAGGGCCCAAGAACCAGCCCAAGAGTGCCTTTTGGGATGGGGGAGCAGGAGTCCAGTGGCTATTCCCAGCCCCTGGAGCTGCCTGAGGGGAGGTGAGGGGGCCTTTGTGCAGGTGCTGGGCTGAGAGCCAGGGTGAGGGGGAGGGTGGATGTTGAGCTTCAGGCCTCCAGTGTCCCCAGAGTTGAGATGCCACTTAAGGTTGCCACTTAGGGCTGGATGGGTGGATGGGACAGCTTCTAGAGATACTGAAATTGTAATGATGGCAATAACTGATTTGTGGCCTTATCAACAGCCCCAAGGTGCAGTGAGGAGCATGAGCAGCTTTTAGCTGCAGCCAGTAGGAAGCTGAGGAGCTGGAGCTGAGGCAGCAGACCTGGAGGAGACAGAAATATGGTAGGGTTTGATGTAAAACCTCTGTGGGGCTGGGATAGGGATTGTGGAGTGGGGAGGTGAACTGCATGGTTGGAATTGAAATTGCTGTAAGGGCTGTGATCAGAGTTCAAGAACTAGAGCTAAAACAAAGATCCTGTCCTGAGAAGCACAAGTAGTATTGTGTGGCACTACTGTGAAGATTTTGAGCAGAAAGTGCAAAAGAAGAGCTGGCAGTTAAATAAAGCTTGTGGGACTGGAGCTGAAATCACTGGGGCCGGGGTGGGGACGGCAGTGCTGCAGAAAGAGTCACTGCTACAAGGGATACTCACTGTGGATCTGAGGACTAATCGCACAATGGGACACAGAGCTGGAAGAAGAGAGCTGGCAGTAAAATAAAGCTTGTGGGAAAAGGGCTAAAAGAGCTGGGATCACTGGGCCTGGTCTTGTCATTGTGCGGCTGGAATTGCGGCTTAACACACCACATTAACCTTAGGGCTGGTACCTGAGACTGTAGTGTTCTTGCGCCGAGATCACTGTAGGCCTGTGACAGGGATGCAGGGGCTGGGTATTGCCACTAATAGTAGAACAGGATGTGCGGGGTGGCGAAAGGGGGCTGAAAGCTTGCGCCTGAAAACCCCGTCGATGGCAGAATATTGCCTGCGCCTGTGATGGCACCTCTTGGGGCGCACTGTGGGGCTGGGAAGTGGACTGCGGGGCTGGCAACGTGAATGAAAATGGCAAAGGCACTAGACCTGTGAACGGGGCTGTGGGCATCCAGGAGAACTTACGCAGGGGGTGGCAAAGTGACTGGGGACTGCTGGGTGGGGGCTAAAATCACTGCAGGGCTAGCACATGGATGGTGGGGTGGGCTTTTGGAGGCTCGTGCGGGAGCTGAATTGTTTCCAAGCTGGAGCCAAGAGCCAGATGCTGGCATTTGAAGCTGGAAAAACACAGAGCTGGAGCTGGAAGAAGAGAGCTGGCAGTAAAATAAAGCTTGTGGGAAAAGAGCTAAAAGAGCTGGGATCACTGGGCCTGGTCTTGTCATTGTGCGGCTGGAATTGCGGCTTCACACATCACATTAACCTTAGGGCTGGTACCTGAGACAGTAGTGTTCCTGCGCCGAGATCACTGTAGGCCTGTGACACGGATGCAGGGGCTGGGTATCGCCACTAATAGTAGAACAGGATGTGCGGGGTGGCGAAAGGGGGCTGAAAGCTTGCGCCTGAAAACCCCGTCGATGGCAGAATATTGCCTGCGCCTGTGATGGCACCTCCTGGGGCGCACTGTGGGGCTGGGAAGTGGACTGCGGGGCTGGCAACGTGAATGAAAATGGCAAAGGCACTAGACCTGTGAACGGGGCTGTGGGCATCCAGGAGAACTTACGCAGGGGGTGGCAAAGTGACTGGGGACTGCTGGGTGGGGGCTAAAATCACTGCAGGGCTAGCACATGGATGGTGGGGTGGGCTTTTGGAGGCTCGTGCGGGAGCTGAATTGTTTCCAAGCTGGAGCCAAGAGCCAGATGCTGGCATTTGAAGCTGGAAAAACACAGAGCTGGAGCTGGAAGAAGAGAGCTGGCAGTAAAATAAAGCTTGTGGGAAAAGAGCTAAAAGAGCTGGGATCACTGGGCCTGGTCTTGTCATTGTGCGGCTGGAATTGCGGCTTCACACATCACATTAACCTTAGGGCTGGTACCTGAGACAGTAGTGTTCCTGCGCCGAGATCACTGTAGGCCTGTGACACGGATGCAGGGGCTGGGTTTTGCCACTAATAGTAGAACAGGATGTGCGGGGTGGCGAAAGGGGGCTGAAAGCTTGCGCCTGAAAACCCCATCGATGGCAGAATATTGCCTGCGCCTGTGATGGCACCTCCTGGGGCGCACTGTGGGACTGGGAAGTGGACTGCGGGGCTGGCAATGTGAATGAAAATGGCAAAGGCACTAGACCTGTGAACGGGGCTGTGGGCATCCAGGAGAACTTACGCAGGGGGTGGCAAAGTGACTGGGGACTGCTGGGTGGGGGCTAAAATCACTGCAGGGCTAGCACATGGATGGTGGGGTGGGCTTTTGGAGGCTCGTGCGGGAGCTGAATTGTTTCCAAGCTGGAGCCAAGAGCCAGATGCTGGCATTTGAAGCTGGAAAAACACAGAGCTGGAGCTGGAAGAAGAGAGCTGGCAGTAAAATAAAGCTTGTGGGAAAAGAGCTAAAAGAGCTGGGATCACTGGGCCTGGTCTTGTCATTGTGCGGCTGGAATTGCGGCTTCACACATCACATTAACCTTAGGGCTGGTACCTGAGACAGTAGTGTTCCTGCGCCGAGATCACTGTAGGCCTGTGACACGGATGCAGGGGCTGGGTATCGCCACTAATAGTAGAACAGGATGTGCGGGGTGGCGAAAGGGGACTGAAAGCTTGCGCCTGAAAACCCCGTCGATGGCAGAATATTGCCTGCGCCTGTGATGGCATCTCTTGGGGCGCACTGTGGATCCAGGATGTTCCAGGTACGTTCTCGGTATCGTTCTTGGTACAGTTCTAGGTTTCTGAGATGGTCCTGAGTCAGTGCTGAGATTGTGCTGAGTGAGTGCTGAGATGGTCCTGAGTCGGTGCTGATTGGTTGCTGAGATGGTGCAGATTGGTTGCTGAGATTGTACTGAGTGGGTGCTCATTGGTTGCTGAGATGGTCCTGATTGGGGGTGATTGGTTGCTGAGATGCTCCTGAGTCAGTGCTGATTGGTTTCTGAGATGGTGCGGATTGGTTGCTGAGATTGTACTGAGTGGGTGCTCATTGGTTGCTGAGATGGTCCTGATTGGGGGTGATTGGTTGCTGAGATGCTCCTGAGTCAGTGCTGATTGGTTTCTGAGATGCTCCTGAGTCGCTGCGGATTGGTTGCTGAGATGGTGCTGAGTTGGTTCTGATTGGTTTCTGGGATGATGCTGAGTGGGTGCGGATATGTTGCTAAGATGGTCTGGAGTCGGTGCTGAGATGGTGATGAGTGGATGCTGCGATGGTCCTGAGGGAGTGCTGCTTGGTTGCTGAAATTGTCCTGAGTGGTTGCTGAGATGGTCCTGAGTGGGTGCTGAGATGGTCCTGAGATGGTGCTGAGTGGATGCTGCGACGGTCCTGATTGGGTGCTGATTGGTTGCTGAGATTGTTATGAGTGGGTCCTGATTGGTTGCTGAGATTGTTATGAGTGGGTGCTGATTGGTTGCTCAGATGGTGCTTAGGGGTTGCTGATTGGTTGCTTAGATGGTCCCGAGTAGGTGCTGATTGCTGGTGAGATGGTGCTGAGCGGGTGCTGATTGGTTTCTGAGATGGTGCTGAGTGGGTGGTGCGAAAGTCCTGAGATGTTGCAGATTGGTTGCTAAGATGGCCCTGAGTGGGTGCTAAGATGGTGCTGAATGGGTGCTGATTGGTTGCTGAGATGGTCCTGATTGGGTGTTGATTGATTTCTGAGATGGTGCTGAGTGGGTGCTGAGATGGTCCTGAGATGATGCTAAGTGGATGCTGCGATGGTCCTGATTGGGTGCTGAGTGGTTGCTGAGATTGTTATGAGTGGGTCCTGATTGGTTGCTGAGATGGTGCTGAAAGGGTTCTAAGATGGTGCTGAGCGTGTGCTGATTGGTGGTGAGATTGTGCTGACTGGGTGCTGATTGGTTGCTGAGATGGTGCTTAGATGGTGCTGAGTGGGTGGTGCGAAGGTCATGAGATGGTGCAGATTGGTTGCTAAGATGGCCCTGAGTGGGTGCTGAGATGGTGCTGAATGGGTGCTGATTGGTTGCTGAGATGGTCCTGATTGGTTGCTGAGATGGTGCTGAGTGGGTGCTGAGATGGTCCTGATTGGGTGCTGATTGGTTGCTGAGATTGTTATGAGTGGGTCCTGATTGGTTTCTCAGTTGGTGCTGAGCGGGTGCTGATTGGTTGCTGAGATGGTGCTGAGTCGGTGATGATTGTTTGCTGAGATGGTCCTGATTGGTTGCTGGTATGGTGCTGATTGGTTGCTGAGATGGTGCTGAGTGGGTCATGAGATGGTGCTGAGATGCTCCTGAGTCGGTGCTGAGATAGTGCTGAGTGGATGCTGCGATGGTCCTGAGATGGTGCTCACTGGGTGCTGATTGGTTGCTGTGATGGTCCTGAGTGGGTGCTGCTTGGTTGCTGAAATGGTCCTGAGATGGTGGTGATTGGTTGCTAAGATTGTCATGAGTGGGTGCTGATTGGTTGCTGATTGGTTGCTGAATGGGTGCTGATTGGTTGCTGTGATGGTCCTGATTGGTTGCTGATTGGTTGCTGAGATGGTGCTGAGTGGGTGCTGAGATGGTCCTGATTGGGTGCTGATTGGTTGCTGAGATTGTTATGAGTGGGTCCTGATTGGTTTCTCAGTTGGTGCTGAGCGGGTGCTGATTGGTTGCTGAGATGGTGCTGAGTCGGTGATGATTGTTTGCTGAGATGGTCCTGACTGGTTGCTGGTATGGTGCTGTTTGGTTGCTGAGATGGTGCTGAGTGGGTCATGAGATAGTGCTGAGATGCTCCTGAGTCGGTGCTGAGATAGTGCTGAGTGGATGCTGCGATGGTCCTGAGATGGTGCTCACTGGGTGCTGATTGGTTGCTGTGATGGTCCTGAGCGGGTGCTGCTTGGTTGCTGAAATGGTCCTGAGATGGTGGTGATTGGTTGCTAAGATTGTCATGAGTGGGTGCTGATTGGTTGCTGAGATGGTGCTGAGTGGGTGGTGCGAAGGTCCTGAGATGGTGCTGATTGGTTTCTAAGATTGTCCTGAGTCGGTGCGGATTCGTTGCTGAGATGGTGCTGATTGGGTGCAGAGATGGTGCTGAGCGGGTGCTGAGATGGTGCTGAGCGTGTGTTGATTGGTTGCTGAGATGGTGCTGAGTGGGTGGTGCGAAGGTCCTGAGATGGTGCTGATTGCTTGCTAAGATGGCCCTGAGTGGGTGCTGAGATGGTGCTGAATGGGTGCTGGTTGCTTGCTGAGATGGTGCTGATTGGTTGCTGAGATGGTGCTGAGTGGGTGGTGCGAAGGTCCTGAGATGGTGCTGATTGCTTGCTAAGATGGCCCTGAGTGGGTGCTGAGATGGTGCTGAATGGGTGCTGATTGGTTGCTGAGATGGTCCTGATTGGGTGCTGATTGGTTGCTGAGATGGTGCTGAGTGGGTCCAGAGATGGTCCTCAGATGGTGCTGAGTGGATGCTGTGATGGTACTGATTGGGTGCTGATTGGTTGCTGAGATTGTTATGAGTGGGTCCTGATTGGTTGCTGAGATTGTTATGAGTGGGTGCTGATTGGTTGCTCAGATGGTGCTGAGGGGGTGCTGCTTGGTTGCTTAGATGGTGCTGAGATGGTGCTGAGTGGGTGGTGCAGAGGTCCTGAGATGGTGCAGATTGGTTGCTAAGATGGCCCTGAGTGGGTGCTGAGATGGTGCTGAGTGGATGCTGCGATGGTCCTGAGATGGTGCTGATTGGTTGCTGAGATGGTGCTGAGTGGGTGCTGAGATGGTGCTGAATGGGTGCTGGTTGCTTGCTGAGATGGTGCTGATTGGTTGCTGAGATGGTGCTGAGTGGGTGGTGCAAAAGTCCTGAGATGGTGCAGATTGGTTGCTAAGATGGCCCTGAGTGGGTGCTGAGATGGTGCTGAATGGGTGCTGTTTGCTTGCTGAGATGGTGCTGATTGGTTGCTGAGATGGTGCTGAGTGGGTAGTGCGAAGGTCCTGAGATGGTGCAGATTGGTTGCTAAGATGGCCCTGAGTGGGTGCTGAGATGGTGCTGAATGGGTACTGATTGGTTGCTGAGATGGTCCTGATTGGGTGCTGATTGGTTGCTGAGATGGTGCTGAGTGGGTCCAGAGATGGTCCTCAGATGGTGCTGAGTGGATGCTGTGATGGTACTGATTGGGTGCTGATTGGTTGCTGAGATTGTTATGAGTGGGTCCTGATTGGTTGCTGAGATTGTTATGAGTGGGTGCTGATTGGTTGCTCAGATGGTGCTGAGGGGCTTCTGATTGGTTGCTGAGGTTGTTATGAGTGGGTGCTGATTGGTTGCTCAGATGGTGCTGAGGGGGTGCTGCTTGGTTGCTTAGATGGTGCTGAGATGGTGCTGAGTGGGTGGTGCAAAGGTCCTGAGATGGTGCAGATTGGTTGCTAAGATGGCCCTGAGTGGGTGCTGAGATGGTAGTGATTGGTTGCTGCAGTGGTCCTGAGTGGGTGCTGATTCGTTGCTGAGATGGTGCTGAGTGGGTGCTGAGATGGTGCTGATTGGTTGCTGAGATGGTGCTGAATGGGTGCTGAGATGGTGCTGAGATGGTGCAGATTGGTTGCTAAGATGGCCCTGAGTGGGTGCTGAGATGGTGCTGAATGGGTGCTGATTGGTTCCTGAGGTGGTGCTGAGAGGGTGGTGAATGGTTGCTGAGATGGTTGCTGTGATGGTGCTGAGATGGTGCTGAGTGGGTGGTGCGAAGGTCCTGAGATGGTGCTGATTGGTTTCTGAGATTGTCCTGAGTCGGTGCGGATTCGTTGCTGAGATGGTGCTGATTGGGTGCAGAGATGGTTGCTGAGATGGTGCTGAGCGGGTGCTGAGATGGTGCTGAGCGTGTGCTGATTGGTTGCTGAGATGGTGCTGAGTGGGTGGTGCGAAAGTCCTGAGATGGTGCTGATTGCTTGCTAAGATGGCCCTGAGTGGGTGCTGAGATGGTGCTGAATGGGTGCTGTTTGCTTGCTGAGATGGTGCTGATTGGTTGCTGAGATGGTGCTGAGTGGGTGGTGCGAAGGTCCTGAGATGGTGCTGATTGCTTGCTAAGATGGCCCTGAGTGGGTGCTGAGATGGTGCTGAATGGGAGCTGATTGGTTGCTGAGATGGTCCTGATTGGGTGCTGATTGGTTGCTGAGATGGTGCTGAGTGGGTCCAGAGATGGTCCTCAGATGGTGCTGAGTGGATGCTGTGATGGTACTGATTGGTTGCTGATTGGTTGCTGAGATTGTTATGAGTGGGTCCTGATTGGTTGCTGAGATTGTTATGAGTGGGTGCTGATTGGTTGCTCAGATGGTGCTGAGGGGCTTCTGATTGGTTGCTGAGGTTGTTATGAGTGGGTGCTGATTGGTTGCTCAGATGGTGCTGAGGTGGTGCTGCTTGGTTGCTTAGATGGTGCTGAGATGGTGCTGAGTGGGTGGTGCAAAGGTCCTGAGATGGTGCAGATTGGTTGCTAAGATGGCCCTGAGTGGGTGCTGAGATGGTGCTGAATGGGTGCTGATTGGTTCCTGAGGTGGTGCTGAGAGGGTGGTGAATGGTTGCTGAGATGGTTGCTGTGATGGTGCTGAGATGGTGCTGAGTGGGTGGTGCGAAGGTCCTGAGATGGTGCTGATTGGTTTCTGAGATTGTCCTGAGTCGGTGCAGATTCGTTGCTGAGATGGTGCTGATTGGGTGCAGAGATGGTTGCTGAGATGGTGCTGAGCGGGTGCTGAGATGGTGCTGAGCGTGTGCTGATTGGTTGCTGAGATGGTGCTGAGTGGGTGGTGCAAAAGTCCTGAGATGGTGCTGATTGCTTGCTAAGATGGCCCTGAGTGGGTGCTGAGATGGTGCTGAATGGGTGCTGTTTGCTTGCTGAGATGGTGCTGATTGGTTGCTGAGATGGTGCTGAGTGGGTGCTGAGATGGTGCTGATTGGTTGCTGAGATGGTGCTGAGTGGGTGCTGAGATGGTGCAGACTGGTTGCTAAGATGGCCCTGAGTGGGTGCTGAGATGGTGCTGAATGGGTGCTGATTGGTTCCTGAGGTGGTGCTGAGAGGGTGGTGAATGGTTGCTGAGATGGTTGCTGTGATGGTGCTGAGATGGTGCTGAGTGGGTGGTGCGAAGGTCCTGAGATGGTGCTGATTGGTTTCTGAGATTGTCCTGAGTCGGTGCGGATTCGTTGCTGAGATGGTGCTGATTGGGTGCAGAGATGGTTGCTGAGATGGTGCTGAGCGGGTGCTGAGATGGTGCTGAGCGTGTGCTGATTGGTTGCTGAGATGGTGCTGAGTGGGTGGTGCGAAAGTCCTGAGATGGTGCTGATTGCTTGCTAAGATGGCCCTGAGTGGGTGCTGAGATGGTGCTGAATGGGTGCTGGTTGCTTGCTGAGATGGTGCTGAGTGGGTGGTGCGAAGGTCCTGAGATGGTGCTGATTGCTTGCTAAGATGGCCCTGAGTGGGTGCTGAGATGGTGCTGAATGGGTGCTGTTTGCTTGCTGAGATGGTGCTGATTGGTTGCTGAGATGGTGCTGAGTGGGTGGTGCGAAGGTCCTGAGATGGTGCTGATTGCTTGCTAAGATGGCCCTGAGTGGGTGCTGAGATGGTGCTGAATGGGAGCTGATTGGTTGCTGAGATGGTCCTGATTGGGTGCTGATTGGTTGCTGAGATGGTGCTGAGTGGGTCCAGAGATGGTCCTCAGATGGTGCTGAGTGGATGCTGTGATGGTACTGATTGGGTGCTGATTGGTTGCTGAGATTGTTATGAGTGGGTCCTGATTGGTTGCTGAGATTGTTATGAGTGGGTGCTGATTGGTTGCTCAGATGGTGCTGAGGGGCTTCTGATTGGTTGCTGAGGTTGTTATGAGTGGGTGCTGATTGGTTGCTCAGATGGTGCTGAGGGGGTGCTGCTTGGTTGCTTAGATGGTGCTGAGATGGTGCTGAGTGGGTGGTGCAAAGGTCCTGAGATGGTGCAGATTGGTTGCTAAGATGGCCCTGAGTGGGTGCTGAGATGGTAGTGATTGGTTGCTGCAGTGGTCCTGAGTGGGTGCTGATTCGTTGCTGAGATGGTGCTGAGTGGGTGCTGAGATGGTGCTGATTGGTTGCTGAGATGGTGCTGAGTGGGTGCTGAGATGGTGCTGAGATGGTGCAGATTGGTTGCTAAGATGGCCCTGAGTGGGTGCTGAGATGGTGCTGAATGGGTGCTGATTGGTTCCTGAGGTGGTGCTGAGAGGGTGGTGAATGGTTGCTGAGATGGTTGCTGTGATGGTGCTGAGATGGTGCTGAGTGGGTGGTGCGAAGGTCCTGAGATGGTGCTGATTGGTTTCTGAGATTGTCCTGAGTCGGTGCAGATTCGTTGCTGAGATGGTGCTGATTGGGTGCAGAGATGGTTGCTAAGATGGTGCTGAGCGGGTGCTGAGATGGTGCTGAGCGTGTGCTGATTGGTTGCTGAGATGGTGCTGAGTGGGTGGTGCAAAAGTCCTGAGATGGTGCTGATTGCTTGCTAAGATGGCTCTGAGTGGGTGCTGAGATGGTGCTGAATGGGTGCTGGTTGCTTGCTGAGATGGTGCTGATTGGTTGCTGAGATGGTGCTGAGTGGGTGGTGCAAAAGTCCTGAGATGGTGCTGATTGCTTGCTAAGATGGCCCTGAGTGGGTGCTGAGATGGTGCTGAATGGGTGCTGTTTGCTTGCTGAGATGGTGCTGATTGGTTGCTGAGATGGTGCTGAGTGGGTGCTGAGATGGTGCTGATTGGTTGCTGAGATGGTGCTGAGTGGGTGCTAAGATGGTGCTGAGATGGTGCAGATTGGTTGCTAAGATGGCCCTGAGTGGGTGCTGAGATGGTGCTGAATGGGTGCTGATTGGTTCCTGAGGTGGTGCTGAGAGGGTGGTGAAGGTTGCTGAGATGGTTGCTGTGATGGTGCTGAGATGGTGCTGAGTGGGTGGTGCGAAGGTCCTGAGATGGTGCTGATTGGTTTCTGAGATTGTCCTGAGTCGGTGCGGATTCGTTGCTGAGATGGTGCTGATTGGGTGCAGAGATGGTTGCTGAGATGGTGCTGAGCGGGTGCTGAGATGGTGCTGAGCGTGTGCTGATTGGTTGCTGAGATGGTGCTGAGTGGGTGGTGCGAAAGTCCTGAGATGGTGCTGATTGCTTGCTAAGATGGCCCTGAGTGGGTGCTGAGATGGTGCTGAATGGGTGCTGGTTGCTTGCTGAGATGGTGCTGAGTGGGTGGTGCGAAGGTCCTGAGATGGTGCTGATTGCTTGCTAAGATGGCCCTGAGTGGGTGCTGAGATGGTGCTGAATGGGTGCTGTTTGCTTGCTGAGATGGTGCTGATTGGTTGCTGAGATGGTGCTGAGTGGGTGGTGCGAAGGTCCTGAGATGGTGCTGATTGCTTGCTAAGATGGCCCTGAGTGGGTGCTGAGATGGTGCTGAATGGGAGCTGATTGGTTGCTGAGATGGTCCTGATTGGGTGCTGATTGGTTGCTGAGATGGTGCTGAGTGGGTCCAGAGATGGTCCTCAGATGGTGCTGAGTGGATGCTGTGATGGTACTGATTGGGTGCTGATTGGTTGCTGAGATTGTTATGAGTGGGTCCTGATTGGTTGCTGAGATTGTTATGAGTGGGTGCTGATTGGTTGCTCAGATGGTGCTGAGGGGCTTCTGATTGGTTGCTGAGGTTGTTATGAGTGGGTGCTGATTGGTTGCTCAGATGGTGCTGAGGGGGTGCTGCTTGGTTGCTTAGATGGTGCTGAGATGGTGCTGAGTGGGTGGTGCAAAGGTCCTGAGATGGTGCAGATTGGTTGCTAAGATGGCCCTGAGTGGGTGCTGAGATGGTAGTGATTGGTTGCTGCAGTGGTCCTGAGTGGGTGCTGATTGGTTGCTGAGATGGTGCTGAGTGGGTGCTGAGATGGTGCTGATTGGTTGCTGAGATGGTGCTGAGTGGGTGCTGAGATGGTGCTGAGATGGTGCAGATTGGTTGCTAAGATGGCCCTGAGTGGGTGCTGAGATGGTGCTGAATGGGTGCTGATTGGTTCCTGAGGTGGTGCTGAGAGGGTGGTGAATGGTTGCTGAGATGGTTGCTGTGATGGTGCTGAGATGGTGCTGAGTGGGTGGTGCGAAGGTCCTGAGATGGTGCTGATTGGTTTCTGAGATTGTCCTGAGTCGGTGCAGATTCGTTGCTGAGATGGTGCTGATTGGGTGCAGAGATGGTTGCTAAGATGGTGCTGAGCGGGTGCTGAGATGGTGCTGAGCGTGTGCTGATTGGTTGCTGAGATGGTGCTGAGTGGGTGGTGCAAAAGTCCTGAGATGGTGCTGATTGCTTGCTAAGATGGCTCTGAGTGGGTGCTGAGATGGTGCTGAATGGGTGCTGGTTGCTTGCTGAGATGGTGCTGATTGGTTGCTGAGATGGTGCTGAGTGGGTGGTGCAAAAGTCCTGAGATGGTGCTGATTGCTTGCTAAGATGGCCCTGAGTGGGTGCTGAGATGGTGCTGAATGGGTGCTGTTTGCTTGCTGAGATGGTGCTGATTGGTTGCTGAGATGGTGCTGAGTGGGTGCTGAGATGGTGCTGATTGGTTGCTGAGATGGTGCTGAGTGGGTGCTGAGATGGTGCTGAGATGGTGCAGATTGGTTGCTAAGATGGCCCTGAGTGGGTGCTGAGATGGTGCTGAATGGGTGCTGATTGGTTCCTGAGGTGGTGCTGAGAGGGTGGTGAATGGTTGCTGAGATGGTTGCTGTGATGGTGCTGAGATGGTGCTGAGTGGGTGGTGCGAAGGTCCTGAGATGGTGCTGATTGGTTTCTGAGATTGTCCTGAGTCGGTGCAGATTCGTTGCTGAGATGGTGCTGATTGGGTGCAGAGATGGTTGCTAAGATGGTGCTGAGCGGGTGCTGAGATGGTGCTGAGCGTGTGCTGATTGGTTGCTGAGATGGTGCTGAGTGGGTGGTGCAAAAGTCCTGAGATGGTGCTGATTGCTTGCTAAGATGGCTCTGAGTGGGTGCTGAGATGGTGCTGAATGGGTGCTGGTTGCTTGCTGAGATGGTGCTGATTGGTTGCTGAGATGGTGCTGAGTGGGTGCTGAGATGGTGCTGATTGGTTGCTGAGATGGTGCTGAGTGGGTGCTGAGATGGTGCTGAGATGGTGCAGATTGGTTGCTAAGATGGCCCTGAGTGGGTGCTGAGATGGTGCTGAATGGGTGCTGATTGGTTCCTGAGGTGGTGCTGAGAGGGTGGTGAATGGTTGCTGAGATGGTTGCTGTGATGGTGCTGAGATGGTGCTGAGTGGGTGGTGCGAAGGTCCTGAGATGGTGCTGATTGGTTTCTGAGATTGTCCTGAGTCGGTGCGGATTCGTTGCTGAGATGGTGCTGATTGGGTGCAGAGATGGTTGCTGAGATGGTGCTGAGCGGGTGCTGAGATGGTGCTGAGCGTGTGCTGATTGGTTGCTGAGATGGTGCTGAGTGGGTGTTGCGAAAGTCCTGAGATGGTGCTGATTGCTTGCTAAGATGGCCCTGAGTGGGTGCTGAGATGGTGCTGAATGGGTGCTGGTTGCTTGCTGAGATGGTGCTGAGTGGGTGGTGCGAAGGTCCTGAGATGGTGCTGATTGCTTGCTAAGATGGCCCTGAGTGGGTGCTGAGATGGTGCTGAATGGGTGCTGTTTGCTTGCTGAGATGGTGCTGATTGGTTGCTGAGATGGTGCTGAGTGGGTGGTGCGAAGGTCCTGAGATGGTGCTGATTGCTTGCTAAGATGGCCCTGAGTGGGTGCTGAGATGGTGCTGAATGGGAGCTGATTGGTTGCTGAGATGGTCCTGATTGGGTGCTGATTGGTTGCTGAGATGGTGCTGAGTGGGTCCAGAGATGGTCCTCAGATGGTGCTGAGTGGATGCTGTGATGGTACTGATTGGGTGCTGATTGGTTGCTGAGATTGTTATGAGTGGGTCCTGATTGGTTGCTGAGATTGTTATGAGTGGGTGCTGATTGGTTGCTCAGATGGTGCTGAGGGGCTTCTGATTGGTTGCTGAGGTTGTTATGAGTGGGTGCTGATTGGTTGCTCAGATGGTGCTGAGGGGGTGCTGCTTGGTTGCTTAGATGGTGCTGAGTGGGTGGTGCAAAGGTCCTGAGATGGTGCAGATTGGTTGCTAAGATGGCCCTGAGTGGGTGCTGAGATGGTAGTGATTGGTTGCTGCAGTGGTCCTGAGTGGGTGCTGATTCGTTGCTGAGATGGTGCTGAGTGGGTGCTGAGATGGTGCTGATTGGTTGCTGAGATGGTGCTGAGTGGGTGCTGAGATGGTGCTGAGATGGTGCAGATTGGTTGCTAAGATGGCCCTGAGTGGGTGCTGAGATGGTGCTGAATGGGTGCTGATTGGTTCCTGAGGTGGTGCTGAGAGGGTGGTGAATGGTTGCTGAGATGGTTGCTGTGATGGTGCTGAGATGGTGCTGAGTGGGTGGTGCGAAGGTCCTGAGATGGTGCTGATTGGTTTCTGAGATTGTCCTGAGTCGGTGCAGATTCGTTGCTGAGATGGTGCTGATTGGGTGCAGAGATGGTTGCTGAGATGGTGCTGAGCGGGTGCTGAGATGGTGCTGAGCGTGTGCTGATTGGTTGCTGAGATGGTGCTGAGTGGGTGGTGCAAAAGTCCTGAGATGGTGCTGATTGCTTGCTAAGATGGCCCTGAGTGGGTGCTGAGATGGTGCTGAATGGGTGCTGGTTGCTTGCTGAGATGGTGCTGATTGGTTGCTGAGATGGTGCTGAGTGGGTGGTGCAAAAGTCCTGAGATGGTGCTGATTGCTTGCTAAGATGGCCCTGAGTGGGTGCTGAGATGGTGCTGAATGGGTGCTGTTTGCTTGCTGAGATGGTGCTGATTGGTTGCTGAGATGGTGCTGAGTGGGTGCTGAGATGGTGCTGATTGGTTGCTGAGATGGTGCTGAGTGGGTGCTGAGATGGTGCTGAGATGGTGCAGATTGGTTGCTAAGATGGCCCTGAGTGGGTGCTGAGATGGTGCTGAATGGGTGCTGATTGGTTCCTGAGGTGGTGCTGAGAGGGTGGTGAATGGTTGCTGAGATGGTTGCTGTGATGGTGCTGAGATGGTGCTGAGTGGGTGGTGCGAAGGTCCTGAGATGGTGCTGATTGGTTTCTGAGATTGTCCTGAGTCGGTGCGGATTCGTTGCTGAGATGGTGCTGATTGGGTGCAGAGATGGTTGCTGAGATGGTGCTGAGCGGGTGCTGAGATGGTGCTGAGCGTGTGCTGATTGGTTGCTGAGATGGTGCTGAGTGGGTGGTGCGAAAGTCCTGAGATGGTGCTGATTGCTTGCTAAGATGGCCCTGAGTGGGTGCTGAGATGGTGCTGAATGGGTGCTGGTTGCTTGCTGAGATGGTGCTGAGTGGGTGGTGCGAAGGTCCTGAGATGGTGCTGATTGCTTGCTAAGATGGCCCTGAGTGGGTGCTGAGATGGTGCTGAATGGGTGCTGTTTGCTTGCTGAGATGGTGCTGATTGGTTGCTGAGATGGTGCTGAGTGGGTGGTGCGAAGGTCCTGAGATGGTGCTGATTGCTTGCTAAGATGGCCCTGAGTGGGTGCTGAGATGGTGCTGAATGGGAGCTGATTGGTTGCTGAGATGGTCCTGATTGGGTGCTGATTGGTTGCTGAGATGGTGCTGAGTGGGTCCAGAGATGGTCCTCAGATGGTGCTGAGTGGATGCTGTGATGGTACTGATTGGGTGCTGATTGGTTGCTGAGATTGTTATGAGTGGGTCCTGATTGGTTGCTGAGATTGTTATGAGTGGGTGCTGATTGGTTGCTCAGATGGTGCTGAGGGGCTTCTGATTGGTTGCTGAGGTTGTTATGAGTGGGTGCTGATTGGTTGCTCAGATGGTGCTGAGGGGGTGCTGCTTGGTTGCTTAGATGGTGCTGAGATGGTGCTGAGTGGGTGGTGCAAAGGTCCTGAGATGGTGCAGATTGGTTGCTAAGATGGCCCTGAGTGGGTGCTGAGATGGTAGTGATTGGTTGCTGCAGTGGTCCTGAGTGGGTGCTGATTCGTTGCTGAGATGGTGCTGAGTGGGTGCTGAGATGGTGCTGATTGGTTGCTGAGATGGTGCTGAGTGGGTGCTGAGATGGTGCTGAGATGGTGCAGATTGGTTGCTAAGATGGCCCTGAGTGGGTGCTGAGATGGTGCTGAATGGGTGCTGACTGGTTCCTGAGGTGGTGCTGAGAGGGTGGTGAATGGTTGCTGAGATGGTTGCTGTGATGGTGCTGAGATGGTGCTGAGTGGGTGGTGCGAAGGTCCTGAGATGGTGCTGATTGGTTTCTGAGATTGTCCTGAGTCGGTGCAGATTCGTTGCTGAGATGGTGCTGATTGGGTGCAGAGATGGTTGCTGAGATGGTGCTGAGCGGGTGCTGAGATGGTGCTGAGCGTGTGCTGATTGGTTGCTGAGATGGTGCTGAGTGGGTGGTGCAAAAGTCCTGAGATGGTGCTGATTGCTTGCTAAGATGGCCCTGAGTGGGTGCTGAGATGGTGCTGAATGGGTGCTGGTTGCTTGCTGAGATGGTGCTGATTGGTTGCTGAGATGGTGCTGAGTGGGTGGTGCAAAAGTCCTGAGATGGTGCTGATTGCTTGCTAAGATGGCCCTGAGTGGGTGCTGAGATGGTGCTGAATGGGTGCTGTTTGCTTGCTGAGATGGTGCTGATTGGTTGCTGAGATGGTGCTGAGTGGGTGCTGAGATGGTGCTGATTGGTTGCTGAGATGGTGCTGAGTGGGTGCTGAGATGGTGCTGAGATGGTGCAGATTGGTTGCTAAGATGGCCCTGAGTGGGTGCTGAGATGGTGCTGAATGGGTGCTGATTGGTTCCTGAGGTGGTGCTGAGAGGGTGGTGAATGGTTGCTGAGATGGTTGCTGTGATGGTGCTGAGATGGTGCTGAGTGGGTGGTGCGAAGGTCCTGAGATGGTGCTGATTGGTTTCTGAGATTGTCCTGAGTCGGTGCGGATTCGTTGCTGAGATGGTGCTGATTGGGTGCAGAGATGGTTGCTGAGATGGTGCTGAGCGGGTGCTGAGATGGTGCTGAGCGTGTGCTGATTGGTTGCTGAGATGGTGCTGAGTGGGTGGTGCGAAAGTCCTGAGATGGTGCTGATTGCTTGCTAAGATGGCCCTGAGTGGGTGCTGAGATGGTGCTGAATGGGTGCTGGTTGCTTGCTGAGATGGTGCTGATTGGTTGCTGAGATGGTGCTGAGTGGGTGGTGCGAAGGTCCTGAGATGGTGCTGATTGCTTGCTAAGATGGCCCTGAGTGGGTGCTGAGATGGTGCTGAATGGGAGCTGATTGGTTGCTGAGATGGTCCTGATTGGGTGCTGATTGGTTGCTGAGATGGTGCTGAGTGGGTCCAGAGATGGTCCTCAGATGGTGCTGAGTGGATGCTGTGATGGTACTGATTGGGTGCTGATTGGTTGCTGAGATTGTTATGAGTGGGTCCTGATTGGTTGCTGAGATTGTTATGAGTGGGTGCTGATTGGTTGCTCAGATGGTGCTGAGGGGCTTCTGATTGGTTGCTGAGGTTGTTATGAGTGGGTGCTGATTGGTTGCTCAGATGGTGCTGAGGGGGTGCTGCTTGGTTGCTTAGATGGTGCTGAGATGGTGCTGAGTGGGTGGTGCAAAGGTCCTGAGATGGTGCAGATTGGTTGCTAAGATGGCCCTGAGTGGGTGCTGAGATGGTAGTGATTGGTTGCTGCAGTGGTCCTGAGTGGGTGCTGATTCGTTGCTGAGATGGTGCTGAGTGGGTGCTGAGATGGTGCTGATTGGTTGCTGAGATGGTGCTGAGTGGGTGCTGAGATGGTGCTGAGATGGTGCAGATTGGTTGCTAAGATGGCCCTGAGTGGGTGCTGAGATGGTGCTGAATGGGTGCTGATTGGTTCCTGAGGTGGTGCTGAGAGGGTGGTGAATGGTTGCTGAGATGGTTGCTGTGATGGTGCTGAGATGGTGCTGAGTGGGTGGTGCGAAGGTCCTGAGATGGTGCTGATTGGTTTCTGAGATTGTCCTGAGTCGGTGCGGATTCGTTGCTGAGATGGTGCTGATTGGGTGCAGAGATGGTTGCTGAGATGGTGCTGAGCGGGTGCTGAGATGGTGCTGAGCGTGTGCTGATTGGTTGCTGAGATGGTGCTGAGTGGGTGGTGCAAAAGTCCTGAGATGGTGCAGATTGGTTGCTAAGATGGCCCTGAGTGGGTGCTGAGATGGTGCTGAATGGGTGCTGGTTGCTTGCTGAGATGGTGCTGATTGGTTGCTGAGATGGTGCTGAGTGGGTGGTGCAAAAGTCCTGAGATGGTGCTGATTGCTTGCTAAGATGGCCCTGAGTGGGTGCTGAGATGGTGCTGAATGGGTGCTGTTTGCTTGCTGAGATGGTGCTGATTGGTTGCTGAGATGGTGCTGAGTGGGTGCTGAGATGGTGCTGATTGGTTGCTGAGATGGTGCTGAGTGGGTGCTGAGATGGTGCTGAGATGGTGCAGATTGGTTGCTAAGATGGCCCTGAGTGGGTGCTGAGATGGTGCTGAATGGGTGCTGATTGGTTCCTGAGGTGGTGCTGAGAGGGTGGTGAATGGTTGCTGAGATGGTTGCTGTGATGGTGCTGAGATGGTGCTGAGTGGGTGGTGCGAAGGTCCTGAGATGGTGCTGATTGGTTTCTGAGATTGTCCTGAGTCGGTGCGGATTCGTTGCTGAGATGGTGCTGATTGGGTGCAGAGATGGTTGCTGAGATGGTGCTGAGCGGGTGCTGAGATGGTGCTGAGCGTGTGCTGATTGGTTGCTGAGATGGTGCTGAGTGGGTGGTGCGAAAGTCCTGAGATGGTGCTGATTGCTTGCTAAGATGGCCCTGAGTGGGTGCTGAGATGGTGCTGAATGGGTGCTGGTTGCTTGCTGAGATGGTGCTGAGTGGGTGGTGCGAAGGTCCTGAGATGGTGCTGATTGCTTGCTAAGATGGCCCTGAGTGGGTGCTGAGATGGTGCTGAATGGGTGCTGTTTGCTTGCTGAGATGGTGCTGATTGGTTGCTGAGATGGTGCTGAGTGGGTGGTGCGAAGGTCCTGAGATGGTGCTGATTGCTTGCTAAGATGGCCCTGAGTGGGTGCTGAGATGGTGCTGAATGGGAGCTGATTGGTTGCTGAGATGGTCCTGATTGGGTGCTGATTGGTTGCTGAGATGGTGCTGAGTGGGTCCAGAGATGGTCCTCAGATGGTGCTGAGTGGATGCTGTGATGGTACTGATTGGGTGCTGATTGGTTGCTGAGATTGTTATGAGTGGGTCCTGATTGGTTGCTGAGATTGTTATGAGTGGGTGCTGATTGGTTGCTCAGATGGTGCTGAGGGGCTTCTGATTGGTTGCTGAGGTTGTTATGAGTGGGTGCTGATTGGTTGCTCAGATGGTGCTGAGGGGGTGCTGCTTGGTTGCTTAGATGGTGCTGAGATGGTGCTGAGTGGGTGGTGCAAAGGTCCTGAGATGGTGCAGATTGGTTGCTAAGATGGCCCTGAGTGGGTGCTGAGATGGTAGTGATTGGTTGCTGCAGTGGTCCTGAGTGGGTGCTGATTCGTTGCTGAGATGGTGCTGAGTGGGTGCTGAGATGGTGCTGATTGGTTGCTGAGATGGTGCTGAGTGGGTGCTGAGATGGTGCTGAGATGGTGCAGATTGGTTGCTAAGATGGCCCTGAGTGGGTGCTGAGATGGTGCTGAATGGGTGCTGATTGGTTCCTGAGGTGGTGCTGAGAGGGTGGTGAATGGTTGCTGAGATGGTTGCTGTGATGGTGCTGAGATGGTGCTGAGTGGGTGGTGCGAAGGTCCTGAGATGGTGCTGATTGGTTTCTGAGATTGTCCTGAGTCGGTGCAGATTCGTTGCTGAGATGGTGCTGATTGGGTGCAGAGATGGTTGCTGAGATGGTGCTGAGCAGGTGCTGAGATGGTGCTGAGCGTGTGCTGATTGGTTGCTGAGATGGTGCTGAGTGGGTGGTGCAAAAGTCCTGAGATGGTGCTGATTGCTTGCTAAGATGGCCCTGAGTGGGTGCTGAGATGGTGCTGAATGGGTGCTGGTTGCTTGCTGAGATGGTGCTGATTGGTTGCTGAGATGGTGCTGAGTGGGTGGTGCAAAAGTCCTGAGATGGTGCTGATTGCTTGCTAAGATGGCCCTGAGTGGGTGCTGAGATGGTGCTGAATGGGTGCTGTTTGCTTGCTGAGATGGTGCTGATTGGTTGCTGAGATGGTGCTGAGTGGGTGCTGAGATGGTGCTGATTGGTTGCTGAGATGGTGCTGAGTGGGTGCTGAGATGGTGCTGAGATGGTGCAGATTGGTTGCTAAGATGGCCCTGAGTGGGTGCTGAGATGGTGCTGAATGGGTGCTGATTGGTTCCTGAGGTGGTGCTGAGAGGGTGGTGAATGGTTGCTGAGATGGTTGCTGTGATGGTGCTGAGATGGTGCTGAGTGGGTGGTGCGAAGGTCCTGAGATGGTGCTGATTGGTTTCTGAGATTGTCCTGAGTCGGTGCGGATTCGTTGCTGAGATGGTGCTGATTGGGTGCAGAGATGGTTGCTGAGATGGTGCTGAGCGGGTGCTGAGATGGTGCTGAGCGTGTGCTGATTGGTTGCTGAGATGGTGCTGAGTGGGTGGTGCGAAAGTCCTGAGATGGTGCTGATTGCTTGCTAAGATGGCCCTGAGTGGGTGCTGAGATGGTGCTGAATGGGTGCTGGTTGCTTGCTGAGATGGTGCTGAGTGGGTGGTGCGAAGGTCCTGAGATGGTGCTGATTGCTTGCTAAGATGGCCCTGAGTGGGTGCTGAGATGGTGCTGAATGGGTGCTGTTTGCTTGCTGAGATGGTGCTGATTGGTTGCTGAGATGGTGCTGAGTGGGTGGTGCGAAGGTCCTGAGATGGTGCTGATTGCTTGCTAAGATGGCCCTGAGTGGGTGCTGAGATGGTGCTGAATGGGAGCTGATTGGTTGCTGAGATGGTCCTGATTGGGTGCTGATTGGTTGCTGAGATGGTGCTGAGTGGGTCCAGAGATGGTCCTCAGATGGTGCTGAGTGGATGCTGTGATGGTACTGATTGGGTGCTGATTGGTTGCTGAGATTGTTATGAGTGGGTCCTGATTGGTTGCTGAGATTGTTATGAGTGGGTGCTGATTGGTTGCTCAGATGGTGCTGAGGGGCTTCTGATTGGTTGCTGAGGTTGTTATGAGTGGGTGCTGATTGGTTGCTCAGATGGTGCTGAGGGGGTGCTGCTTGGTTGCTTAGATGGTGCTGAGATGGTGCTGAGTGGGTGGTGCAAAGGTCCTGAGATGGTGCAGATTGGTTGCTAAGATGGCCCTGAGTGGGTGCTGAGATGGTAGTGATTGGTTGCTGCAGTGGTCCTGAGTGGGTGCTGATTCGTTGCTGAGATGGTGCTGAGTGGGTGCTGAGATGGTGCTGATTGGTTGCTGAGATGGTGCTGAGTGGGTGCTGAGATGGTGCTGAGATGGTGCAGATTGGTTGCTAAGATGGCCCTGAGTGGGTGCTGAGATGGTGCTGAATGGGTGCTGATTGGTTCCTGAGGTGGTGCTGAGAGGGTGGTGAATGGTTGCTGAGATGGTTGCTGTGATGGTGCTGAGATGGTGCTGAGTGGGTGGTGCGAAGGTCCTGAGATGGTGCTGATTGGTTTCTGAGATTGTCCTGAGTCGGTGCGGATTCGTTGCTGAGATGGTGCTGATTGGGTGCAGAGATGGTTGCTGAGATGGTGCTGAGCGGGTGCTGAGATGGTGCTGAGCGTGTGCTGATTGGTTGCTGAGATGGTGCTGAGTGGGTGGTGCAAAAGTCCTGAGATGGTGCTGATTGCTTGCTAAGATGGCCCTGAGTGGGTGCTGAGATGGTGCTGAATGGGTACTGGTTGCTTGCTGAGATGGTGCTGATTGGTTGCTGAGATGGTGCTGAGTGGGTGGTGCAAAAGTCCTGAGATGGTGCTGATTGCTTGCTAAGATGGCCCTGAGTGGGTGCTGAGATGGTGCTGAATGGGTGCTGTTTGCTTGCTGAGATGGTGCTGATTGGTTGCTGAGATGGTGCTGAGTGGGTGCTGAGATGGTGCTGATTGGTTGCTGAGATGGCCCTGAGTGGGTGCTGAGATGGTGCTGAGATGGTGCAGATTGGTTGCTAAGATGGCCCTGAGTGGGTGCTGAGATGGTGCTGAATGGGTGCTGGGTACTTGCTGAGATGGTGCTGATTGGTTGCTGAGATGGTGCTGAGTGGGTGCTGAGCGTGTGCTGATTGGTTGCTGAGATGGTGCTGAGTGGGTGCTGATTGGTTCCTGAGGTGGTGCTGAGAGGGTGGTGAATGGTTGCTGAGATGGTTGCTGTGATGGTGCTGAGATGGTGCTGAGTGGGTGGTGCGAAGGTCCTGAGATGGTGCTGATTGGTTTCTGAGATTGTCCTGAGTCGGTGCGGATTCGTTGCTGAGATGGTGCTGATTGGGTGCAGAGATGGTTGCTGAGATGGTGCTGAGCGGGTGCTGAGATGGTGCTGAGCGTGTGCTGATTGGTTGCTGAGATGGTGCTGAGTGGGTGGTGCAAAAGTCCTGAGATGGTGCTGATTGCTTGCTAAGATGGCCCTGAGTGGGTGCTGAGATGGTGCTGAATGGGTACTGGTTGCTTGCTGAGATGGTGCTGATTGGTTGCTGAGATGGTGCTGAGTGGGTGGTGCAAAAGTCCTGAGATGGTGCTGATTGCTTGCTAAGATGGCCCTGAGTGGGTGCTGAGATGGTGCTGAATGGGTGCTGTTTGCTTGCTGAGATGGTGCTGATTGGTTGCTGAGATGGTGCTGAGTGGGTGCTGAGATGGTGCTGATTGGTTGCTGAGATGGTGCTGAGTGGGTGCTGAGATGGTGCTGAGATGGTGCAGATTGGTTGCTAAGATGGCCCTGAGTGGGTGCTGAGATGGTGCTGAATGGGTGCTGGGTACTTGCTGAGATGGTGCTGATTGGTTGCTGAGATGGTGCTGAGTGGGTGCTGAGCGTGTGCTGATTGGTTGCTGAGATGGTGCTGAGTGGGTGCTGATTGGTTCCTGAGGTGGTGCTGAGAGGGTGGTGAATGGTTGCTGAGATGGTTGCTGTGATGGTGCTGAGATGGTGCTGAGTGGGTGGTGCGAAGGTCCTGAGATGGTGCTGATTGGTTTCTGAGATTGTCCTGAGTCGGTGCGGATTCGTTGCTGAGATGGTGCTGATTGGGTGCAGAGATGGTTGCTGAGATGGTGCTGAGCGGGTGCTGAGATGGTGCTGAGCGTGTGCTGATTGGTTGCTGAGATGGTGCTGAGTGGGTGGTGCGAAAGTCCTGAGATGGTGCTGATTGCTTGCTAAGATGGCCCTGAGTGGGTGCTGAGATGGTGCTGAATGGGTGCTGGTTGCTTGCTGAGATGGTGCTGAGTGGGTGGTGCGAAGGTCCTGAGATGGTGCTGATTGCTTGCTAAGATGGCCCTGAGTGGGTGCTGAGATGGTGCTGAATGGGTGCTGTTTGCTTGCTGAGATGGTGCTGATTGGTTGCTGAGATGGTGCTGAGTGGGTGGTGCGAAGGTCCTGAGATGGTGCTGATTGCTTGCTAAGATGGCCCTGAGTGGGTGCTGAGATGGTGCTGAATGGGAGCTGATTGGTTGCTGAGATGGTCCTGATTGGGTGCTGATTGGTTGCTGAGATGGTGCTGAGTGGGTCCAGAGATGGTCCTCAGATGGTGCTGAGTGGATGCTGTGATGGTACTGATTGGGTGCTGATTGGTTGCTGAGATTGTTATGAGTGGGTCCTGATTGGTTTCTGAGATTGTTATGAGTGGGTGCTGATTGGTTGCTCAGATGGTGCTGAGGGGCTTCTGATTGGTTGCTGAGGTTGTTATGAGTGGGTGCTGATTGGTTGCTCAGATGGTGCTGAGGGGGTGCTGCTTGGTTGCTTAGATGGTGCTGAGATGGTGCTGAGTGGGTGGTGCAAAGGTCCTGAGATGGTGCAGATTGGTTGCTAAGATGGCCCTGAGTGGGTGCTGAGATGGTAGTGATTGGTTGCTGCAGTGGTCCTGAGTGGGTGCTGATTCGTTGCTGAGATGGTGCTGAGTGGGTGCTGAGATGGTGCTGATTGGTTGCTGAGATGGTGCTGAGTGGGTGCTGAGATGGTGCTGAGATGGTGCAGATTGGTTGCTAAGATGGCCCTGAGTGGGTGCTGAGATGGTGCTGAATGGGTGCTGATTGGTTCCTGAGGTGGTGCTGAGAGGGTGGTGAATGGTTGCTGAGATGGTTGCTGTGATGGTGCTGAGATGGTGCTGAGTGGGTGGTGCGAAGGTCCTGAGATGGTGCTGATTGGTTTCTGAGATTGTCCTGAGTCGGTGCAGATTCGTTGCTGAGATGGTGCTGATTGGGTGCAGAGATGGTTGCTGAGATGGTGCTGAGCGGGTGCTGAGATGGTGCTGAGCGTGTGCTGATTGGTTGCTGAGATGGTGCTGAGTGGGTGGTGCAAAAGTCCTGAGATGGTGCAGATTGGTTTCTAAGATGGCCCTGAGTGGGTGCTGAGATGGTGCTGAATGGGTGCTGGTTGCTTGCTGAGATGGTGCTGATTGGTTGCTGAGATGGTGCTGAGTGGGTGGTGCAAAAGTCCTGAGATGGTGCTGATTGCTTGCTAAGATGGCCCTGAGTGGGTGCTGAGATGGTGCTGAATGGGTGCTGTTTGCTTGCTGAGATGGTGCTGATTGGTTGCTGAGATGGTGCTGAGTGGGTGCTGAGATGGTGCTGATTGGTTGCTGAGATGGTGCTGAGTGGGTGCTGAGATGGTGCTGAGATGGTGCAGATTGGTTGCTAAGATGGCCCTGAGTGGGTGCTGAGATGGTGCTGAATGGGTGCTGATTGGTTCCTGAGGTGGTGCTGAGAGGGTGGTGAATGGTTGCTGAGATGGTTGCTGTGATGGTGCTGAGATGGTGCTGAGTGGGTGGTGCGAAGGTCCTGAGATGGTGCTGATTGGTTTCTGAGATTGTCCTGAGTCGGTGCGGATTCGTTGCTGAGATGGTTCTGATTGGGTGCAGAGATGGTTGCTGAGATGGTGCTGAGCGGGTGCTGAGATGGTGCTGATCGTGTGCTGATTGGTTGCTGAGATGGTGCTGAGTGGGTGGTGCGAAAGTCCTGAGATGGTGCTGATTGCTTGCTAAGATGGCCCTGAGTGGGTGCTGAGATGGTGCTGAATGGGTGCTGGTTGCTTGCTGAGATGGTGCTGAGTGGGTGGTGCGAAGGTCCTGAGATGGTGCTGATTGCTTGCTAAGATGGCCCTGAGTGGGTGCTGAGATGGTGCTGAATGGGTGCTGTTTGCTTGCTGAGATGGTGCTGATTGGTTGCTGAGATGGTGCTGAGTGGGTGGTGCGAAGGTCCTGAGATGGTGCTGATTGCTTGCTAAGATGGCCCTGAGTGGGTGCTGAGATGGTGCTGAATGGGAGCTGATTGGTTGCTGAGATGGTCCTGATTGGGTGCTGATTGGTTGCTGAGATGGTGCTGAGTGGGTCCAGAGATGGTCCTCAGATGGTGCTGAGTGGATGCTGTGATGGTACTGATTGGGTGCTGATTGGTTGCTGAGATTGTTATGAGTGGGTCCTGATTGGTTGCTGAGATTGTTATGAGTGGGTGCTGATTGGTTGCTCAGATGGTGCTGAGGGGCTTCTGATTGGTTGCTGAGGTTGTTATGAGTGGGTGCTGATTGGTTGCTCAGATGGTGCTGAGGGGGTGCTGCTTGGTTGCTTAGATGGTGCTGAGATGGTGCTGAGTGGGTGGTGCAAAGGTCCTGAGATGGTGCAGATTGGTTGCTAAGATGGCCCTGAGTGGGTGCTGAGATGGTAGTGATTGGTTGCTGCAGTGGTCCTGAGTGGGTGCTGATTCGTTGCTGAGATGGTGCTGAGTGGGTGCTGAGATGGTGCTGATTGGTTGCTGAGATGGTGCTGAGTGGGTGCTGAGATGGTGCTGAGATGGTGCAGATTGGTTGCTAAGATGGCCCTGAGTGGGTGCTGAGATGGTGCTGAATGGGTGCTGATTGGTTCCTGAGGTGGTGCTGAGAGGGTGGTGAATGGTTGCTGAGATGGTTGCTGTGATGGTGCTGAGATGGTGCTGAGTGGGTGGTGCGAAGGTCCTGAGATGGTGCTGATTGGTTTCTGAGATTGTCCTGAGTCGGTGCAGATTCGTTGCTGAGATGGTGCTGATTGGGTGCAGAGATGGTTGCTGAGATGGTGCTGAGCGGGTGCTGAGATGGTGCTGAGCGTGTGCTGATTGGTTGCTGAGATGGTGCTGAGTGGGTGGTGCAAAAGTCCTGAGATGGTGCTGATTGCTTGCTAAGATGGCCCTGAGTGGGTGCTGAGATGGTGCTGAATGGGTGCTGTTTGCTTGCTGAGATGGTGCTGATTGGTTGCTGAGATGGTGCTGAGTGGGTGCTGAGATGGTGCTGATTGGTTGCTGAGATGGTGCTGAGTGGGTGCTGAGATGGTGCTGAGATGGTGCAGATTGGTTGCTAAGATGGCCCTGAGTGGGTGCTGAGATGGTGCTGAATGGGTGCTGATTGGTTCCTGAGGTGGTGCTGAGAGGGTGGTGAATGGTTGCTGAGATGGTTGCTGTGATGGTGCTGAGATGGTGCTGAGTGGGTGGTGCGAAGGTCCTGAGATGGTGCTGATTGGTTTCTGAGATTGTCCTGAGTCGGTGCAGATTCGTTCTGAGATGGTGCTGATTGGGTGCAGAGATGGTTGCTGAGATGGTGCTGAGCGAGTGCTGAGATGGTGCTGAGCGTGTGCTGATTGGTTGCTGAGATGGTGCTGAGTGGGTGGTGCAAAAGTCCTGAGATGGTGCTGATTGCTTGCTAAGATGGCCCTGAGTGGGTGCTGAGATGGTGCTGAATGGGTGCTGGTTGCTTGCTGAGATGGTGCTGATTGTTTGCTGAGATGGTGCTGAGTGGGTGGTGCAAAAGTCCTGAGATGGTGCTGATTGCTTGCTGAGATGGCCCTGAGTGGGTGCTGAGATGGTGCTGAATGGGTGCTGTTTGCTTGCTGAGATGGTGCTGATTGGTTGCTGAGATGGTGCTGAGTGGGTGGTGCGAAGGTCCTGAGATGGTGCTGATTGCTTGCTAAGATGGCCCTGAGTGGGTGCTGAGATGGTGCTGAATGGGTGCTGATTGGTTGCTGAGATGGTCCTGATTGGGTGCTGATTGGTTGCTGAGATGGTGCTGAGTGGGTCCAGAGATGGTCCTCAGATGGTGCTGAGTGGATGCTGTGATGGTACTGATTGGGTGCTGATTGGTTGCTGAGATTGTTATGAGTGGGTCCTGATTGGTTGCTGAGATTGTTATGAGTGGGTGCTAATTGGTTGCTCAGATGGTGCTGAGGGGCTTCTGATTGGTTGCTGAGGTTGTTATGAGTGGGTGCTGATTGGTTGCTCAGATGGTGCTGAGGGGGTGCTGCTTGGTTGCTTAGATGGTGCTGAGATGGTGCTGAGTGGGTGGTGCAAAGGTCCTGAGATGGTGCAGATTGGTTGCTAAGATGGCCCTGAGTGGGTGCTGAGATGGTAGTGATTGGTTGCTGCAGTGGTCCTGAGTGGGTGCTGATTGGTTGCTGAGATGGTGCTGAGTGGGTGCTGAGATGGTGCAGATTGGTTGCTAAGATGGCCCTGAGTGGGTGCTGAGATGGTGCTGAATGGGTGCTGATTGGTTCCTGAGGTGGTGCTGAGAGGGTGGTGAATGGTTGCTGAGATGGTTGCTGTGATGGTGCTGAGATGGTGCTGAGTGGGTGGTGCGAAGGTCCTGAGATGGTGCTGATTGGTTTCTGAGATTGTCCTGAGTCGGTGCAGATTCGTTGCTGAGATGGTGCTGAGCGGGTGCAGAGATGGTTGCTGAGATGGTGCTGAGCGGGTGCTGAGATGGTGCTGAGCGTGTGCTGATTGGTTGCTGAGATGGTGCTGAGTGGGTGGTGCAAAAGCCCTGAGATGGTGCTGATTGCTTGCTAAGATGGCCCTGAGCGGGGGCTGAGATGGTGCTGAGTGGTTGCTGATTTGTTGCTGTTATGATGCTGAGTGGGTGCTGATTCGCTTCTGAGATGGTGTTGATTGGTTGCTGCTTGGTTTCTGAGATGGTGCTGATTGGTTGCTGAGATGGTGCTGAGTCGGTGCTGGTTGATGGTGAGATGGTGCTGACTGGGTGCTGATTGGTTGCTGAGATGGTGCTGAGATGGTGCTGAGTGGGTGGTGCGAAGGTCCTGAGATGGTGCTGATTGCTTCCTAAGATGGCCCTGAGTGGGTGCTGAGATGGTGCTGATTGGGTACTGATTGGTGGTGAGATGGTGCTGAGCGGGTGCTGAGTGTTTGCTGAGATAATGCTAACTGTCGTAAAAGGCACCGTAAAGCGCGACTGTCGTAAAAGGTGCCGTAAAGCGCGACTGTCGTAAATACGGCCGTAAAGCGCGACTGTCGTAAAAGGTGCCGTAAAGCGCGACTGTCATAATTACGGCCGTAAAGCGCGACTGTCGTAAAAGGTGCCGTAAAGCGCGACTGTCGTAATTACGGCCTTAAAGCGCGACTGTCGTAAATAAGGCCGTAAAGCGCGACTGTCGTAAAAGGTGTCGTAAAGCGCGACTGTCGTAAATACGGCCGTAAAGCGCGACTGTCGTAAAAGGTGCCGTACAGCGCGACTGTCGTAAAAGGTGTCGTAAAGCGCGACTGTCGTAAATACGGCCGTAAAGCGCGACTGTCGTAAATACGGCCGTAAAGCGCGACTGTCGTAAATACGGCCGTAAAGCGCGACTGTCGCAAAACGTGCCGTAAAGCGCGACTGTCGTAAATACGGCCGTAAAGCGCGACTGTCGTAAATACGGCCGTAAAGCGCGACTGTCGTAAATACGACCGTAAAGCGCGACTGTCGTAAATACGGCCGTAAAGCGCGACTGTCGTAAATACGGCCGTAAAGCGCGACTGTCGTAAAAGGTGCCGTAAAGCGCGACTGTCGTAAATACGGCCGTAAAGCGCGACTGTCGTAAATACGGCCGTAAAGCGCGACTGTCGTAAATACGGCCGTAAAGCGCGACTGTCGTAAATACGGCCGTAAAGCGCGACTGTCGTAAATACGGCCGTAAAGCGCGACTGTCGTAAATACGGCCGTAAAGCGCGACTGTCGTAAATACGGCCGTAAAGCGCGACTGTCGTAAAAGGTGCCGTAAAGCGCGACTGTCGTAAATACGGCCGTAAAGCGCGACTGTCGTAAATACGGCCGTAAAGCGCGACTGTCGTAAATACGGCCGTAAAGCGCGACTGTCGTAAAAGGTGCCGTAAAGCGCGACTGTCGTAAATACGGCCGTAAAGCGCGACTGTCGTAAAAGGTGCCGTAAAGCGCGACTGTCGTAAAAGGTGCCGTAAAGCGCGACTGTCGTAAATACGGCCGTAAAGCGCGACTGTCGTAAAAGGTGCCGTAAAGCGCGACTGTCGTAAATACGGCCGTAAAGCGCGACTGTCGTAAATACGGCCGTAAAGCGCGACTGTCGTAAATACGGCCGTAAAGCGCGACTGTCGTAAATACGGCCGTAAAGCGCGACTGTCGTAAATACGGCCGTAAAGCGCGACTGTCGTAAATACGACCGTAAAGCGCGACTGTCGCAAAACGTGCCGTAAAGCGCGACTGTCGTAAATACGGCCGTAAAGCGCGACTGTCGTAAATACGGCCGTAAAGCGCGACTGTCGTAAATACGGCCGTAAAGCGCGACTGTCGTAAATACGGCCGTAAAGCGCGACTGTCGTAAATACGGCCGTAAAGCGCGACTGTCGTAAAAGGTGCCGTAAAGCGCGACTGTCGTAAAAGGTGCCGTAAAGCGCGACTGTCGTAAATACGGCCGTAAAGCGCGACTGTCGTAAATACGGCCGTAAAGCGCGACTGTCGTAAAAGGTGCCGTAAAGCGCGACTGTCGTAAAAGGTGCCGTAAAGCGCGACTGTCGTAAATACGGCCGTAAAGCGCGACTGTCGTAAATACGGCCGTAAAGCGCGACTGTCGTAAATACGGCCGTAAAGCGCGACTGTCGTAAATACGGCCGTAAAGCGCGACTGTCGTAAAAGGTGCCGTAAAGCGCGACTGTCGTAAATACGGCCGTAAAGCGCGACTGTCGTAAATACGGCCGTAAAGCGCGACTGTCGTAAATACGGCCGTAAAGCGCGACTGTCGTAAATACGGCCGTAAAGCGCGACTGTCGTAAAAGGTGCCGTAAAGCGCGACTGTCGTAAATACGGCCGTAAAGCGCGACTGTCGTAAATACGGCCGTAAAGCGCGACTGTCGTAAATACGGCCGTAAAGCGCGACTGTCGTAAATACGGCCGTAAAGCGCGACTGTCGTAAAAGGTGCCGTAAAGCGCGACTGTCGTAAATACGGCCGTAAAGCGCGACTGTCGTAAATACGGCCGTAAAGCGCGACTGTCGTAAATACGGCCGTAAAGCGCGACTGTCGTAAATACGGCCGTAAAGCGCGACTGTCGTAAATACGGCCGTAAAGCGCGACTGTCGTAAAAGGTGCCGTAAAGCGCGACTGTCGTAAATACGGCCGTAAAGCGCGACTGTCGTAAAAGGTGCCGTAAAGCGCGACTGTCGTAAAAGGTGCCGTAAAGCGCGACTGTCGTAAATACGGCCGTAAAGCGCGACTGTCGTAAATACGGCCGTAAAGCGCGACTGTCGTAAATACGGCCGTAAAGCGCGACTGTCGTAAATACGGCCGTAAAGCGCGACTGTCGTAAATACGGCCGTAAAGCGCGACTGTCGTAAAAGGTGCCGTAAAGCGCGACTGTCGTAAAAGGTGCCGTAAAGCGCGACTGTCGTAAATACGGCCGTAAAGCGCGACTGTCGTAAATACGGCCGTAAAGCGCGACTGTCGTAAAAGGTGCCGTAAAGCGCGACTGTCGTAAAAGGTGCCGTAAAGCGCGACTGTCGTAAATACGGCCGTAAAGCGCGACTGTCGTAAATACGGCCGTAAAGCGCGACTGTCGTAAATACGGCCGTAAAGCGCGACTGTCGTAAATACGGCCGTAAAGCGCGACTGTCGTAAATACGGCCGTAAAGCGCGACTGTCGTAAATACGGCCGTAAAGCGCGACTGTCGTAAAAGGTGCCGTAAAGCGCGACTGTCGTAAATACGGCCGTAAAGCGCGACTGTCGTAAATACGGCCGTAAAGCGCGACTGTCGCAAAACGTGCCGTAAAGCGTGACTGTCGTAAATACGGCCGTAAAGCGCGACTGTCGTAAATACGACCGTAAAGCGCGACTGTCGTAAATACGGCCGTAAAGCGCGACTGTCGTAAATACGGCCGTAAAGCGCGACTGTCGTAAAAGGTGCCGTAAAGCGCGACTGTCGTAAATACGGCCGTAAAGCGCGACTGTCGTAAAAGGTGCCGTAAAGCGCGACTGTCGTAAATACGGCCGTAAAGCGCGACTGTCGTAAATACGGCCGTAAAGCGCGACTGTCGTAAAAGGTGCCGTAAAGCGCGACTGTCGTAAATACGGCCGTAAAGCGCGACTGTCGTAAATACGGCCGTAAAGCGCGACTGTCGTAAATACGGCCGTAAAGCGCGACTGTCGTAAAAGGTGCCGTAAAGCGCGACTGTCGTAAATACGGCCGTAAAGCGCGACTGTCGTAAATACGGCCGTAAAGCGCGACTGTCGTAAAAGGTGCCGTAAAGCGCGACTGTCGTAAATACGGCCGTAAAGCGCGACTGTCGTAAAAGGTGCCGTAAAGCGCGACTGTCGTAAAAGGTGCCGTAAAGCGCGACTGTCGTAAATACGGCCGTAAAGCGCGACTGTCGTAAATACGGCCGTAAAGCGCGACTGTCGTAAATACGGCCGTAAAGCGCGACTGTCGTAAATACGGCCGTAAAGCGCGACTGTCGTAAATACGGCCGTAAAGCGCGACTGTCGTAAATACGGCCGTAAAGCGCGACTGTCGTAAAAGGTGCCGTAAAGCGCGACTGTCGTAAATACGGCCGTAAAGCGCGACTGTCGTAAATACGGCCGTAAAGCGCGACTGTCGTAAATACGGCCGTAAAGCGCGACTGTCGTAAATACGGCCGTAAAGCGCGACTGTCGTAAATACGGCCGTAAAGCGCGACTGTCGTAAATACGGCCGTAAAGCGCGACTGTCGTAAATACGGCCGTAAAGCGCGACTGTCGTAAATACGGCCGTAAAGCGCGACTGTCGTAAATACGGCCGTAAAGCGCGACTGTCGTAAAAGGTGCCGTAAAGCGCGACTGTCGTAAATACGGCCGTAAAGCGCGACTGTCGTAAATACGGCCGTAAAGCGCGACTGTCGTAAAAGGTGCCGTAAAGCGCGACTGTCGTAAATACGGCCGTAAAGCGCGACTGTCGTAAATACGGCCGTAAAGCGCGACTGTCGTAAATACGGCCGTAAAGCGCGACTGTCGTAAATACGGCCGTAAAGCGCGACTGTCGTAAATACGGCCGTAAAGCGCGACTGTCGTAAATACGGCCGTAAAGCGCGACTGTCGTAAATACGGCCGTAAAGCGCGACTGTCGTAAAAGGTGCCGTAAAGCGCGACTGTCGTAAATACGGCCGTAAAGCGCGACTGTCGTAAAAGGTGCCGTAAAGCGCGACTGTCGTAAAAGGTGCCGTAAAGCGCGACTGTCGTAAATACGGCCGTAAAGCGCGACTGTCGTAAATACGGCCGTAAAGCGCGACTGTCGTAAATACGGCCGTAAAGCGCGACTGTCGTAAATACGGCCGTAAAGCGCGACTGTCGTAAATACGGCCGTAAAGCGCGACTGTCGTAAAAGGTGCCGTAAAGCGCGACTGTCGTAAAAGGTGCCGTAAAGCGCGACTGTCGTAAATACGGCCGTAAAGCGCGACTGTCGTAAATACGGCCGTAAAGCGCGACTGTCGTAAATACGGCCGTAAAGCGCGACTGTCGTAAATACGGCCGTAAAGCGCGACTGTCGTAAATACGGCCGTAAAGCGCGACTGTCGTAAATACGGCCGTAAAGCGCGACTGTCGTAAATACGGCCGTAAAGCGCGACTGTCGTAAATACGGCCGTAAAGCGCGACTGTCGTAAATACGGCCGTAAAGCGCGACTGTCGTAAAAGGTGCCGTAAAGCGCGACTGTCGTAAATACGGCCGTAAAGCGCGACTGTCGTAAATACGGCCGTAAAGCGCGACTGTCGTAAATACGGCCGTAAAGCGCGACTGTCGTAAATACGGCCGTAAAGCGCGACTGTCGTAAAAGGTGCCGTAAAGCGCGACTGTCGTAAATACGGCCGTAAAGCGCGACTGTCGTAAAAGGTGCCGTAAAGCGCGACTGTCGTAAATACGGCCGTAAAGCGCGACTGTCGTAAATACGGCCGTAAAGCGCGACTGTCGTAAATACGGCCGTAAAGCGCGACTGTCGTAAATACGGCCGTAAAGCGCGACTGTCGTAAAAGGTGCCGTAAAGCGCGACTGTCGTAAATACGGCCGTAAAGCGCGACTGTCGTAAAAGGTGCCGTAAAGCGCGACTGTCGTAAATACGGCCGTAAAGCGCGACTGTCGTAAATACGGCCGTAAAGCGCGACTGTCGTAAATACGGCCGTAAAGCGCGACTGTCGTAAATACGGCCGTAAAGCGCGACTGTCGTAAAAGGTGCCGTAAAGCGCGACTGTCGTAAATACGGCCGTAAAGCGCGACTGTCGTAAATACGGCCGTAAAGCGCGACTGTCGTAAATACGGCCGTAAAGCGCGACTGTCGTAAATACGGCCGTAAAGCGCGACTGTCGTAAAAGGTGCCGTAAAGCGCGACTGTCGTAAATACGGCCGTAAAGCGCGACTGTCGTAAAAGGTGCCGTAAAGCGCGACTGTCGTAAAAGGTGCCGTAAAGCGCGACTGTCGTAAATACGGCCGTAAAGCGCGACTGTCGTAAAAGGTGCCGTAAAGCGCGACTGTCGTAAATACGGCCGTAAAGCGCGACTGTCGTAAAAGGTGCCGTAAAGCGCGACTGTCGTAAATACGGCCGTAAAGCGCGACTGTCGTAAAAGGTGCCGTAAAGCGCGACTGTCGTAAATACGGCCGTAAAGCGCGACTGTCGTAAATACGGCCGTAAAGCGCGACTGTCGTAAATACGGCCGTAAAGCGCGACTGTCGTAAAAGGTGCCGTAAAGCGCAACTGTCGTAAAAGGTGCCGTAAAGCGCGACTGTCGTAAATACGGCCGTAAAGCGCGACTGTCGTAAATACGGCCGTAAAGCGCGACTGTCGTAAATACGGCCGTAAAGCGCGACTGTCGTAAATACGGCCGTAAAGCGCGACTGTCGTAAATACGGCCGTAAAGCGCGACTGTCGTAAAAGGTGCCGTAAAGCGCGACTGTCGTAAATACGGCCGTAAAGCGCGACTGTCGTAAATACGGCCGTAAAGCGCGACTGTCGTAAAAGGTGCCGTAAAGCGCGACTGTCGTAAATACGGCCGTAAAGCGCGACTGTCGTAAATACGGCCGTAAAGCGCGACTGTCGTAAATACGGCCGTAAAGCGCGACTGTCGTAAAAGGTGCCGTAAAGCGCGACTGTCGTAAAAGGTGCCGTAAAGCGCGACTGTCGTAAATACGGCCGTAAAGCGCGACTGTCGTAAATACGGCCGTAAAGCGCGACTGTCGTAAATACGGCCGTAAAGCGCGACTGTCGTAAAAGGTGCCGTAAAGCGCGACTGTCGTAAATACGGCCGTAAAGCGCGACTGTCGTAAAAGGTGCCGTAAAGCGCGACTGTCGTAAATACGGCCGTAAAGCGCGACTGTCGTAAATACGGCCGTAAAGCGCGACTGTCGTAAATACGGCCGTAAAGCGCGACTGTCGTAAAAGGTGCCGTAAAGCGCGACTGTCGTAAATACGGCCGTAAAGCGCGACTGTCGTAAATACGGCCGTAAAGCGCGACTGTCGTAAATACGACCGTAAAGCGCGACTGTCGTAAAAGGTGCCGTAAAGCGCGACTGTCGTAAATACGGCCGTAAAGCGCGACTGTCGTAAATACGGCCGTAAAGCGCGACTGTCGTAAATACGGCCGTAAAGCGCGACTGTCGTAAATACGGCCGTAAAGCGCGACTGTCGTAAAAGGTGCCGTAAAGCGCGACTGTCGTAAATACGGCCGTAAAGCGCGACTGTCGTAAATACGGCCATAAAGCGCGACTGTCGTAAATACGGCCGTAAAGCGCGACTGTCGTAAATACGGCCGTAAAGCGCGACTGTCGTAAATACGGCCGTAAAGCGCGACTGTCGTAAATACGGCCGTAAAGCGCGACTGTCGTAAAAGGTGCCGTAAAGCGCGACTGTCGTAAATACGGCCGTAAAGCGCGACTGTTGTAAAAGATGCCGTAAAGCGCGACTGTCGTAAATACGGCCGTAAAGCGCGACTGTCGTAAATACGGCCGTAAAGCGCGACTGTCGTAAATACGGCCGTAAAGCGCGACTGTCGTAAATACGACCGTAAAGCGCGACTGTCGTAAATACGGCCGTAAAGCGCGACTGTCGTAAATACGGCCGTAAAGCGCGACTGTCGTAAATACGGCCGTAAAGCGCGACTGTCGTAAAAGGTGCCGTAAAGCGCGACTGTCGTAAATACGGCCGTAAAGCGCGACTGTCGTAAATACGGCCGTAAAGCGCGACTGTCGTAAATACGGCCGTAAAGCGCGACTGTCGTAAATACGGCCGTAAAGCGCGACTGTCGTAAAAGGTGCCGTAAAGCGCCACTGTCGTAAATACGGCCGTAAAGCGCGACTGTCGTAAATACGGCCGTAAAGCGCGACTGTCGTAAATACGGCCGTAAAGCGCGACTGTCGTAAATACGGCCGTAAAGCGCGACTGTCGTAAATACGGCCGTAAAGCGCGACTGTCGTAAATACGGCCGTAAAGCGCGACTGTCGTAAATACGGCCGTAAAGCGCGACTGTCGTAAAAGGTGCCGTAAAGCGCGACTGTCGTAAAAGGTGCCGTAAAGCGCGACTGTCGTAAAAGGTGCCGTAAAGCGCGACTGTCGTAAATACGGCCGTAAAGCGCGACTGTCGTAAAAGGTGCCGTAAAGCGCGACTGTCGTAAAAGGTGCCGTAAAGCGCGACTGTCGTAAATACGGCCGTAAAGCGCGACTGTCGTAAATACGGCCGTAAAGCGCGACTGTCGTAAATACGGCCGTAAAGCGCGACTGTCGTAAAAGGTGCCGTAAAGCGCGACTGTCGTAAAAGGTGCCGTAAAGCGCGACTGTCGTAAATACGGCCGTAAAGCGCGACTGTCGTAAATACGGCCGTAAAGCGCGACTGTCGTAAAAGGTGCCGTAAAGCGCGACTGTCGTAAATACGGCCGTAAAGCGCGACTGTCGTAAAAGGTGCCGTAAAGCGCGACTGTCGTAAATAAGGCCGTAAAGCGCGACTGTCGTAAAAGGTGTCGTAAAGCGCGACTGTCGTAAATACGGCCGTAAAGCGCGACTGTCGTAAAAGGTGCCGTAAAGCGCGACTGTCGTAAAAGGTGTCGTAAAGCGCGACTGTCGTAAATACGGCCGTAAAGCGCGACTGTCGTAAATACGGCCGTAAAGCGCGACTGTCGTAAAAGGTGCCGTAAAGCGCGACTGTCGTAAATACGGCTGTAAAGCGCGACTGTCGTAAATACGGCCGTAAAGCGCGACTGTCGTAAATACGGCCGTAAAGCGCGACTGTCGTAAATACGACCGTAAAGCGCGACTGTCGTAAATACGGCCGTAAAGCGCGACTGTCGTAAATACGGCCGTGAAGCGCGACTGTCGTAAAAGGTGCCGTAAAGCGCGACTGTCGTAAATACGGCCGTAAAGCGCGACTGTCGTAAATACGGCCGTAAAGCGCGACTGTCGTAAAAGGTGCCGTAAAGCGCGACTGTCGTAAATACGGCCGTAAAGCGCGACTGTCGTAAATACGGCCGTAAAGCGCGACTGTCGTAAAAGGTGCCGTAAAGCGCGACTGTCGTAAATACGGCCGTAAAGCGCGACTGTCGTAAATACGACCGTAAAGCGCGACTGTCGTAAATACGGCCGTAAAGCGCGACTGTTGTAAAAGATGCCGTAAAGCGCGACTGTCGTAAATACGGTCGTAAAGCGCGACTGTCGTAAATACGGCCGTAAAGCGCGACTGTCGTAAAAGGTGCCGTAAAGCGCGACTGTCGTAAATACGGCCGTAAAGCGCGACTGTCGTAAATACGACCGTAAAGCGCGACTGTCGTAAATACGGCCGTAAAGCGCGACTGTCGTAAATACGGCCGTAAAGCGCGACTGTCGTAAAAGGTGCCGTAAAGCGCGACTGTCGTAAATACGGCCGTAAAGCGCGACTGTCGTAAATACGGCCGTAAAGCGCGACTGTCGTAAAAGGTGCCGTAAAGCGCGACTGTCCTAAAAGGTGCCGTAAAGCGCGACTGTCGTAAATACGGCCGTAAAGCGCGACTGTCGTAAATACGGCCGTAAAGCGCGACTGTCGTAAAAGGTGCCGTAAAGCGCGACTGTCGTAAATACGGCCGTAAAGCGCGACTGTCGTAAATACGGCCGTAAAGCGCGACTGTCGTAAATACGGCCGTAAAAGCGCGACTGTCGTAAATACGGCCGTAAAGCGCGACTGTCGTAAAAGGTGCCGTAAAGCGCGACTGTCGTAAATACGGCCGTAAAGCGCGACTGTCGTAAAAGGTGCCGTAAAGCGCGACTGTCGTAAAAGGTGCCGTAAAGCGCGACTGTCGTAAATACGGCCGTAAAGCGCGACTGTCGTAAAAGGTGCCGTAAAGCGCGACTGTCGTAAATACGGCCGTAAAGCGCGACTGTCGTAAAAGGTGCCGTAAAGCGCGACTGTCGTAAATACGGCCGTAAAGCGCGACTGTCGTAAATACGGCCGTAAAGCGCGACTGTCGTAAAAGGTGCCGTAAAGCGCGACTGTCGTAAATACGGCCGTAAAGCGCGACTGTCGTAAATACGGCCGTAAAGCGCGACTGTCGTAAATACGGCCGTAAAGCGCGACTGTCGTAAAAGGTGCCGTAAAGCGCGACTGTCGTAAATACGGCCGTGAAGCGCGACTGTCGTAAATACGGCCGTAAAGCGCGACTGTCGTAAATACGGCCGTAAAGCGCGACTGTCGTAAATACGGCCGTAAAGCGCGACTGTCGTAAAGACTGCCGTAAAGCGCGACTGTCGTAAAAGGTGCCGTAAAGCGCGACTGTCGTAAATACGGCCGTAAAGCGCGACTGTCGTAAATACGACCGTAAAGCGCGACTGTCGTAAATACGGCCGTAAAGCGCGACTGTCGTAAATACGGCCGTAAAGCGCGACTGTCGTAAAAGGTGCCGTAAAGCGCGACTGTCGTAAATACGGCCGTAAAGCGCGACTGTCGTAAAAGATGCCGTAAAGCGCGACTGTCGTAAATACGGCCGTAAAGCGCGACTGTCGTAAAAGGTGCCGTAAAGCGCAACTGTCGTAAATACGGCCGTAAAGCGTGACTGTCGTAAAAGGTGCCGTAAAGCGCGACTGTCGTAAATACGGCCGTAAAGCGCGACTGTCGTAAATACGACCGTAAAGCGCGACTGTCGTAAATACGGCCGTAAAGCGCGACTGTCGTAAATACGGCCGTAAAGCGCGACTGTCGTAAAAGGTGCCGTAAAGCGCGACTGTCGTAAAAGGTGCCGTAAAGCGCGACTGTCGTAAATACGGCCGTAAAGCGCGACTGTCGTAAAAGGTGCCGTAAAGCGCGACTGTCGTAAATACGGCCGTAAAGCGCGACTGTCGTAAATACGGCCGTAAAGCGCGACTGTCGTAAAAGGTGCCGTAAAGCGCGACTGTCGTAAAAGGTGCCGTAAAGCGCGACTGTCGTAAATACGGCCGTAAAGCGCGACTGTCGTAAATACGGCCGTAAAGCGCGACTGTCGTAAATACGGCCGTAAAGCGCGACTGTCGTAAATATGGCCGTAAAGGGCGACTGTCGTAAATACGGCCGTAAAGCGCGACTGTCGTAAAAGGTGCCGTAAAGCGCGACTGTCGCAAAACGTGCCGTAAAGCGCGACTGTCGTAAATACGGCCGTAAAGCGCGACTGTCGTAAAAGGTGCCGTAAAGCGCGACTGTCGTAAATACGGCCGTAAAGCGCGACTGTCGTAAATACGGCCGTAAAGCGCGACTGTCGTAAAAGGTGCCGTAAAGCGCGACTGTCGTAAATACGGCCGTAAAGCGCGACTGTCGTAAATACGGCCGTAAAGCGCGACTGTCGTAAAAGGTGCCGTAAAGCGCGACTGTCGTAAATACGGCCGTAAAGCGCGACTGTCGTAAATACGGCCGTAAAGCGCGACTGTCGTAAAAGATGCCGTAAAGCGCGACTGTCGTAAAAGGTGCCGTAAAGCACGACTGTCGTAAATACGGCCGTAAAGCGCGACTGTCGTAAAAGGTGCCGTAAAGCGCGACTGTCGTAAATGCGGCCGTAAAGCGCGACTGTCGTAAAAGGTGCCGTAAAGCGCGACTGTCGTAAAAGGTGTCGTAAAGCGCGACTGTCGTAAATACGGCCGTAAAGCGCGACTGTCGTAAATACGGCCGTAAAGCGCGACTGTCGTAAATACGGCCGTAAAGCGCGACTGTCGTAAATACGGCCGTAAAGCGCGACTGTCGTAAAAGGTGCCGTAAAGCGCGACTGTCGTAAATACGGCCGTAAAGCGCAACTGTCGTAAATACGGCCGTAAAGCGCGACTGTCGTAAAAGGTGCCGTAAAGCGCGACTGTCGTAAAAGGTGCCGTAAAGCGCGACTGTCGTAAATAAGGCCGTAAAGCGCGACTGTCGTAAATACGGCCGTAAAGCGCGACTGTCGTAAATACGGCCGTAAAGCGCGACTGTCGTAAAAGGTGCCGTAAAGCGCGACTGTCGTAAAAGGTGTCGTAAAGCGCGACTGTCGTAAAGGCGGCCGTAAAGCGCGACTGTCGTAAAAGGTGCCGTAAAGCGCGACTGTCGTAAATACGGCCGTAAAGCGCGACTGTCGTAAAAGGTGCCGTAAAGCGTGACTGTCGTAAATACGGCCGTAAAGCGCGACTGTCGTAAATACGGCCGTAAAGCGCGACTGTCGTAAATACGGCCGTAAAGCGCGACTGCCGTAAATACGGCCGTAAAGCGCGACTGTCGTAAAACGTGCCGTAAAGCGCGACTGTCGTAAATACGGCCGTAAAGCGCGACTGTCGTAAAAGGTGCCGTAAAGCGCGACTGTCGTAAAAGGTGCCGTAAAGCGCGACTGTCGTAAATACGGCCGTAAAGCGCGACTGTCGTAAAAGGTGCCGTAAAGCGCGACTGTCGTAAATAAGGCCGTAAAGCGCGACTGTCGTGAAAGGTGTCGTAAAGCGCGACTGTCGTAAAGACTGCCGTAAAGCGCGACTGTCGTAAAAGGTGTCGTAAATCGCGACTGTCGTAAAGACTGCCGTAAAGCGCGACTGTCGTAAAAGGTGCCGTAATGCGGGACTGTCGTAAAAGGTGCCGTAAAGCGCGACTGTCGTAATTACGGCCGTGAAGCGCGACTGTCGTGAAAGGTGTCGTAAAGCGCGACTGTCGTAAAGACTGCCGTAAAGCGCGACTGTCGTAAAAGGTGTCGTAAATCGCGACTGTGGTAAAGACTGCCGTAAAGCGCGACTGTCGTAAAAGGTGCCGTAAAGCGGGACTGTCGTAAAAGGTGCCGTAAAGCGCGACTGTCGTAAAAGGTGCCGTAAAGCGCGACTGTCGTAATTACGGCCGTGAAGCGCGACTGTCGTGAAAGGTGTCGTAAAGCGCGACTGTCGTAAATACGGCCGTAAAGCGCGACTGTCGTAAAGACTGCCGTAAAGCGCGACTGTCGTAAAAGGTACCGTAAAGCGCGACTGTCGTAAATAAGGCCGTAAAGCGCGACTGTCGTTAATACGGCCGTAAAGCGCGACTGTCGTAAATACGGCCGTAAAGCGCGACTGTCGTAAATACGGCCGTAAAGCGCGACTGTCGTAAAAGGTGTCGTAAAGCGCGACTGCCGTAAAAGGTGCCATAAAGCGCGACTGCCGTAAATACGGCCGTAAAGCGTGACTGTCGTAAAAGGTGCCGTAAAGCGCGACTGTCGTAAAAAGTGTCTTAAAGCGCGACTGTCGTAAATACGGCCGTAAAGCGCGACTGTCGTAAAAGGTGTCGTAAAGCGCGACTGTCGTAAAAGGTGCCGTAAAGCGCGACTGTCGTAAAAGGTGCCGTAAAGCGCGACTGTCGTAAATGGTGCCTTAAAGCGCCACTGTCCAAATTGTTCCGAAGAGCCGAGTGTGGCTGAAAACAGCCGAGTTTCAGCGAAGAGCCGAGTGTGGCTGGAAATAGCCGAGTTTACACCAAGAGCCGATGATAGCCAACTGGAACCGATAGCCGAGTGTAGCCGACTTGATCCGCATTTAGACAATGTGCCGAATATGACCGAGTTTAGCTGAACCGTGCCGAGTTCAGCCGAGGAGCCGAACTTAAATGAGTTTAGACCAAGAGCTGAACCAAGCCGAACCAAGCCAAGTTTCATAAAACAGAACTGAACGACACCGCAGCCCTGTGCCTGCAGTGCACCTGTGCAGACGGCAGGGGGCGCTGTGCCTGCAGTGCGCCGGTGCAGACGGCAGGGAGCGCTGTATAAAGTAAGTATAAAATATCAACTATCTATAAGAAGGAATAAAAGCTCTGTGTCACGTGCAGCAGTAGAAAATTTCAGGCTCCCAGGGAATAAATAGTTTTCTTTAAATCATTTTCGTTTTGGAGTTTTTTGTTACTCCCAGGTAGCCTAAAGATTACTACTGCTGCTTTTTTATTCTAAAGCTAGAAAGGAAAACCAAGATTAGAAATACAGGGAAAGAAAGAAAGAAAGAAAGGAAGAAAAAGAAAAAAAAAATAAGGAAAGGAACTGAAAGGAAGAAAGAAGGAAGACTGACAAAAAAACACAAAAATCAGGAGGGCAAGGAGAAACCTAGGGGGAAAAAAAAGAAAAAGAAAAGAAAAAAACCCAACAAAAAACAAACCCACAGAAAAAAACCTCGAGATGGGCGAGAAAACCGCCCCCCCCAAAAAAAACCCGCAAGATGGGTAAGAAAAATCCCAGAAATACCACAGAAAAAAAATAAAAAAAAAGGAAAAAAAAAAAAACCAAAACCAAACAAACAAAAAAACCCAAACAACAACAACAAGATCGGCAGGAAAAAATGCAGAAGAAAACCCCAAGATGGGCAAGAAAAAGCCCAGAATAGAACCCCAAGATGGGCGAGAAAAATCCCAGAAAAAAAAAAAAAACGGAAAAAAACCCTAAGAAAAACCGAGAAAAAAAAAAAACAGAAAAGAACCCAAGATGGGCAAGAAAAATCCCTGAAAACAGACCAGGGGAAAACCCCAAGATGGGCAAGAAATTAAATCAGAACAAAAAACCAAGATGGGGAAGAAAAACCCAGAAAAAAAAAAAAAAAAAAAAACCAGAAAAAAAAATCCCAAGGGGGCAAGGAAAAACCAGAAAAAAAAAACCAAAATGGGCAAGAAGAAACGAAGAAAAAACCCCAAGAAATGCCAGAAAAAAATCAAGGAAAAAGGGAGTAAAAGCCCCAAGAAACACGGCAAGAAAGAGAGGCAATAAAGGCCACAAAAACTCAAGACAAAAAAAAACAAAAACAAGAAATGCCAGAAAAAGGTACGAAAATGGTTCTGCCAGGTGCGATCAAGGTGAGCGGGTTCAGATTCAGGTCCAGGAGATGAACAAGTGTCAGATTAGCTTGGGGCACTGCTGTGCAATGCAGCTGTGACAGGATTTATGTTTAAATATTGTTTAAATAAATTGGGGATTGTTTGGCTTTTATTGGGGTATAGGCTGGAGATTTCATAAAAAATATAAAACTAGAAATGCAAATATATCATATATATGTCGATATCAATAAATATTTAATATAAATAAATATAAGTAAAAGAAATATATTGTGTCAAAAGAATGTATCTATTATTATATAAAAAGGTATTCTCTCCAATATATATAGTATCTATAATTATAACAAATGAAAATTACAAATATAGATGTGAATAGAATTATGACAAACAAAATTATTTTTTAAATTTTAAATGTGTTTTAAAGAAAGGGGTGTCTTTGCTTTTTATTTCATTAGAGGCAGGGGCTTTATTTTAAATAATATAAGTACTATAGAAATGTAAATCGACAAACAGAAATATATAATAAATATATAGAGATATAAAGATATAATACCAAACTATGAATAGAAATAGAAATAGAAATCTATATAAGTAACATGAAGAGATGCAATATATAATATAATTTTTGTTATACAGTAATGTAAATTCTAAATATAAATGCGAATATAAATATGAAAAATATATGATGGGGGCTCGGAGCAGCCCAGGTGTGAGTGTGAGGATGATGGGGGCTCGGAGCAGCCCAGGTGTGAGTGTGAGGATGATGGAGGCTCGGAGCAGCCCAGGTGTGAGCTGTGAGGATGATGGGGGCTCAGATCAGCACCAGGTGTGAGTGTGAGGATGATGGGGGCTCGGAGCAGCCCAGGTGTGAGTGTGAGGATGATGAGGGGCCGGCTCCTGCCGGGGCGAGGCTGTTTTAGGGGAAGGCTTTGCCTCAGCTCCCTTTTGCATGGAGCTGCTGAGTGGAGGGGTTTATGGGGTGCTCCCGGCGCTGTCTCATGGAAGGACTGCAAGAGCTTCTCACAGGGTCGGGGGGACACTTGGAGCCGTGCTTGGATACGTGGAGCATCGCTTAAAGGAGGTGCCGAGGGACGAATCTTTGTGCCGGGGAGCAGCGGCCGAACAGGTGAGCCCGTGTGGGTTTAGAGTTCATTGTATTGCTTAATCTTGTTTGTAGTTGGTGTATGATAAGGGATGTGGTGTGACTTCTTGAACGCTATGGTTTTGGTGTTCCTAAGTTCTGATTTCTTTCTGGTTCGATAGTTTTTTTTATTTTTATTTTTTGGGACAGGGGCATTTATATGGTGGGTTTTTATAGGCAATACGTTTTTTAATTTAGGTAGTGATGTCTTTTAGTATTTTAATGGTTTAGGTTTTTTATTTTCATGTTTTTTTTTTTTTTAATTTTTTCAAAGAACTTTTATAGATTATAGGTTATTATTTGTGCATTAACATAAAGGTAGAGCTTTGGGGACTTTTTTTAGTAATGTTTAGGGTCAGTTGTACAGTTTTGAGTCTAGTGAGTTGGTTTGATTTAATTTTTATTGGGTGTTTTTATTAGCAGTTGTGTCATTTTCAAGGTGTATTTGAGTTTTTTGGGGTTTTTGAGATACTGGTTTAGGAGGAAGTTTATGATGAGCATGTGCGGAGGTTTTGGGCTACTTTATAGTGGGATTTAAAATTTATTTACAGTTAGGTTTATTTGAGTTTTTATTAGGGTTCAGTGACGTTGTGGGATGTTTGTTCCGTTAGTAATAGAAATAGGTTTTGTTTTGCTGTGCTGCGATGGGATGGGCGTGTGCTGCGTGCCGGTGCTGACAAAGGTACAGTATTGTTGTGGCTCTGGTGCGTCGGGTTAATGAACTTACATGGGTTAATGTAGAGATGAAAATAGAAATAAATATACATTTAAAAATAAATATAACATTAGAGTGGTAAACATAAATATAGATAACAGATACATACATAAAACTGTAATACATGGTATATAATTGTAACATATTATCATATAGATAAATGATAGTCTATTTTATATATATATATACACAAAGATATATAAATATAGATTGTAAATATAAAAATATTTAAATAGAGTTAAAGTAAATTGGGAGGTTTTATTAGGTTATAGGCTGGGGTTTTTAAATGATAGAAATAAAATATAAATTCAGATATACAAATATCTATAGAAATACAAATATCTATACATATTTAATTTAAATAAATATAAGTAAAAAAAATATATATAATACAGAAAATATATATCTATGATTATATTAGAAGGTATTCTCTCTATATAATATCTATGAATAGAATAAATAAAAATATCCATATAAATATCATTATAATTTTGAAAAATAAATTTACTTCCTAAATTTGAAATCTGGTTCAAATAAAGGGGTGTCCTTGGTTTTTATTTGGTTAGAGGCAGGAGTTTTATTTTAAATAATATAAGTAATATAGAAATGTGGATCTTAAGATAGAAATATATAGTAAATATATAAAGAGAAATTGCTAAACTATGACTATAAATTTAAATATAAATATATGTAAGTAATATGAAGAGTTGTAGTATAGAATATAAATAACATTATATGGCAATATAAATTATAAATGGGAATATAAATATAAAAATATGTAAATATAGTTTAAGAGAAAGGGAATGTTTTGGCTTTTATTTAAGTAGAGGCAGGGTTTTTATTTTGAATATTATAAGTGTTCCAGAAGTAAAAATCTTGACGCAGAAATATTTAATCAATATAAAAAATATGAATAAAAATATATAAAAAATATAAATACCTACTCGCATCGGATGTAATATAGAATATAAATTTATTAATAAATTGACATTGGTAAAGATAAATGTATAAGTAAGCATTCGACATTAATATACATTATAAATACAAATATGAATATAAAAATTGAACATGAGGATAAAATCTATTTAAATATTGTTTAAAACAAAGGGTTGGGTTTTTTTTTATTCTTCTTGTGTTAGAGGCAGGGTTTTTATTTTAAATAATATGAATGTAGATATTATTGTTATATATTTCTAAATATTGAGATATACAATCAAGATATAAATATATATATAAACACAAAATATAAATAAATACAAATAATAGGAAGAGATGTAATGAAGAATACAAATAACAGTATACATAAGTATACATTTTAAATGTAAATGTGAATATGAACCTGAAAAATAGAATTTAAAAAAATATTTAAATACAGTTTTGAAGAAAGGGGTTCTTTTTGGCTTTAATGTGGATGGAGGCAAAGGTTTTATTTTAAATAATCCAAGTGTTACAGAAGTAAAAATCGTAACAGAAATATATACTTACTATGTAAAAATATTTATAAAAATATACAAATAAATTTAAGTTGTAGGGATATATGCAATATGGAATAGAAATGTATTTATAAAAAGAAATGTGTAAATGGACAGTGTACATCAATATACATTGTAAATAGAAATGTGAATATCAATATGAAAAAATATTTTAAAAATATTTAAATATTTTTTTAAAGAAATTGTTGGGGTTTTTTTTTCTTTGGTTTTTTTTTTTTTTTTTTTTTTTTTTTTTTGTGTTGTGTTTTGTTTGGTTTTGTTTTGTCTTTTATCCTATTAGATTAGAGGCAGAAGTTTTTTTCCCCTCTTCCCGGTTTTGGGGCATTTATTTCAGAGCAGTTTTCGGCGGGGATCGCCCCTGTTCTTTTTTGCCGCCTTCGCTGCCCGCAGCCCCGAGGCGCGCTGCGCCCCCGGCTGGGGCGGGCGGCAGTGCTGCCGCCTTGTGGGCAGAGCGCGGTACTGCAGCCGTGCAGCGAGAGGCCGCCACCTTGGGAGTGGCGCGTGGCCGATGTCGCGGAGTTTTGGTTGACCTTCTCAGCATGGCGGCGAAAAGGGCGGGGAAGTGGAGGACCGTGTGGGTGTTTAACTGCACTGCCTGCACGGAATACCGACGTCATGGCGGCCCCGAGGGATTTTTCTGTGGCGTTTCATGTGTACTCGAGACATGCTGTGGGCTCAGGGGCGCCGTGGGCGGGCGTATTTCGGCGGGTTTGTGAGAGGCATCTGGGTAAACGCCTCGCTGTGCCGGGGTCCTGTCACGTCGGCTTTCCCGCCCTGAGGGAGCCGAGCCGGGCCGAATAGTTCCGAAGAGCCGAGTGTGGGCGAAAACAGCCGAGTTTCCCCGAAGAGCCGAGTGTGGCCGGAAAGAGCCGAGTTTCCCCGGAGAGCCGACTGCGGCCGAAAACAGACGAGTTTCCCCGAAGAGCCCAGTGCGGCCGAAAACAGCCGAGTTTACACCAAGAGCCGATGATAGCCGACTGCAACCAATAGCCGAGTGTAGCCGACTTGAGCCGCATTTAGACAACGTGCCGAATACGACCGAGTTTAGCCGAAGAGCCGAACTGAAACGAGTTTAGACCAAGAGCCGAAGCAAGCCGAATTCAGCCGAGTTTCATTAAACAGAACAGAACGACGCCGCAGCGCTCTTTATGCAGTGCGCCTGTGCAGACGGCAGGGGGCGCTGTATAAAGTATAAAATATCAACTATCTATAAGAGGGAATAAAAGCTCTATGTCATGTGCAGCAGTAGAAAATTTCAGGCTCCCAGGGAATAAATCGTTTTCTTTAAATCATTTTCGTTTTGGAGGTTTTTTTACTCCCAGGTAGCCTGAAAGTTACTACTGCTGCTTTTTTATTCTAAAGCTAGAAAGGAAAACCAAGATTAGAAATGCAGGGAAAGAAAGAAAGAAAAAGAAAAAAAGAAAATAAGGAAAGGAAATGAAAGGAAGAAAGAAGGAAGGACAGGAAGGAAGGAAGGAAGACAGACAAAAAAACCCAAAAACCAGGAGGGCAAGGAGAAACCTACGGAAAATAAAAAAAACCAAACAAACAAACAAAAAAAAAAAACCAAAAAAACACAAAAACAAACCCACATAAAAAAAAAAAAAAAACCTCGGGATGGGTGAGAAACCCCCCTCCCCGAAAAATCCAAGATGAGCAAGAAAAATCCCAGAAATACCACAGAAATAAAAACAGGAATAAAACAAAATAAAGACAAAAAAAAAAAAAAAAAAAAAAAAAAAAGAAAAAAAACCCCGAAAAACAAGAACAAGATGGGCAAGAAAAAAACGCAGAAGAAAACCCCAAGATGGGCATGAAAAAGCCCAGAATAAACCCCCAAGATGGGCGAGAAAAATCCCAGAAAAAAAAAATAAACCAGAGAAAACCGTAAGAAAGGCAGAGAAAAAAAAAAAAAAAAAACACAAAACAGAAAAGTACCCAAGATGGGCAAGAAAAATCCCTGAAAACAGACCAGAGAAAAACCAAAAAATGGGCAAGAAATAAAATCAGAACTAAAAACCAAGATGGGGAAGAAAAAATCCAGAAAAGGAAAAAAAAAGAAGGCCAAGAAAATCCAAGGAAAAAAAAAAAAAAACAAAACACCTGAAAAAAAAACCCCAAGGGGGGCAAGGAAAAACCAAAAAAACCCAACAAGATGGGCAAGAAGAAACGAAGAAAAAACCCCAAGAAGTGCCAGAAAAAAATCAAGGAAAAAGGGAGTAAAAGCCCCAAAAAACAAGGCAAGAAAGAGAGGCAATAAAGGCCACAAAAACTCAAGACAAAAAAAACCAAAAACAAGACATGCCAGAAAAAGGTACGAAAATGGTTCTGCCAGGTGCGATCAAGGTGAGCGGGTTCAGATTCAGGTCCAGGAGATGAACAAGTGTCAGATTAGCTTGGGGCACTGCTGTGCAATGCAGCTGTGACAGGATTTATGTTTAAATATTGTTTAAATAAATTGGGGATTGTTTGGCTTTTATTGGGGTATGGGCTGGAGATTTCATAAAAAATATAAAACTAGAAATCCAAATATATCATATATATATGTCGATATCAATAAATATTTAATACATATAAATATAAGTAAAAGAAATCTATTGTGTCAAAAGAATATATCTATTATTATATAAAAAGGTATTCTCTCCAATATATATAATATCTATAAATATAACAAATGGAAATTACAAATATAGATGTGAATAAAATTATGACAAACAAAATTATTTTTAAAATTTTAAATGTGTTTTAAAGAAAGGGTTGTCTTTGCTTTTTATTTCGTTAGAGGCAGGGGTTTTATTTTAAATAATATAAGTACTATAGAAATGTAAATCGACATACAGAAATATATAATAAATATACAGAGATATAAAGATATAATACCAAACGATGAATAGAAATAGAAACCTATGTAAGTAACATGAAGAGATGCAATATATAATATAATTTATATTATACAGTAATATAAATTCTAAATATACATGCGACTATAAATATGAAAAATATATGATGGGGGCTCGGAGCACCCCAGGTGTGAGTGTGACGGTGATGGGGGCTCGGAGCAGCCCAGGGGTGAGTGTGAGGATGATGGGGGCCCGGAGCAGCCCAGGGGTGAGTGTGAGGATGATGGGGGCTTGGAGCAGCCCAGGTGTGAGTGTGAGGATGATGAGGGGCCGGCTCCTGCCGGGGCGAGGCTGTTTTAGGGGGAGGCTTTGCCTCAGCTCCCTTTTGCATGGAGCTGCTGAGTGGAGGGGTTTATGGGGCGCTCCCGGCGCTGTCTCATGGAAGGACTGCGGGAGCTTCCCACAGGGTCGGGGGCAACACCTGGATCCGCGCTTGGGTACGTGGAGCATCGCTTAAAGGAGGCGCCGAGGGACGAATCCTTGTGCCCGGGAGCAGCAGCCGAACAGGTGAGCCCGTGTGGGTTTGGAGCGGGGAATTTTCTCCTTCCCCTTTGCAATTTCGTCTTGCCAGTCCCTCCCCGGATCCCCAGGAACAAAAGTGGAGCTTGTGAGGACAAAAGGGATTAAGGAGAAGGAAGCAGCTCCTCTTCTTTTATTGTCTGCGTTTGACCTGAGGGGATCCCTCTTGACTTGTGGTTTTAAGGGTGTTGATTGCAGGAAAAGCTGCCTTTTGCAGGCTGTTAGGGGTATCCCGGGGGTGACAGGGAATCCCTGCGTTCTATTCTAAGGGGAATGGGAAAAGTATTCTTGTGGTATTATGGGTTTGATTTGAAGGCAGCCACCCCATTTGCACCACCCTCGGGTTTAAATGGAGGGGGCAGCCCTGGTGTCCCTCCTTTTCAAGGGTTTGAATGGAGGTCGAAATCGCCCTTTCCCATCAGTCGAAGGCTTTCATTTGGGGAGCGCCCCTTCTTTTCTGCTCTCCTAGGGGGTGAAATTGGAGGGGAGAACACATTTCTTTGCCCTTGTTGAAGTGAGGTGCGCCCCGTCTGCGGTTTCGGGGCTGGCTTGCGGGAAGCCGCAGCTCCGGCAGCGTTTGCAGGGCTGCAATGGGGCTGTGCCGCTGCATTGGAGGGCGCTCCCCGTGCCCGCGGCCCGGCCCGGAACGTTCCCGCTCGGGAGCGCTGCTGGCACGGCCCGGGCAGCTGCCGGGGCGCACGGGGGATTCGGCGCGGCAGGGGCGGAGCCGCGCCGGTGCGAGCCGTGCGGAGCCGAGCGGAGCCGGGCCGGGCCGGCCAAGGGCGGCAGAGGTGGCGCGGGCGCTGCTGCGCCGGCCCGGGCGGTGCCGGCCGCTCCGTCCGCTCCGGGCGCGGGGCTCGGGCGCCGCCGGTAGCCCCGGGCCCGGTGCCGGCCCCGCCGGGCAGGGGCAGCGGGCGGGGCTCCCCGGGACGGCGCCGGCCCCGCGTGCCGGAGCGGCCGCCGCAGGAGCCGCTTTCCTGCCGGGAGCCGCGCTCCGTCCGGGGCCGGCAGCGAGCGCGGGGTTCGGCCGCTCCACGTTCGGCGGTGCCGTGGCTCGGAGGCGCTTTGGAGGCGTTGATGGCATCGCTGGGTTCGGTTTGCAGCGGCTGTCCGCTAAGGGATACGGTGTTCTTCCTGAGCGGCACGGTTCTCGGTGCCGGTAGGGATGATAAAGGTTCGTTTCGGATTGGGTTTTGTAGTCGGATTTTTTTTTTTTTTTTTTTTTTTTTTTTTTTGCCGGGGTATTATGTTTAGAAGGGCGCGCAATGTTTTTTACGGGTCGTAGCGTGAAGCAGCGGTTCGCATTTTAATTCTGTTGCGGTGGCTTTTATTAGCGTGAGTGTGTAGTGTTTGTTTTGGGCGGCTTGGGGTAGCGTCGTGTCGTTCATAGCAGCGGGTTTTTAATCTTTATAATTGCATGTGTGTTTATCGTCTTCCAGGGCTTTTATTTGTTTGGTTTGTTTGATTGTAGTGTATGTTTTATGGTTACGGGTAATTTGGGGACATTGTTTATGGTTACCTTTGTCTTTAGTGTTTGTGTTTGTTTCTAGGTGGTATTTTTATTTTGATAGCTTGAGGCACTATGGGTTTATTCAGTTGGGAATAATTTTTTGTTGTAGATTTCAGTTTATCTGTTTTTTTGGTATTATTCTTGTTGTTGGTTTCTTTATTTTGTTTCTTTTTTTTTTTTTTTTTGTTGTTGTTGTCTTTTAATGTATTTGAGTATTGTTTATCAGGGGTTTTTTTGGGAACATGGGTATTTATATGGTGGGTTTCTAAAGTATTTATTTATTTGGGTAGTTAATTTCTTAGTTTTTTCTGGTTGAGATGTTTTTCCATTTTGTTAATTAGTTCAGGTTTTAAAGTTATCTTTACAGAGGATTGTTTATTCTTTGAGTTAGTGTAGAGGTAGAATTTTGTTGGTTTTTTTTTTTTTTTTTTGTTAACGTCGTTCAGGGTGAGTGGCACTGGCTTGAGTTGAGTAGATTGGTTTGACTTTTTTTTAGTACTTTTTGTAATTTGCTGTGTGTGTTTCTATAGGATTTTCTTTTATTTTGGTTCCATTTTTCTGTCGTGATGAGAATTGTTATTGAGAAGAGTGTTCTTTGTTTTTTCGCTGACACTTGTTTGGGTGTTGGAGGTATCTTGATGTTTTTGGAAGATATTGGTGGGAATTTGATGCTGTTTGTTCTGTCATTTCATTTAGGAATTGGATTTTAAATATGCAATTATGACTCTAACTATATTGAAACAAAAGAAATAGATGTGTAGCAATGGGAATGAGCCAATTTTATTTTTATATATTCGGTCAATTTTTAAAATTTAGCATGTAACATAAGTCATTATATGTTACAATAAGTTACTCTAATTTTAATAGAGTATTGTGTATGTTTATAGATATATGAATAGAGAATATAAATGTAAATACAACCCAAGCAAAAATACAAATATATAAATGTATTGCAACTATATGCAGATATATAAAAAATTAATAATAAATTGTAAATGTAAAATAACATGAATTGTAAAGTATATAATACACGTAATATACTGCATATATTTTATTAAAAATATTATAGGAAAAGGATATAAAATAGATATAAATATGGATGTGATATATGTATCTATCTATCTATATCTATCATTTGTTGTATATTATGATAAATATAAATATAAAAAATATTTAGGTAGTTTAAAATAATGGATGGTTTTGTTTTTTCTTTGCCAAAGCAGGGGTTTTCGTGTAAAAATTAAAAATACAAATAATATAAAGGTAGAAATATAAGTATAGAAATATATCATAAACACATTAAAGATTTATATAAAAATTAGAAATATAAGGAAAAATAAGTTGTAGCAGTAGATATGGTAAATAATTTAAAAAATAATTTCCGTATATTTTTGAATAAGGTGCATATTAAATATAGTTATTAATATAATGCATCAATATAAACTATAAATATATATAAAATATCAACAATCTATAAGAAGGAATAAAAGCTCTTTGTCACGTGCAGCAGTAGAAAATTTCAGGCTCCCAGGGAATAAATCGTTTTCTTTAAATCATTTTCGTTTTGGATTTTTTTTTTTTACTCCCGGGTAGCCTGAAAGTTTCTACTGCTGCTTTTTTATTCTAAAGGTGGAAAGGTAAACCAAGATTAGAAATACAAGAAAGGCGAAGGGAAGGAAAGGGAAAGGAAAGGAATGGAAGCAGGAGAGGAAGAGGGAAGGGAAGTGGTGAAAAACAGAGTGAAAAAAGTAAAAAGAGTTGGAGGGAAAAAGAGAGGGCATTCGGGAGGAGCGGTGCTGCCTCAGGTGCTTCCCCGCCGTGGGGCGAAGGACCCGTTTGATGCCCAGGAGGGACTGCAGCTGCCTGTGGCGGGGGACGGAGCCGTGGCTGTCAGCCCGAGACTCCAACTCCCGGCAGGCCGTGCTGCTGGCGCGGCGTGTGACGCAACGGCCGACGCAGCACATGAGTGGCTGGCGTGCCAGGCGGTCGCGCGGGGCTGTGCGCGGGCAGCTGCCGGCGCCTCTCCCGCGCGGGACGGCGACGCTGGAGGGGCGCAGCCTCCGTCTGGCCGCCCGCACGGAGCTGAGCAGGAGGAAGGAGCGTCCGCCCGGTTCCTCGGCCTCCCTCAGCGGTGCCGGGGGCGGGGGCGCTGCCGCCCGCCGATGGCGGAGGGCGAGGCGGTGCTTTGCTGCCGCGGGCCGGGAGCTGCGGGAGCCGCCCCGGGCGAGCGGCGCCGGGCGCTCCCGCGGTCCCGGTGGGGCGGCCGCCCTCGGGCTGGCGGAGGCGCCGGAGGAGCCCCCGAGCTGCAGCCGTCTCCCTCGGGCTGCTGCCGGTGCTGCGGGCGGAGGCGGCTCCGCCGCGTGTTGGGCGCTGCGAGCAGGCAGCGCTGCGGTATCGCCGGCATGACGGGGCTGCTGCCTGCGTTAGTGCTCGTGGCTCTTTGTGCCGTGACAGCGGATGGAGCGGCGCTGGGCGGTAAAGCCAGAGATGGCCGGGAGAATGCCCAGCGCAGGGAGCGGGCGGGCTGTATGCTTCGGATGGCACAGGTACGAGCTGCAAAGCCACCCCCCCTTCCGCCCCTGCCCTCCCGAGCCCCGGGGAAAATGCTTTCCAGCATTGTCGAGTTTGAGAGACAAAACTTGTGATTTGACACTAGCATCCAGAAAAGGTTTCTGTCTAGATTAGCAAATGCCTAAATTGTTCTTGGTTACATCCCATGACCGGTTTTAGGCAGTGACTTCATACTGCTTTTAGGATTTTCTTGTACACTGGTGAGAAAATAGGCAGGTCTGATAGTGGTTTCACTTTTTTTCTACTTCACGTTCCATAAGATTCTTTTATCCAAGCGATTGTTTTAAAATTCTACTGTAAGCGTTTGTGGTTCACTTTTTTTTTCTTTGCAGCACCCGGGCCTTTTTTTTTTTTCTCTAAATCGGGAGTAAATATAGCTGAGTAAAATTACCTTGGTTATCTTCCTTCTTTTTAAACTTAATTGTTTTTATTAATAATTCTATTTGAATATGCAGAAAAAGTGGGTATGTCCTGTAATCTATGCTAGCTTTTCTCGTTTACAGGGTACTCACAAAATATGTCTCCCTTAGTGTCCCACAGAAACATTCTGGGTGAAATCTGAATTAAGGTATGTGTTTTCAAATAAGTAATCAGTTTAGATATTTGCCTGTGTACCTTTTCCTGTAATTCAGAGCTTGTGTTCTGTGGGTTTTATGATAAACCTGTAAAACATGTAAGAATGGTTTTGCAAGTCTGAATCGTTGAAGGCAGCAATAAGTGGATTTAAAGCCTGTTCTTGAGCAGACAAAGGGGAAAAGTGTGACTCTGATGCTGAACTTGTCATTTTTCATTTGACTTGCCTTTAATTATTGAAGAAGAGAGAGAACTAGGAAAAGAAATAGAATTGATTATTGAGCAGTCCTAAAAAGCTCACCATGATTCTGTGTAGAGCCAAAGTGAAGGATGATGGAACAGAGCTCTGTGCATTAGAAGGAAATAAACCTGATGTCCACACAGAGTCTTACTAATTTCTGTTTTTAAAATGCAAAATAAGTTTAGGAAGTGTTGGAAGTTAGTATTTTGGGAAAGAAATGGCAGTTCCACAAAACATTCCATTCCATTTAAGAGAGGCCCTTGGACTGATTCATGTTGTAACTGCTGTCACTGCAATCAGTTGGTGGTTCAGCCTTGAAACGTGCACTTGGCCTTCTATAAAGCACTGTTTTGTTTGCCTTTCAGTGCTATGAGTCTTGATAAATTGGAGAAGTGCCCAAGAGAAATTCATCATCCTGAGATACAAAAGGTAGGAAGTGACTTTTTTTGGTTTGGTTCTTTTTCTTTATTGTTTTCTGGAAATAGAAGTAATTAAGTATAGATACTACTGGTTTGTTTCTTCCAGTAGCTGATAATACTAAGACCAATAATAATAATAATAAGAGTAAAGTAATACTACTTCAACTGTCTTTATTTATCCATTGGACTGGCCATTTTAAATCTAAACTTCTAAACACAAATCAAACCATCATCCTTGTAGAATCTTTAATAGGAGTGGGCTAAAGATCCTGGTTTTGTTGACAGGATTTATTGGTTCATGAACAGCAAGAGGTAAGTACAAGCCTAACTACCCTCTAGCTCACAGACCTGCCCGGTGAATAGAGCTTTGTTTTTTTGATGGGCTTGTGATGACTTTGAGATCAATTGCTCATTCATTACAGTAAAAAAAAAAAAAATTGTTTTGAACATGACAGCAAAAATAACTTTAAGCACAACTTAATAATAATAGATCACCAATTTTAGTTAATAATTTTATGCTATACTCTTGGGTGAGGGAAGACTCGGACACTCAATATGAGATCAGCAAGCTATGTTTATTGCAGAGAGTATCAGACACTTATACAGCACATAATAAGCTTATGAATATTCTGTAAGCCAAGCGATCTATTGGTTAAACTATACCATCAACTCTTCCTCATTCCTTTGGGCCTACATTCCCTATTTCCCACGTCTCTCTGTCTACTTGTTATCCTACCCAGCTAGGCCCAGGCACACGCTATCTTGCAGGTGCAAAACTCAAAAATACCTGTGTTCGGTACTTTCCCAGCTCCTGGTCGGCTAACGAGCGAATGTCTGCGTGACCTCTGTCATGGAGCCATTTCTCCACACTATACTATCAAAGTTTAAAGGTAAATTATTATATATTAGGAGATGGTGTAAAGTGTATGTTGTAATGTGTAGGATATATACAAAGATACGTACTTGAAAGTCCGTAGAGGAAACAAATTTTTACGCCTTCTGTTTGACTGTTTGTCATATATTTGGTTTTATTTCCCAGGGATCAGTGAATTTTAACTCTGGAGTCCTCTATGCTAAGGATGCTCAGCTTACAGATGATGAAATATTCAGTAATGGTGAGTTTTTCACCTTCTCCTTCATTGTTTTGCTCATCTGAATTAAAAAAAAAAAAAGGCAAGATTAAAGAAAAAGCAATAGTTTTATTATTTTTACCCTGTTATGTCTGTTTCCTCAGTATTTGCTGCAGCTCTGCTTACCCAAGGTTTGGGTAAAACAAGCTTTGGGTTCCCTCTGTCTCACTGGGAGTTGCCCAATTCAGTTGCATCTGGTGAAATTCACCCTGAGACCTTACAGAACTAGCTCCAACTACATGCGAGCCATTTGCAGTTCTCTCCAGACACCTGGAGAATGGGCGACGTTTCTGAGGATCCGGCGAGCGTGCTTCTATCAAAACTCAGTCTGTGAAATTTCTGGGGAAAACCCTTCTGTGTCCTGAAGGGTTCAAACTCTGGCGAGGATCCAGTTATCAGGTGCTCACCTGGATGGTTCCAGCTGCCAAAGGTGACACTTGTACTCTTGCCCTGTAGTTTACATCTATTGTATTTTTGTTATTTTGCAGGATTTTTTGTCTTTGCAAAATATTGTGCATTTCACTCTTTGGAACCTCTCAGATGGTTCTTTGGTGCAGCACCACCCCAGGGGACACTTGGCTGCTGTCCTGAAGGGGTTGGTGGCTAGAATTGTAAATCCTGGAGAGTTTATAAGTCTTCTGTCCCCAGGGAGGTATCATGCTTGGTTTACTTTTGTTCTGTTGGTTAGGCGCTGCTTCTCGTTGCAAGTACGAATTTCAAACTGCCCTGTTCTTTTTTTAACTGTTTTCCTGGTTCTCTCCGCCCGGCAGGGAAAGACTCTCGTATCCTTGTCGTCGGGCTCGGTGCTGTCCAAGAAGATACAGAAACTAAAAAAATCATAAGAAGCAAAATATGACTGCAGGGAAAAGAAGCTGGAGAGAACAGAAGGTGATATTGTTATCCTTACCCTGTATTAGAGACATCCGCTGTGCTTTGATGCTGGCAGCTGCCAGGGGCTTGTTAGCTCTTTGTAGGCAGGTGTAGGTGTTCACTTGTAGTTTTTTTCTCTGTTCAAGTCAATTCAAACTTTGCTAAGCTTATATTTGCAGATTACTCTCTAGCACAGTCCAGCATGACATTTTTGAATGTTGTAAAAATACCATGTTACTTGGAAATTGCTAATGAAGAGAAGCTTTAGGGGAAAATAAGATGTCAGGGTTGGGAGATGTGAGAAGAATTGTGTGGGGATGTTAGACTGAAGTAAAGCACACTTGAAGCTGGACTGGCACGCTGGCAGGTCCCCTATTAAACAGTAGTGCTGAGATTAGCCTGGGGGTTGCCCATTGTTTCTGTAGAAATCAATGTTTCCTGGTCTTCAGAGGGAAGCTGCTTTGAAAAGCTGGAAGGTGCAGCATGCTGACAATCCCCGTGCTTTGGATTAAAAGTAGATTTCAGAAGGGTCCTAGGCTTTTGTCTTTTCCTAGAAGTCGATGTAATCCTATCGAGGAGTTTTTAGTTCTGTGTTGCCATGTCATCCATCAGAGCCCTGTTGTACTAATCATCATACAAGTACAAAACAAAAAATCAGACCCTGTCCCAAGCACTTAGAGACCAGAACACGATTTCCTCGGGCTGCCATTTGTGTGCCATCGGTACTCACCACGAATTGAGCCCTCTGGCTCTGACAGAGCCCCTGGATGCTGACGGAAGGGGGCTGGTCACAGACCCTGGAGGTGCCTGTCCCACAGGGAGGGAGAGGCCGAGGCAGTGTGGCCTGCAGGGAGGGTCTCGTCCCCAGAGAGCAGCCGGCGACTCCATGCCTGCCCCGGGCTGCGGGTGCACCCTCGGGGTGGACGCCTGCCCTCAGGTTTCCCTCTGGGCACCCGGGGAGGGAACCAGGTGCATCCGTGTGGCAGCTGCAGGGCCTGCAGGCTCTGGGCCCTGGAGCCGAGTGAGCCTGAGCTGCTGCATGCTTGCTGTGAGCTTTGGGGTGAGCGTGCATCACTACAGGCCTGGGATGGATTGAAATGCGCTGAGGAAAGCAGAGGGAGGGAGGGAGGGAGGGAAATGCTCTGTTAACATGTGCCAATTCTTCTGTCAGACTCATCACGGCGGGACAGCGTGAGGACTGAAAGTGTAAGAAGATGTGGAGGGAAACAGAGAATCTGACAGGAGCAGCGAACGCACGAGTGCACGAATTTTGCTTTTTGCTTGGATGTAAACTCAGGAGTTGAAAGGAATTTGGGAGTGAGAAGGGACATTTCAGAAGGAGAAGAAGAAAAAGAAGTTGTTGTTGTTGCTACAGTCCTGGCAAAAAGCTTTTGTTCTAGCTAATAAAAGAAGTTAGTTTAAAAAACAAAAAGGAAAAAATGTAGTGTTTTTTTTTTTTCCTTCACTATGATATGCATTGGTGGTATATGGTGTGTTGTTTTATTTCTTGGTATTATTAACTCTGTGTAAATTGTTTTTTGAGTGAAGCTGACTTTCTGGATGGGTTGGTTTGTATTTGAGGCAGGATTAATTTCAGTAGGGTTCTTTCATAGATTTCTGATGGGTATTACTGGGATTTTGGTTTTGTTTACTGTATGTATAAACCTAGAGCTTTGGTAGGGCCAGCTGGGCTGCTGGAGTTTTGGGTGTGAATTTATTAGATGGCTTTTGTTAAATGCAGTTTTTAATTTTTGAAATGTTTTTCAGTGTAGTGGTTTTAAGGTGGTTTTTAAGAATTCATTGTATTGTTTTATCTTGTTTGTAGTTGGTGTATGATAAGGGATGTGGTGTGACCTTTTGGACATTATGGTTTTGGTGTTCCTAAGTTCTGATTTCTTTCTGGTTGGATAGTTTTTTTTATTTTTATTTTTTGGGACAGGAGCATTTATATGGTGGGTTTTTATAGGCAATATGTTTTTAATTTAGGTAGTGATATTTTTTAGTATTTTAATAGTTTAGGTTTTTTATTTTCATGGTTTTAATTATTTTTTTTAATTTTTTCAAATAACTTTGATAGATCATAGGTTATTATTTGTGCATTAGCATAAAGGTAGAGCTTTGGGGACTTTTTTTAGTAATGTTTAGGGTCAGTTGTGCAGTTTTGAGTCTAGTGAGTTGGTTTGATTTAATTTTTATTGGGTGTTAGTTTTTATTAGCAGTTGTGTCATTTTCAAGGTGTGTTTGAGTTTTTTGGGGTTTTTGAGATATCATTTTAGGAGGAAGTTTATGATGAGCATGTGCGGAGGTTTTGGGCCACTTTATAGTGGGATTTAAAATTTATTTACAGTTAGGTTTATTTGAGTTTTTATTAGGGTTCAATGACGTTGTGGGATGTTTGTTCCGTTAGTAATAGAAATAGGTTTTGTTTTGCTGTGCTGCGATGGGATGGGCGTGTGCTGCGTGCCGGTGCTGACAAAGGTACAGTATTGTTGTGGCTCTGGTGTGTCGGGTTAATGAACTGACATGGTTTAATATAGAGATGAAAACAGAAATAAATATACATTTAAAAATAAATATAACATTAGAGTGGTAAACATAAATATAGATAACAGATACATACATAAAACTAAAATACATAGTATATAATTGTAACATATTATCATATAGATAAATGATAGTCTATTTTATATAAATATATATACACAAAGATAAATAAATATAGATTGTAGATATAAAAATATTTAAATAGAGTTAAAGTAAATTGGGGTTTTTTTTTAGGTTATAGGCTGGGAATTTTAAATAAATGATAGAAATAAAATATAAATTCAGATATACAAATATATATAGAAATACAAATATCTATACATATTTAATTTAAATAAATATAAGTAAAAATATATATATAATACGGAAAATATATATCTATGATTATATTAGAAGGTATTCTCTCTAATATATATAATATCTATGAATAAAATAAATAAAAATATCCATATAAATATCATTATAATTTTGAAAAATAAATTTACTTCCTAAATTTTAAATCTGGTTCAAATAATGGGGTATCCTTGGTTTTTATTTGGTTAGAGGCAGGAGTTTTATTTTAAATAATATAAGTAATATAGAAATGTGGATCTTAAGATAGAAATATATAGTAAATATATAAAGAGAAATTGCTAAACTATGACTATAAATTTAAATATAAATATATGTAAGTAATATGAAGAGTTGTAGTATAGAATATAAATAACATTATATGGCAATATAAATTATAAATGGGAATATAAATATAAAAATATGTAAATATAGTTTAAGAGAAAGGGAATGTTTTGGCTTTTATTTAAGTAGAGGCAGGGTTTTTATTTTGAATATTATAAGTGTTCCAGAAGTAAAAATCTTGACGCAGAAATATTTAATCAATATAAAAAATATGAATAAAAATATATAAAAAATATAAATACCTACTCGCATCGGATGTAATATAGAATATAAATTTATTAATAAATTGACATTGGTAAAGATAAATGTATAAGTAAGCATTCGACATTAATATACATTATAAATACAAATATGAATATAAAAATTGAACATGAGGATAAAATCTATTTAAATATTGTTTAAAACAAAGGGTTGGGTTTTTTTTTATTCTTCTTGTGTTAGAGGCAGGGTTTTTATTTTAAATAATATGAATGTAGATATTATTGTTATATATTTCTAAATATTGAGATATACAATCAAGATATAAATATATATATAAACACAAAATATAAATAAATACAAATAATAGGAAGAGATGTAATGAAGAATACAAATAACAGTATACATAAGTATACATTTTAAATGTAAATGTGAATATGAACCTGAAAAATAGAATTTAAAAAAATATTTAAATACAGTTTTGAAGAAAGGGGTTCTTTTTGGCTTTAATGTGGATGGAGGCAAAGGTTTTATTTTAAATAATCCAAGTGTTACAGAAGTAAAAATCGTAACAGAAATATATACTTACTATGTAAAAATATTTATAAAAATATACAAATAAATTTAAGTTGTAGGGATATATGCAATATGGAATAGAAATGTATTTATAAAAAGAAATGTGTAAATGGACAGTGTACATCAATATACATTGTAAATAGAAATGTGAATATCAATATGAAAAAATATTTTAAAAATATTTAAATATTTTTTTAAAGAAATTGTTGGGGTTTTTTTTTCTTTGGTTTTTTTTTTTTTTTTTTTTTTTTTTTTTTGTGTTGTGTTTTGTTTGGTTTTGTTTTGTCTTTTATCCTATTAGATTAGAGGCAGAAGTTTTTTTCCCCTCTTCCCGGTTTTGGGGCATTTATTTCAGAGCAGTTTTCGGCGGGGATCGCCCCTGTTCTTTTTTGCCGCCTTCGCTGCCCGCAGCCCCGAGGCGCGCTGCGCCCCCGGCTGGGGCGGGCGGCAGTGCTGCCGCCTTGTGGGCAGAGCGCGGTACTGCAGCCGTGCAGCGAGAGGCCGCCACCTTGGGAGTGGCGCGTGGCCGATGTCGCGGAGTTTTGGTTGACCTTCTCAGCATGGCGGCGAAAAGGGCGGGGAAGTGGAGGACCGTGTGGGTGTTTAACTGCACTGCCTGCACGGAATACCGACGTCATGGCGGCCCCGAGGGATTTTTCTGTGGCGTTTCATGTGTACTCGAGACATGCTGTGGGCTCAGGGGCGCCGTGGGCGGGCGTATTTCGGCGGGTTTGTGAGAGGCATCTGGGTAAACGCCTCGCTGTGCCGGGGTCCTGTCACGTCGGCTTTCCCGCCCTGAGGGAGCCGAGCCGGGCCGAATAGTTCCGAAGAGCCGAGTGTGGGCGAAAACAGCCGAGTTTCCCCGAAGAGCCGAGTGTGGCCGGAAAGAGCCGAGTTTCCCCGGAGAGCCGACTGCGGCCGAAAACAGACGAGTTTCCCCGAAGAGCCCAGTGCGGCCGAAAACAGCCGAGTTTACACCAAGAGCCGATGATAGCCGACTGCAACCGATAGCCGAGTGTAGCCGACTTGAGCCGCATTTAGACAACGTGCCGAATACGACCGAGTTTAGCCGAAGAGCCGAACTGAAACGAGTTTAGACCAAGAGCCGAAGCAAGCCGAATTCAGCCGAGTTTCATTAAACAGAACAGAACGACGCCGCAGCGCTCTTTATGCAGTGCGCCTGTGCAGACGGCAGGGGGCGCTGTATAAAGTATAAAATATCAACTATCTATAAGAGGGAATAAAAGCTCTATGTCATGTGCAGCAGTAGAAAATTTCAGGCTCCCAGGGAATAAATCGTTTTCTTTAAATCATTTTCGTTTTGGAGTTTTTTTTACTCCCAGGTAGCCTGAAAGTTACTACTGCTGCTTTTTTATTCTAAAGCTAGAAAGGAAAACCAAGATTAGAAATGCAGGGAAAGAAAGAAAGAAAAAGAAAAAAAGAAAATAAGGAAAGGAAATGAAAGGAAGAAAGAAGGAAGGACAGGAAGGAAGGAAGGAAGACAGACAAAAAAACCCAAAAACCAGGAGGGCAAGGAGAAACCTACGGAAAATAAAAAAAACCAAACAAACAAACAAAAAAAAAAAACCAAAAAAACACAAAAACAAACCCACATAAAAAAAAAAAAAAAACCTCGGGATGGGTGAGAAACCCCCCTCCCCGAAAAATCCAAGATGAGCAAGAAAAATCCCAGAAATACCACAGAAATAAAAACAGGAATAAAACAAAATAAAGACAAAAAAAAAAAAAAAAAAAAAAAAAAAAAGAAAAAAAACCCCGAAAAACAAGAACAAGATGGGCAAGAAAAAAACGCAGAAGAAAACCCCAAGATGGGCATGAAAAAGCCCAGAATAAACCCCCAAGATGGGCGAGAAAAATCCCAGAAAAAAAAAAATAAACCAGAGAAAACCGTAAGAAAGGCAGAGAAAAAAAAAAAAAAAAACACAAAACAGAAAAGTACCCAAGATGGGCAAGAAAAATCCCTGAAAACAGACCAGAGAAAAACCCCAAAATGGGCAAGAAATAAAATCAGAACTAAAAACCAAGATGGGGAAGAAAAAATCCAGAAAAGGAAAAAAAAAGAAGGCCAAGAAAATCCAAGGAAAAAAAAAAAAAAACAAAACACCTGAAAAAAAAACCCCAAGGGGGGCAAGGAAAAACCAAAAAAACCCAACAAGATGGGCAAGAAGAAACGAAGAAAAAACCCCAAGAAGTGCCAGAAAAAAATCAAGGAAAAAGGGAGTAAAAGCCCCAAAAAACAAGGCAAGAAAGAGAGGCAATAAAGGCCACAAAAACTCAAGACAAAAAAAACCAAAAACAAGACATGCCAGAAAAAGGTACGAAAATGGTTCTGCCAGGTGCGATCAAGGTGAGCGGGTTCAGATTCAGGTCCAGGAGATGAACAAGTGTCAGATTAGCTTGGGGCACTGCTGTGCAATGCAGCTGTGACAGGATTTATGTTTAAATATTGTTTAAATAAATTGGGGATTGTTTGGCTTTTATTGGGGTATGGGCTGGAGATTTCATAAAAAATATAAAACTAGAAATCCAAATATATCATATATATATGTCGATATCAATAAATATTTAATACATATAAATATAAGTAAAAGAAATCTATTGTGTCAAAAGAATATATCTATTATTATATAAAAAGGTATTCTCTCCAATATATATAATATCTATAAATATAACAAATGGAAATTACAAATATAGATGTGAATAAAATTATGACAAACAAAATTATTTTTAAAATTTTAAATGTGTTTTAAAGAAAGGGTTGTCTTTGCTTTTTATTTCGTTAGAGGCAGGGGTTTTATTTTAAATAATATAAGTACTATAGAAATGTAAATCGACATACAGAAATATATAATAAATATACAGAGATATAAAGATATAATACCAAACGATGAATAGAAATAGAAACCTATGTAAGTAACATGAAGAGATGCAATATATAATATAATTTATATTATACAGTAATATAAATTCTAAATATACATGCGACTATAAATATGAAAAATATATGATGGGGGCTCGGAGCACCCCAGGTGTGAGTGTGACGGTGATGGGGGCTCGGAGCAGCCCAGGGGTGAGTGTGAGGATGATGGGGGCCCGGAGCAGCCCAGGTGTGAATGTGAGGATGATGGGGGCTCAGATCAGCACCAGGTGTGAGTGTGAGGATGATGGGGGCTCGGAGCAGCCCAGGTGCGAGTGTGAGGATGATGGGGGCTCGGAGCAGCCCAGGTGTGAGTGTGAGGATGATGGGGGCTCGGAGCAGCCCAGGTGTGAGTGTGAGGATGATGAGGGGCCGGCTCCTGCCGGGGCGAGGCTGTTTTAGGGGGAGGCTTTGCCTCAGCTCCCTTTTGCATGGAGCTGCTGAGTGGAGGGGTTTATGGGCGGCTCCCGGCGCTGTCTCATGGAAGGACTGCGGGAGCTTCCCACAGGGTCGGGGGCAACACCTGGATCCGCGCTTGGGTACGTGGAGCATCGCTTAAAGGAGGCGCCGAGGGACGAATCCTTGTGCCCGGGAGCAGCAGCCGAACAGGTGAGCCCGTGTGGGTTTGGAGCGGGGAATTTTCTCCTTCCCCTTTGCAATTTCGTCTTGCCAGTCCCTCCCCGGATCCCCAGGAACAAAAGTGGAGCTTGTGAGGACAAAAGGGATTAAGGAGAAGGAAGCAGCTCCTCTTCTTTTATTGTCTGCGTTTGACCTGAGGGGATCCCTCTTGACTTGTGGTTTTAAGGGTGTTGATTGCAGGAAAAGCTGCCTTTTGCAGGCTGTTAGGGGTATCCCGGGGGTGACAGGGAATCCCTGCGTTCTATTCTAAGGGGAATGGGAAAAGTATTCTTGTGGTATTATGGGTTTGATTTGAAGGCAGCCACCCCATTTGCACCACCCTCGGGTTTAAATGGAGGGGGCAGCCCTGGTGTCCCTCCTTTTCAAGGGTTTGAATGGAGGTCGAAATCGCCCTTTCCCATCAGTCGAAGGCTTTCATTTGGGGAGCACCCCTTCTTTTCTGCTCTCCTAGGGGGTGAAATTGGAGGGGAGAACACATTCCTTTGCCCTTGTTGAAGTGAGGTGCGCCCCGTCTGCGGTTTCGGGGCTGGCTTGCGGGAAGCCGCAGCTCCGGCAGCGTTTGGAGGGCTGCAATGGGGCTGTGCCGCTGCATTGGAGGGCGCTGCCCGTGCCCGCGGCCCGGCCCGGAACGTTCCCGCTCGGGAGCGCTGCTGGCACGGCCCGGGCAGCTGCCGGGGCGCACGGGGGATTCGGCGCGGCCGGGCCGGCCAAGGGCGGCAGGGGCGGAGCCGCGCCGGTGCGAGCCGTGCGGAGCCGAGCGGAGCCGGGCCGGGCCGGGCCGGCCAAGGGCGGCAGAGGCGGCGCGGGCGCTGCTGCGCCGGCCCGGGCGGTGCCGGCCGCTCCGTCCGCTCCGGGCGCGGGGCTCGGGCGCCGCCGGTAGCCCCGGGCCCGGTGCCGGCCCCGCCGGGCAGGGGCAGCGGGCGGGGCTCCCCGGGACGGCGCCGGCCCCGCGTGCCGGAGCGGCCGCCGCAGGAGCCGCTTTCCTGCCGGGAGCCGCGCTCCGTCCGGGGCCGGCAGCGAGCGCGGGGTTCGGCCGCTCCACGTTCGGCGGTGCCGTGGCTCGGAGGCGCTTTGGAGGCGTTGATGGCATCGCTGGGTTCGGTTTGCAGCGGCTGTCCGCTAAGGGATACGGTGTTCTTCCTGAGCGGCACGGTTCTCGGTGCCGGTAGGGATGATAAAGGTTCGTTTCGGATTGGGTTTTGTAGTCGGATTTTTTTTTTTTTTTTTTTTTTTTTTTTTTTGCCGGGGTATTATGTTTAGAAGGGCGCGCAATGTTTTTTACGGGTCGTAGCGTGAAGCAGCGGTTCGCATTTTAATTCTGTTGCGGTGGCTTTTATTAGCGTGAGTGTGTAGTGTTTGTTTTGGGCGGCTTGGGGTAGCGTCGTGTCGTTCATAGCAGCGGGTTTTTAATCTTTATAATTGCATGTGTGTTTATCGTCTTCCAGGGCTTTTATTTGTTTGGTTTGTTTGATTGTAGTGTATGTTTTATGGTTACGGGTAATTTGGGGACATTGTTTATGGTTACCTTTGTCTTTACTCTTTGTGTTTGTTTCTAGGTGGTATTTTTATTTTGATAGCTTGAGGCACTATGGGTTTATTCAGTTGGGAATAATTTTTTTGTTGCAGATTTCAGTTTATCTGTTTTTTTGGTATTATTCTTGTTGTTGGTTTCTTTATTTTGTTTCTTTTTTTTTTTTTTTTTTTTTTGTTGTTGTCTTTTAATGTATTTGAGTATTGTTTATCAGGGGTTTTTTTGGGAACATGGGTATTTATATGGTGGGTTTCTAAAGTATTTATTTATTTGGGTAGTTAATTTCTTAGTTTTTTCTGGTTGAGATGTTTTTCCATTTTGTTAATTAGTTCAGGTTTTAAAGTTATCTTTACAGAGGATTGTTTATTCTTTGAGTTAGTGTAGAGGTAGAATTTTGTTGTTTTTTTTTTTTTTTTGTTAACGTCGTTCAGGGTGAGTGGCACTGGCTTGAGTTGAGTAGATTGGTTTGACTTTTTTTTAGTACTTTTTGTAATTTGCTGTGTGTGTTTCTATAGGATTTTCTTTTATTTTGGTTCCATTTTTCTGTCGTGATGAGAATTGTTATTGAGAAGAGTGTTCTTTGTTTTTTCGCTGACACTTGTTTGGGTGTTGGAGGTATCTTGATGTTTTTGGAAGATATTGGTGGGAATTTGATGCTGTTTGTTCTGTCATTTCATTTAGGAATTGGATTTTAAATATGCAATTATGACTCTAACTATATTGAAACAAAAGAAATAGATGTGTAGCAATGGGAATGAGCCAATTTTATTTTTATATATTCGGTCAATTTTTAAAATTTAACATGTAACATAAGTCATTATATGTTACAATAAGTTACTCTAATTTTAATAGAGTATTGTGTATGTTTATAGATATATGAATAGAGAATATAAATGTAAATACAACCCAAGCAAAAATACAAATATATAAATGTATTGCAACTATATGCAGATATATAAAAAATTAATAATAAATTGTAAATGTAAAATAACATGAATTGTAAAGTATATAATACACGTAATATACTGCATATATTTTATTAAAAATATTATAGGAAAAGGATATAAAATAGATATAAATATGGATGTGATATATGTATCTATCTATCTATCTATATCTATCATTTGTTGTATATTATGATAAATATAAATATAAAAAATATTTAGGTAGTTTAAAATAATGGATGGTTTTGTTTTTTCTTTGCCAAAGCAGGGGTTTTCGTGTAAAAATTAAAAATACAAATAATATAAAGGTAGAAATATAAGTATAGAAATATATCATAAACACATTAAAGATTTATATAAAAATTAGAAATATAAGGAAAAATAAGTTGTAGCAGTAGATATGGTAAATAATTTAAAAAATAATTTCCGTATATTTTTGAATAAGGTGCATATTAAATATAGTTATTAATATAATGTATCAATATAAACTATAAATATATATAAAATATCAACAATCTATAAGAAGGAATAAAAGCTCTTTGTCACGTGCAGCAGTAGAAAATTTCAGGCTCCCAGGGAATAAATCGTTTCCTTTAAATCATTTTCGTTTTGGATTTTTTTTTTTTACTCCCGGGTAGCCTGAAAGTTTCTACTGCTGCTTTTTTATTCTAAAGGTGGAAAGGTAAACCAAGATTAGAAATACAAGAAAGGCGAAGGGAAGGAAAGGGAAAGGAAAGGAATGGAAGCAGGAGAGGAAGAGGGAAGGGAAGTGGTGAAAAACAGAGTGAAAAAAGTAAAAAGAGTTGGAGGGAAAAAGAGAGGGCATTCGGGAGGAGCGGTGCTGCCTCAGGTGCTTCCCCGCCGTGGGGCGAAGGACCCGTTTGATGCCCAGGAGGGACTGCAGCTGCCTGTGGCGGGGGACGGAGCCGTGGCTGTCAGCCCGAGACTCCAACTCCCGGCAGGCCGTGCTGCTGGCGCGGCGTGTGACGCAACGGCCGACGCGGCACATGAGTGGCTGGCGTGCCAGGCGGTCGCGCGGGGCTGTGCGCGGGCAGCTGCCGGCGCCTCTCCCGCGCGGGACAGCGACGCTGGAGGGGCGCAGCCTCCGTCTGGCCGCCCGCACGGAGCTGAGCAGGAGGAAGGAGCGTCCGCCCGGTTCCTCGGCCTCCCTCAGCGGTGCCGGGGGCGGGGGCGCTGCCGCCCGCCGATGGCGGAGGGCGAGGCGGTGCTTTGCTGCCGCGGGCCGGGAGCTGCGGGAGCCGCCCTGGGCGAGCGGTGCCGGGCGCTCCCGCGGTCCCGGTGGGGCGGCCGCCCTCGGGCTGGCGGAGGCGCCGGAGGAGCCCCCGAGCTGCAGCCGTCTCCCTCGGGCTGCTGCCGGTGCTGCGGGCGGAGGCGGCTCCGCCGCGTGTTGGGCGCTGCGAGCAGGGAGCGCTGCGATATCGCCGGCGTGACGGGGCTGCTGCCTGCGTTAGTGCCCGTGGCTCTTTGTGCCGTGACAGCGGATGGAGCGGCGCTGGGCGGTAAAGCCAGAGATGGCCGGGAGAATGCCCAGCGCAGGGAGCGGGCGGGCTGTATGCTTCGGATGGCACAGGTGCGAGCTGCAAAGCCACCCCCCCTTCCGCCCCTGCCCTCCCGAGCCCCGGGGAAAATGCTTTCCAGCATTGTCGAGCTTCTGAGAGACAAAACTTGTGATTTGACACTAGCATCCAGAAAAGGTTTCTGTCTAGATTAGCAAATGCCTAAATTGTTCTTGGTTACATTCCATGACCGGTTTTAGGCAGTGACTTCATACTGCTTTTAGGATTTTCTTGTACACTGGTGAGAAAATAGGCAGGTCTGATAGTGGTTTCACTTTTTTTCTACTTCACGTTCCATAAGATTCTTTTATCCAAGCGATTGTTTTAAAATTCTACTGTAAGCGTTTGTGGTTCACTTTTTTTTTCTTTGCAGCACCCGGGCCTTTTTTTTTTTTCTCTAAATCGGGAGTAAATATAGCTGAGTAAAATTACCTTGGTTATCTTCCTTCTTTTTAAACTTAATTGTTTTTATTAATAATTCTATTTGAATATGCAGAAAAAGTGGGTATGTCCTGTAATCTATGCTAGCTTTTCTCGTTTACAGGGTACTCACAAAATATGTCTCCCTTAGTGTCCCACAGAAACATTCTGGGTGAAATCTGAATTAAGGTATGTGTTTTCAAATAAGTAATCAGTTTAGATATTTGCCTGTGTACCTTTTCCTGTAATTCAGAGCTTGTGTTCTGTGGGTTTTATGATAAACCTGTAAAACATGTAAGAATGGTTTTGCAAGTCTGAATCGTTGAAGGCAGCAATAAGTGGATTTAAAGCCTGTTCTTGAGCAGACAAAGGGGAAAAGTGTGACTCTGATGCTGAACTTGTCATTTTTCATTTGACTTGCCTTTAATTATTGAAGAAGAGAGAGAACTAGGAAAAGAAATAGAATTGATTATTGAGCAGTCCTAAAAAGCTCACCATGATTCTGTGTAGAGCCAAAGTGAAGGATGATGGAACAGAGCTCTGTGCATTAGAAGGAAATAAACCTGATGTCCACACAGAGTCTTACTAATTTCTGTTTTTAAAATGCAAAATAAGTTTAGGAAGTGTTGGAAGTTAGTATTTTGGGAAAGAAATGGCAGTTCCACAAAACATTCCATTCCATTTAAGAGAGGCCCTTGGACTGATTCATGTTGTAACTGCTGTCACTGCAATCAGTTGGTGGTTCAGCCTTGAAACGTGCACTTGGCCTTCTATAAAGCACTGTTTTGTTTGCCTTTCAGTGCTATGAGTCTTGATAAATTGGAGAAGTGCCCAAGAGAAATTCATCATCCTGAGATACAAAAGGTAGGAAGTGACTTTTTTTGGTTTGGTTCTTTTTCTTTATTGTTTTCTGGAAATAGAAGTAATTAAGTATAGATACTACTGGTTTGTTTCTTCCAGTAGCTGATAATACTAAGACCAATAATAATAATAATAAGAGTAAAGTAATACTACTTCAACTGTCTTTATTTATCCATTGGACTGGCCATTTTAAATCTAAACTTCTAAACACAAATCAAACCATCATCCTTGTAGAATCTTTAATAGGAGTGGGCTAAAGATCCTGGTTTTGTTGACAGGATTTATTGGTTCATGAACAGCAAGAGGTAAGTACAAGCCTAACTACCCTCTAGCTCACAGACCTGCCCGGTGAATAGAGCTTTGTTTTTTTGATGGGCTTGTGATGACTTTGAGATCAATTGCTCATTCATTACAGTAAAAAAAAAAAAAATTGTTTTGAACATGACAGCAAAAATAACTTTAAGCACAACTTAATAATAATAGATCACCAATTTTAGTTAATAATTTTATGCTATACTCTTGGGTGAGGGAAGACTCGGACACTCAATATGAGATCAGCAAGCTATGTTTATTGCAGAGAGTATCAGACACTTATACAGCACATAATAAGCTTATGAATATTCTGTAAGCCAAGCGATCTATTGGTTAAACTATACCATCAACTCTTCCTCATTCCTTTGGGCCTACATTCCCTATTTCCCACGTCTCTCTGTCTACTTGTTATCCTACCCAGCTAGGCCCAGGCACACGCTATCTTGCAGGTGCAAAACTCAAAAATACCTGTGTTCGGTACTTTCCCAGCTCCTGGTCGGCTAACGAGCGAATGTCTGCGTGACCTCTGTCATGGAGCCATTTCTCCACACTATACTATCAAAGTTTAAAGGTAAATTATTATATATTAGGAGATGGTGTAAAGTGTATGTTGTAATGTGTAGGATATATACAAAGATACGTACTTGAAAGTCCGTAGAGGAAACAAATTTTTACGCCTTCTGTTTGACTGTTTGTCATATATTTGGTTTTATTTCCCAGGGATCAGTGAATTTTAACTCTGGAGTCCTCTATGCTAAGGATGCTCAGCTTACAGATGATGAAATATTCAGTAATGGTGAGTTTTTCACCTTCTCCTTCATTGTTTTGCTCATCTGAATTAAAAAAAAAAAAAGGCAAGATTAAAGAAAAAGCAATAGTTTTATTATTTTTACCCTGTTATGTCTGTTTCCTCAGTATTTGCTGCAGCTCTGCTTACCCAAGGTTTGGGTAAAACAAGCTTTGGGTTCCCTCTGTCTCACTGGGAGTTGCCCAATTCAGTTGCATCTGGTGAAATTCACCCTGAGACCTTACAGAACTAGCTCCAACTACATGCGAGCCATTTGCAGTTCTCTCCAGACACCTGGAGAATGGGCGACGTTTCTGAGGATCCGGCGAGCGTGCTTCTATCAAAACTCAGTCTGTGAAATTTCTGGGGAAAACCCTTCTGTGTCCTGAAGGGTTCAAACTCTGGCGAGGATCCAGTTATCAGGTGCTCACCTGGATGGTTCCAGCTGCCAAAGGTGACACTTGTACTCTTGCCCTGTAGTTTACATCTATTGTATTTTTGTTATTTTGCAGGATTTTTTGTCTTTGCAAAATATTGTGCATTTCACTCTTTGGAACCTCTCAGATGGTTCTTTGGTGCAGCACCACCCCAGGGGACACTTGGCTGCTGTCCTGAAGGGTTTGGTCGCTAGAATTGTGAATCCTGGAGAGTTTATAAGTCTTCTGTCCCCAGGGAGGTATCATGCTTGGTTTACTTTTGTTCTGTTGGTTAGGCGCTGCTTCTCGTTGCAAGTACGAATTTCAAACTGCCCTGTTCTTTTTTTAACTGTTTTCCTGGTTCTCTCCGCCCGGCAGGGAAAGACTCTCGTATCCTTGTCGTCGGGCTCGGTGCTGTCCAAGAAGATACAGAAACTAAAAAAATCATAAGAAGCAAAATATGACTGCAGGGAAAAGAAGCTGGAGAGAACAGAAGGTGATATTGTTATCCTTACCCTGTATTAGAGACATCCGCTGTGCTTTGATGCTGGCAGCTGCCAGGGGCTTGTTAGCTCTTTGTAGGCAGGTGTAGGTGTTCACTTGTAGTTTTTTTCTCTGTTCAAGTCAATTCAAACTTTGCTAAGCTTATATTTGCAGATTACTCTCTAGCACAGTCCAGCATGACATTTTTGAATGTTGTAAAAATACCATGTTACTTGGAAATTGCTAATGAAGAGAAGCTTTAGGGGAAAATAAGATGTCAGGGTTGGGAGATGTGAGAAGAATTGTGTGGGGATGTTAGACTGAAGTAAAGCACACTTGAAGCTGGACTGGCACGCTGGCAGGTCCCCTATTAAACAGTAGTGCTGAGATTAGCCTGGGGGTTGCCCATTGTTTCTGTAGAAATCAATGTTTCCTGGTCTTCAGAGGGAAGCTGCTTTGAAAAGCTGGAAGGTGCAGCATGCTGACAATCCCCGTGCTTTGGATTAAAAGTAGATTTCAGAAGGGTCCTAAGCTTTTGTCTTTTCCTAGAAGTCGATGTAATCCTATCGAGGAGTTTTTAGTTCTGTGTTGCCATGTCATCCATCAGAGCCCTGTTGTACTAATCATCATACAAGTACAAAACAAAAAATCAGACCCTGTCCCAAGCACTTAGAGACCAGAACACGATTTCCTCGGGCTGCCATTTGTGTGCCATCGGTACTCACCACGAATTGAGCCCTCTGGCTCTGACAGAGCCCCTGGATGCTGACGGAAGGGGGCTGGTCACAGACCCTGGAGGTGCCTGTCCCACAGGGAGGGAGAGGACGAGGCAGTGTGGCCTGCAGGGAGGGTCTCGTCCCCAGAGAGCAGCCGGTGACTCCATGCCTGCCCCGGGCTGCGGGTGCACCCTCGGGGTGGACGCCTGCCCTCAGGTTTCCCTCTGGGCACCCGGGGAGGGAACCAGGTGCATCCGTGTGGCAGCTGCAGGGCCTGCAGGCTCTGGGCCCTGGAGCCGAGTGAGCCTGAGCTGCTGCATGCTTGCTGTGAGCTTTGGGGTGAGCGTGCATCACTACAGGCCTGGGATGGATTGAAATGCGCTGAGGAAAGCAGAGGGAGGGAGGGAGGGAGGGAAATGCTCTGTTAACATGTGCCAATTCTTCTGTCAGACTCATCACGGCGGGACAGCGTGAGGACTGAAAGTGTAAGAAGATGTGGAGGGAAACAGAGAATCTGACAGGAGCAGCGAACGCACGAGTGCACGAATTTTGCTTTTTGCTTGGATGTAAACTCAGGAGTTGAAAGGAATTTGGGAGTGAGAAGGGACATTTCAGAAGGAGAAGAAGAAAAAGAAGTTGTTGTTGTTGCTACAGTCCTGGCAAAAGCTTTTGTTCTAGCTAATAAAAGAAGTTAGTTTAAAAAACAAAAAGGAAAAAATGTAGTGTTTTTTTTTTTCCTTCACTATGATATGCATTGGTGGTATATGGTGTGTTGTTTTATTTCTTGGTATTATTAACTCTGTGTAAATTGTTTTTTGAGTGAAGCTGACTTTCTGGATGGGTTGGTTTGTATTTGAGGCAGGATTAATTTCAGTAGGGTTCTTTCATAGATTTCTGATGGGTATTACTGGGATTTTGGTTTTGTTTACTGTATGTATAAACCTAGAGCTTTGGTAGGGCCAGCTGGGCTGCTGGAGTTTTGGGTGTGAATTTATTAGATGACTTTTGTTAAATGCAGTTTTTAATTTTTGAAATGTTTTTCAGTGTAGTGGTTTTAAGGTGGTTTTTAAGAATTCATTGTATTGTTTTATCTTGTTTGTAGTTGGTGTATGATAAGGGATGTGGTGTGACCTTTTGGACATTATGGTTTTGGTGTTCCTAAGTTCTGATTTCTTTCTGGTTGGATAGTTTTTTTTATTTTTATTTTTTGGGACAGGAGCATTTATATGGTGGGTTTTTATAGGCAATATGTTTTTAATTTAGGTAGTGATATTTTTTAGTATTTTAATAGTTTAGGTTTTTTATTTTCATGGTTTTAATTATTTTTTTTAATTTTTTCAAATAACTTTGATAGATCATAGGTTATTATTTGTGCATTAGCATAAAGGTAGAGCTTTGGGGACTTTTTTTAGTAATGTTTAGGGTCAGTTGTGCAGTTTTGAGTCTAGTGAGTTGGTTTGATTTAATTTTTATTGGGTGTTAGTTTTTATTAGCAGTTGTGTCATTTTCAAGGTGTGTTTGAGTTTTTTGGGGTTTTTGAGATATCATTTTAGGAGGAAGTTTATGATGAGCATGTGCGGAGGTTTTGGGCCACTTTATAGTGGGATTTAAAATTTATTTACAGTTAGGTTTATTTGAGTTTTTATTAGGGTTCAATGACGTTGTGGGATGTTTGTTCCGTTAGTAATAGAAATAGGTTTTGTTTTGCTGTGCTGCGATGGGATGGGCGTGTGCTGCGTGCCGGTGCTGACAAAGGTACAGTATTGTTGTGGCTCTGGTGTGTCGGGTTAATGAACTGACATGGTTTAATATAGAGATGAAAACAGAAATAAATATACATTTAAAAATAAATATAACATTAGAGTGGTAAACATAAATATAGATAACAGATACATACATAAAACTAAAATACATAGTATATAATTGTAACATATTATCATATAGATAAATGATAGTCTATTTTATATAAATATATATACACAAAGATAAATAAATATAGATTGTAGATATAAAAATATTTAAATAGAGTTAAAGTAAATTGGTTTTTTTTTTTAGGTTATAGGCTGGGAATTTTAAATAAATGATAGAAATAAAATATAAATTCAGATATACAAATATATATAGAAATACAAATATCTATACATATTTAAATAAATATAAGTAAAAATATATATATAATACGGAAAATATATATCTATGATTATATTAGAAGGTATTCTCTCTAATATATATAATATCTATGAATAAAATAAATAAAAATATCCATATAAATATCATTATAATTTTGAAAAATAAATTTACTTCCTAAATTTTAAATCTGGTTCAAATAATGGGGTATCCTTGGTTTTTATTTGGTTAGAGGCAGGAGTTTTATTTTAAATAATATAAGTAATATAGAAATGTGGATCTTAAGATAGAAATATATAGTAAATATATAAAGAGAAATTGCTAAACTATGACTATAAATTTAAATATAAATATATGTAAGTAATATGAAGAGTTGTAGTATAGAATATAAATAACATTATATGGCAATATAAATTATAAATGGGAATATAAATATAAAAATATGTAAATATAGTTTAAGAGAAAGGGAATGTTTTGGCTTTTATTTAAGTAGAGGCAGGGTTTTTATTTTGAATATTATAAGTGTTCCAGAAGTAAAAATCTTGACGCAGAAATATTTAATCAATATAAAAAATATGAATAAAAATATATAAAAAATATAAATACCTACTCGCATCGGATGTAATATAGAATATAAATTTATTAATAAATTGACATTGGTAAAGATAAATGTATAAGTAAGCATTCGACATTAATATACATTATAAATACAAATATGAATATAAAAATTGAACATGAGGATAAAATCTATTTAAATATTGTTTAAAACAAAGGGTTGGGTTTTTTTTTATTCTTGTGTTAGAGGCAGGGTTTTTATTTTAAATAATATGAATGTAGATATTATTGTTATATATTTCTAAATATTGAGATATACAATCAAGATATAAATATATATATAAACACAAAATATAAATAAATACAAATAATAGGAAGAGATGTAATGAAGAATACAAATAACAGTATACATAAGTATACATTTTAAATGTAAATGTGAATATGAACCTGATAAATAGAATTTAAAAAAATATTTAAATACAGTTTTGAAGAAAGGGGTTCTTTTTGGCTTTAATGTGGATGGAGGCAAAGGTTTTATTTTAAATAATCCAAGTGTTACAGAAGTAAAAATCGTAACAGAAATATATACTTACTATGTAAAAATATTTATAAAAATATACAAATAAATTTAAGTTGTAGGGATATATGCAATATGGAATAGAAATGTATTTATAAAAAGAAATGTGTAAATGGACAGTGTACATCAATATACATTGTAAATAGAAATGTGAATATCAATATGAAAAAATATTTTAAAAATATTTAAATATTTTTTTAAAGAAATTGTTGGGGTTTTTTTTTCTTTGGTTTTTTTTTTTTTTTTTTTTTTTTTTTTTGTGTTGTGTTTTGTTTGGTTTTGTTTTGTCTTTTATCCTATTAGATTAGAGGCAGAAGTTTTTTTCCCCTCTTCCCGGTTTTGGGGCATTTATTTCAGAGCAGTTTTCGGCGGGGATCGCCCCTGTTCTTTTTTGCCGCCTTCGCTGCCCGCAGCCCCGAGGCGCGCTGCGCCCCCGGCTGGGGCGGGCGGCAGTGCTGCCGCCTTGTGGGCAGAGCGCGGTACTGCAGCCGTGCAGCGAGAGGCCGCCACCTTGGGAGTGGCGCGTGGCCGATGTCGCGGAGTTTTGGTTGACCTTCTCAGCATGGCGGCGAAAAGGGCGGGGAAGTGGAGGACCGTGTGGGTGTTTAACTGCACTGCCTGCACGGAATACCGACGTCATGGCGGCCCCGAGGGATTTTTCTGTGGCGTTTCATGTGTACTCGAGACATGCTGTGGGCTCAGGGGCGCCGTGGGCGGGCGTATTTCGGCGGGTTTGTGAGAGGCATCTGGGTAAACGCCTCGCTGTGCCGGGGTCCTGTCACGTCGGCTTTCCCGCCCTGAGGGAGCCGAGCCGGGCCGAATAGTTCCGAAGAGCCGAGTGTGGGCGAAAACAGCCGAGTTTCCCCGAAGAGCCGAGTGTGGCCGGAAAGAGCCGAGTTTCCCCGGAGAGCCGACTGCGGCCGAAAACAGACGAGTTTCCCCGAAGAGCCCAGTGCGGCCGAAAACAGCCGAGTTTACACCAAGAGCCGATGATAGCCGACTGCAACCGATAGCCGAGTGTAGCCGACTTGAGCCGCATTTAGACAACGTGCCGAATACGACCGAGTTTAGCCGAAGAGCCGAACTGAAACGAGTTTAGACCAAGAGCCGAAGCAAGCCGAATTCAGCCGAGTTTCATTAAACAGAACAGAACGACGCCGCAGCGCTCTTTATGCAGTGCGCCTGTGCAGACGGCAGGGGGCGCTGTATAAAGTATAAAATATCAACTATCTATAAGAGGGAATAAAAGCTCTATGTCATGTGCAGCAGTAGAAAATTTCAGGCTCCCAGGGAATAAATCGTTTTCTTTAAATCATTTTCGTTTTGGAGTTTTTTTTACTCCCAGGTAGCCTGAAAGTTACTACTGCTGCTTTTTTATTCTAAAGCTAGAAAGGAAAACCAAGATTAGAAATGCAGGGAAAGAAAGAAAGAAAAAGAAAAAAAGAAAATAAGGAAAGGAAATGAAAGGAAGAAAGAAGGAAGGACAGGAAGGAAGGAAGGAAGACAGACAAAAAAACCCAAAAACCAGGAGGGCAAGGAGAAACCTACGGAAAAAAAAACAAACAAACAAACAAAAAAAACAAAACAAACAAACCCACATAAAAAAAAAACCTCGGGATGGGTGAGAAACCCCCCTCCCCGAAAAATCCAAGATGAGCAAGAAAAATCCCAGAAATACCACAGAAATAAAAACAGGAATAAAACAAAATAAAGACAAAAAAAAAAAAAAAAAAAAAAAAAAAAAGAAAAAAAACCCCGAAAAACAAGAACAAGATGGGCAAGAAAAAAACGCAGAAGAAAACCCCAAGATGGGCATGAAAAAGCCCAGAATAAACCCCCAAGATGGGCGAGAAAAATCCCAGAAAAAAAAATAAACCAGAAAAAACCGTAAGAAAGGCAGAGAAAAAAAAAAAAAAAAAAAAAAACACAAAACAGAAAAGTACCCAAGATGGGCAAGAAAAATCCCTGAAAACAGACCAGAGAAAAACCCCAAAATGGGCAAGAAATAAAATCAGAACTAAAAACCAAGATGGGGAAGAAAAAATCCAGAAAAGGAAAAAAAAAGAAGGCCAAGAAAATCCAAGGAAAAAAAAAAAAAAAAACAAAACACCTGAAAAAAAAACCCCAAGGGGGGCAAGGAAAAACCAAAAAAACCCAACAAGATGGGCAAGAAGAAACGAAGAAAAAACCCCAAGAAGTGCCAGAAAAAAATCAAGGAAAAAGGGAGTAAAAGCCCCAAAAAACAAGGCAAGAAAGAGAGGCAATAAAGGCCACAAAAACTCAAGACAAAAAAAACCAAAAACAAGACATGCCAGAAAAAGGTACGAAACTGGTTCTGCCAGGTGCGATCAAGGTGAGCGGGTTCAGATTCAGGTCCAGGAGATGAACAAGTGTCAGATTAGCTTGGGGCACTGCTGTGCAATGCAGCTGTGACAGGATTTATGTTTAAATATTGTTTAAATAAATTGGGGATTGTTTGGCTTTTATTGGGGTATGGGCTGGAGATTTCATAAAAAATATAAAACTAGAAATCCAAATATATCATATATATATGTCGATATCAATAAATATTTAATACATATAAATATAAGTAAAAGAAATCTATTGTGTCAAAAGAATATATCTATTATTATATAAAAAGGTATTCTCTCCAATATATATAATATCTATAAATATAACAAATGGAAATTACAAATATAGATGTGAATAAAATTATGACAAACAAAATTATTTTTAAAATTTTAAATGTGTTTTAAAGAAAGGGTTGTCTTTGCTTTTTATTTCGTTAGAGGCAGGGGTTTTATTTTAAATAATATAAGTACTATAGAAATGTAAATCGACATACAGAAATATATAATAAATATACAGAGATATAAAGATATAATACCAAACGATGAATAGAAATAGAAACCTATGTAAGTAACATGAAGAGATGCAATATATAATATAATTTTTATTATACAGTAATATAAATTCTAAATATACATGCGACTATAAATATGAAAAATATATGATGGGGGCTCGGAGCACCCCAGGTGTGAGTGTGACGGTGATGGGGGCTCGGAGCAGCCCAGGGGTGAGTGTGAGGATGATGGGGGCTCGGAGCAGCCCAGGTGTGAGTGTGAGGATGATGGGGGCTTGGAGCAGCCCAGGTGTGAGTGTGAGGATGATGAGGGGCCGGCTCCTGCCGGGGCGAGGCTGTTTTAGGGGGAGGCTTTGCCTCAGCTCCCTTTTGCATGGAGCTGCTGAGTGGAGGGGTTTATGGGGCGCTCCCGGCGCTGTCTCATGGAAGGACTGCGGGAGCTTCCCACAGGGTCGGGGGCAACACCTGGATCCGCGCTTGGGTACGTGGAGCATCGCTTAAAGGAGGCGCCGAGGGACGAATCCTTGTGCCCGGGAGCAGCAGCCGAACAGGTGAGCCCGTGTGGGTTTGGAGCGGGGAATTTTCTCCTTCCCCTTTGCAATTTCGTCTTGCCAGTCCCTCCCCGGATCCCCAGGAACAAAAGTGGAGCTTGTGAGGACAAAAGGGATTAAGGAGAAGGAAGCAGCTCCTCTTCTTTTATTGTCTGCGTTTGACCTGAGGGGATCCCTCTTGACTTGTGGTTTTAAGGGTGTTGATTGCAGGAAAAGCTGCCTTTTGCAGGCTGTTAGGGGTATCCCGGGGGTGACAGGGAATCCCTGCGTTCTATTCTAAGGGGAATGGGAAAAGTATTCTTGTGGTATTATGGGTTTGATTTGAAGGCAGCCACCCCATTTGCACCACCCTCGGGTTTAAATGGAGGGGGCAGCCCTGGTGTCCCTCCTTTTCAAGGGTTTGAATGGAGGTCGAAATCGCCCTTTCCCATCAGTCGAAGGCTTTCATTTGGGGAGCGCCCCTTCTTTTCTGCTCTCCTAGGGGGTGAAATTGGAGGGGAGAACACATTTCTTTGCCCTTGTTGAAGTGAGGTGCGCCCCGTCTGCGGTTTCGGGGCTGGCTTGCGGGAAGCCGCAGCTCCGGCAGCGTTTGCAGGGCTGCAATGGGGCTGTGCCGCTGCATTGGAGGGCGCTCCCCGTGCCCGCGGCCCGGCCCGGAACGTTCCCGCTCGGGAGCGCTGCTGGCACGGCCCGGGCAGCTGCCGGGGCGCACGGGGGATTCGGCGCGGCAGGGGCGGAGCCGCGCCGGTGCGAGCCGTGCGGAGCCGAGCGGAGCCGGGCCGGGCCGGGCCGGCCAAGGGCGGCAGAGGCGGCGCGGGCGCTGCTGCGCCGGCCCGGGCGGTGCCGGCCGCTCCGTCCGCTCCGGGCGCGGGGCTCGGGCGCCGCCGGTAGCCCCGGGCCCGGTGCCGGCCCCGCCGGGCAGGGGCAGCGGGCGGGGCTCCCCGGGACGGCGCCGGCCCCGCGTGCCGGAGCGGCCGCCGCAGGAGCCGCTTTCCTGCCGGGAGCCGCGCTCCGTCCGGGGCCGGCAGCGAGCGCGGGGTTCGGCCGCTCCACGTTCGGCGGTGCCGTGGCTCGGAGGCGCTTTGGAGGCGTTGATGGCATCGCTGGGTTCGGTTTGCAGCGGCTGTCCGCTAAGGGATACGGTGTTCTTCCTGAGCGGCACGGTTCTCGGTGCCGGTAGGGATGATAAAGGTTCGTTTCGGATTGGGTTTTGTAGTCGGATTTTTTTTTTTTTTTTTTTTTTTTTTTTTTGCCGGGGTATTATGTTTAGAAGGGCGCGCAATGTTTTTTACGGGTCGTAGCGTGAAGCAGCGGTTCGCATTTTAATTCTGTTGCGGTGGCTTTTATTAGCGTGAGTGTGTAGTGTTTGTTTTGGGCGGCTTGGGGTAGCGTCGTGTCGTTCATAGCAGCGGGTTTTTAATCTTTATAATTGCATGTGTGTTTATCGTCTTCCAGGGCTTTTATTTGTTTGGTTTGTTTGATTGTAGTGTATGTTTTATGGTTACGGGTAATTTGGGGACATTGTTTATGGTTACCTTTGTCTTTAGTGTTTGTGTTTGTTTCTAGGTGGTATTTTTATTTTTGATAGCTTGAGGCACTATGGGTTTATTCAGTTGGGAATAATTTTTTGTTGTAGATTTCAGTTTATCTGTTTTTTTGGTATTATTCTTTTTGTTGGTTTCTTTATTTTCTTTTTTTTTTTTTTTTTTTTTGTTGTTGTTGTTGTCTTTTAATGTATTTGAGTATTGTTTATCAGGGGTTTTTTTGGGAACATGGGTATTTATATGGTGGGTTTCTAAAGTATTTATTTATTTGGGTAGTTAATTTCTTAGTTTTTTCTGGTTGAGATGTTTTTCCATTTTGTTAATTAGTTCAGGTTTTAAAGTTATCTTTACAGAGGATTGTTTATTCTTTGAGTTAGTGTAGAGGTAGAATTTTGTTGTTTTTTTTTTTTTTTTTTGTTAACGTCGTTCAGGGTGAGTGGCACTGGCTTGAGTTGAGTAGATTGGTTTGACTTTTTTTTAGTACTTTTTGTAATTTGCTGTGTGTGTTTCTATAGGATTTTCTTTTATTTTGGTTCCATTTTTCTGTCGTGATGAGAATTGTTATTGAGAAGAGTGTTCTTTGTTTTTTCGCTGACACTTGTTTGGGTGTTGGAGGTATCTTGATGTTTTTGGAAGATATTGGTGGGAATTTGATGCTGTTTGTTCTGTCATTTCATTTAGGAATTGGATTTTAAATATGCAATTATGACTCTAACTATATTGAAACAAAAGAAATAGATGTGTAGCAATGGGAATGAGCCAATTTTATTTTTATATATTCGGTCAATTTTTAAAATTTAGCATGTAACATAAGTCATTATATGTTACAATAAGTTACTCTAATTTTAATAGAGTATTGTGTATGTTTATAGATATATGAATAGAGAATATAAATGTAAATACAACCCAAGCAAAAATACAAATATATAAATGTATTGCAACTATATGCAGATATATAAAAAATTAATAATAAATTGTAAATGTAAAATAACATGAATTGTAAAGTATATAATACACGTAATATACTGCATATATTTTATTAAAAATATTATAGGAAAAGGATATAAAATAGATATAAATATGGATGTGATATATGTATCTATCTATCTATATCTATCATTTGTTGTATATTATGATAAATATAAATATAAAAAATATTTAGGTAGTTTAAAATAATGGATGGTTTTGTTTTTTCTTTGCCAAAGCAGGGGTTTTCGTGTAAAAATTAAAAATACAAATAATATAAAGGTAGAAATATAAGTATAGAAATATATCATAAACACATTAAAGATTTATATAAAAATTAGAAATATAAGGAAAAATAAGTTGTAGCAGTAGATATGGTAAATAATTTAAAAAATAATTTCCGTATATTTTTGAATAAGGTGCATATTAAATATAGTTATTAATATAATGTATGAATATAAACTATAAATATATATAAAATATCAACAATCTATAAGAAGGAATAAAAGCTCTTTGTCACGTGCAGCAGTAGAAAATTTCAGGCTCCCAGGGAATAAATCGTTTTCTTTAAATCATTTTCGTTTTGGATTTTTTTTTTTTACTCCCGGGTAGCCTGAAAGTTTCTACTGCTGCTTTTTTATTCTAAAGGTGGAAAGGTAAACCAAGATTAGAAATACAAGAAAGGCGAAGGGAAGGAAAGGGAAAGGAAAGGAATGGAAGCAGGAGAGGAAGAGGGAAGGGAAGTGGTGAAAAACAGAGTGAAAAAAGTAAAAAGAGTTGGAGGGAAAAAGAGAGGGCATTGGGGAGGAGCGGTGCTACCTCAGGTCCTTCCCCGCCCTGGGGCGAAGGACCCGTTTGATGCCCAGGAGGGACTGCAGCTGCCTGTGGCGGGGGACGGAGCCGTGGCTGTCAGCCCGAGACTCCAACTCCCGGCAGGCCGTGCTGCTGGCGCGGCGTGTGACGCAACGGCCGACGCGGCACATGAGTGGCTGGCGTGCCAGGCGGTCGCGCGGGGCTGTGCGCGGGCAGCTGCCGGCGCCTCTCCCGCGCGGGACGGCGACGCTGGAGGGGCGCAGCCTCCGTCTGGCCGCCCGCACGGAGCTGAGCAGGAGGAAGGAGCGTCCGCCCGGTTCCTCGGCCTCCCTCAGCGGTGCCGGGGGCGGGGGCGCTGCCGCCCGCCGATGGCGGAGGGCGAGGCGGTGCTTTGCTGCCGCGGGCCGGGAGCTGCGGGAGCCGCCCCGGGCGAGCGGCGCCGGGCGCTCCCGCGGTCCCGGTGGGGCGGCCGCCCTCGGGCTGGCGGAGGCGCCGGAGGAGCCCCCGAGCTGCAGCCGTCTCCCTCGGGCTGCTGCCGGTGCTGCGGGCGGAGGCGGCTCCGCCGCGTGTTGGGCGCTGCGAGCAGGCAGCGCTGCGATATCGCCGGCATGACGGGGCTGCTGCCTGCGTTAGTGCTCGTGGCTCTTTGTGCCGTGACAGCGGATGGAGCGGCGCTGGGCGGTAAAGCCAGAGATGGCCGGGAGAATGCCCAGCGCAGGGAGCGGGCGGGCTGTATGCTTCGGATGGCACAGGTGCGAGCTGCAAAGCCACCCCCCCTTCCGCCCCTGCCCTCCCGAGCCCCGGGGAAAATGCTTTCCAGCATTGTCGAGTTTGAGAGACAAAACTTGTGATTTGACACTAGCATCCAGAAAAGGTTTCTGTCTAGATTAGCAAATGCCTAAATTGTTCTTGGTTACATCCCATGACCGGTTTTAGGCAGTGACTTCATACTGCTTTTAGGATTTTCTTGTACACTGGTGAGAAAATAGGCAGGTCTGATAGTGGTTTCACTTTTTTTCTACTTCACGTTCCATAAGATTCTTTTATCCAAGCGATTGTTTTAAAATTCTACTGTAAGCGTTTGTGGTTCACTTTTTTTTTCTTTGCAGCACCCGGGCCTTTTTTTTTTTTCTCTAAATCGGGAGTAAATATAGCTGAGTAAAATTACCTTGGTTATCTTCCTTCTTTTTAAACTTAATTGTTTTTATTAATAATTCTATTTGAATATGCAGAAAAAGTGGGTATGTCCTGTAATCTATGCTAGCTTTTCTCGTTTACAGGGTACTCACAAAATATGTCTCCCTTAGTGTCCCACAGAAACATTCTGGGTGAAATCTGAATTAAGGTATGTGTTTTCAAATAAGTAATCAGTTTAGATATTTGCCTGTGTACCTTTTCCTGTAATTCAGAGCTTGTGTTCTGTGGGTTTTATGATAAACCTGTAAAACATGTAAGAATGGTTTTGCAAGTCTGAATCGTTGAAGGCAGCAATAAGTGGATTTAAAGCCTGTTCTTGAGCAGACAAAGGGGAAAAGTGTGACTCTGATGCTGAACTTGTCATTTTTCATTTGACTTGCCTTTAATTATTGAAGAAGAGAGAGAACTAGGAAAAGAAATAGAATTGATTATTGAGCAGTCCTAAAAAGCTCACCATGATTCTGTGTAGAGCCAAAGTGAAGGATGATGGAACAGAGCTCTGTGCATTAGAAGGAAATAAACCTGATGTCCACACAGAGTCTTACTAATTTCTGTTTTTAAAATGCAAAATAAGTTTAGGAAGTGTTGGAAGTTAGTATTTTGGGAAAGAAATGGCAGTTCCACAAAACATTCCATTCCATTTAAGAGAGGCCCTTGGACTGATTCATGTTGTAACTGCTGTCACTGCAATCAGTTGGTGGTTCAGCCTTGAAACGTGCACTTGGCCTTCTATAAAGCACTGTTTTGTTTGCCTTTCAGTGCTATGAGTCTTGATAAATTGGAGAAGTGCCCAAGAGAAATTCATCATCCTGAGATACAAAAGGTAGGAAGTGACTTTTTTTGGTTTGGTTCTTTTTCTTTATTGTTTTCTGGAAATAGAAGTAATTAAGTATAGATACTACTGGTTTGTTTCTTCCAGTAGCTGATAATACTAATACCAATAATAATAATAATAAGAGTAAAGTAATACTACTTCAACTGTCTTTATTTATCCATTGGACTGGCCATTTTAAATCTAAACTTCTAAACACAAATCAAACCATCATCCTTGTAGAATCTTTAATAGGAGTGGGCTAAAGATCCTGGTTTTGTTGACAGGATTTATTGGTTCATGAAGAGCAAGAGGTAAGTACAAGCCTAACTACCCTCTAGCTCACAGACCTGCCCGGTGAATAGAGCTTTGTTTTTTTGATGGGCTTGTGATGACTTTGAGATCAATTGCTCATTCATTACAGTAAAAAAAAAAAAAAATTGTTTTGAACATGACAGCAAAAATAACTTTAAGCACAACTTAATAATAATAGATCACCAATTTTAGTTAATAATTTTATGCTATACTCTTGGGTGAGGGAAGACTCGGACACTCAATATGAGATCAGCAAGCTATGTTTATTGCAGAGAGTATCAGACACTTATACAGCACATAATAAGCTTATGAATATTCTGTAAGCCAAGCGATCTATTGGTTAAACTATACCATCAACTCTTCCTCATTCCTTTGGGCCTACATTCCCTATTTCCCACGTCTCTCTGTCTACTTGTTATCCTACCCAGCTAGGCCCAGGCACACGCTATCTTGCAGGTGCAAAACTCAAAAATACCTGTGTTCGGTACTTTCCCAGCTCCTGGTCGGCTAACGAGCGAATGTCTGCGTGACCTCTGTCATGGAGCCATTTCTCCACACTATACTATCAAAGTTTAAAGGTAAATTATTATATATTAGGAGATGGTGTAAAGTGTATGTTGTAATGTGTAGGATATATACAAAGATACGTACTTGAAAGTCCGTAGAGGAAACAAATTTTTACGCCTTCTGTTTGACTGTTTGTCATATATTTGGTTTTATTTCCCAGGGATCAGTGAATTTTAACTCTGGAGTCCTCTATGCTAAGGATGCTCAGCTTACAGATGATGAAATATTCAGTAATGGTGAGTTTTTCACCTTCTCCTTCATTGTTTTGCTCATCTGAATAAAAAAAAAAAAGGCAAGATTAAAGAAAAAGCAATAGTTTTATTATTTTTACCCTGTTATGTCTGTTTCCTCAGTATTTGCTGCAGCTCTGCTTACCCAAGGTTTGGGTAAAACAAGCTTTGGGTTCCCTCTGTCTCACTGGGAGTTGCCCAATTCAGTTGCATCTGGTGAAATTCACCCTGAGACCTTACAGAACTAGCTCCAACTACATGCGAGCCATTTGCAGTTCTCTCCAGACACCTGGAGAATGGGCGACGTTTCTGAGGATCCGGCGAGCGTGCTTCTATCAAAACTCAGTCTGTGAAATTTCTGGGGAAAACCCTTCTGTGTCCTGAAGGGTTCAAACTCTGGCGAGGATCCAGTTATCAGGTGCTCACCTGGATGGTTCCAGCTGCCAAAGGTGACACTTGTACTCTTGCCCTGTAGTTTACATCTATTGTATTTTTGTTATTTTGCAGGATTTTTTGTCTTTGCAAAATATTGTGCATTTCACTCTTTGGAACCTCTCAGATGGTTCTTTGGTGCAGCACCACCCCAGGGGACACTTGGCTGCTGTCCTGAAGGGTTTGGTCGCTAGAATTGTGAATCCTGGAGAGTTTATAAGTCTTCTGTCCCCAGGGAGGTATCATGCTTGGTTTACTTTTGTTCTGTTGGTTAGGCGCTGCTTCTCGTTGCAAGTACGAATTTCAAACTGCCCTGTTCTTTTTTTAACTGTTTTCCTGGTTCTCTCCGCCCGGCAGGGAAAGACTCTCGTATCCTTGTCGTCGGGCTCGGTGCTGTCCAAGAAGATACAGAAACTAAAAAAATCATAAGAAGCAAAATATGACTGCAGGGAAAAGAAGCTGGAGAGAACAGAAGGTGATATTGTTATCCTTACCCTGTATTAGAGACATCCGCTGTGCTTTGATGCTGGCAGCTGCCAGGGGCTTGTTAGCTCTTTGTAGGCAGGTGTAGGTGTTCACTTGTAGTTTTTTTCTCTGTTCAAGTCAATTCAAACTTTGCTAAGCTTATATTTGCAGATTACTCTCTAGCACAGTCCAGCATGACATTTTTGAATGTTGTAAAAATACCATGTTACTTGGAAATTGCTAATGAAGAGAAGCTTTAGGGGAAAATAAGATGTCAGGGTTGGGAGATGTGAGAAGAATTGTGTGGGGATGTTAGACTGAAGTAAAGCACACTTGAAGCTGGACTGGCACGCTGGCAGGTCCCCTATTAAACAGTAGTGCTGAGATTAGCCTGGGGGTTGCCCATTGTTTCTGTAGAAATCAATGTTTCCTGGTCTTCAGAGGGAAGCTGCTTTGAAAAGCTGGAAGGTGCAGCATGCTGACAATCCCCGTGCTTTGGATTAAAAGTAGATTTCAGAAGGGTCCTAAGCTTTTGTCTTTTCCTAGAAGTCGATGTAATCCTATCGAGGAGTTTTTAGTTCTGTGTTGCCATGTCATCCATCAGAGCCCTGTTGTACTAATCATCATACAAGTACAAAACAAAAAATCAGACCCTGTCCCAAGCACTTAGAGACCAGAACACGATTTCCTCGGGCTGCCATTTGTGTGCCATCGGTACTCACCACGAATTGAGCCCTCTGGCTCTGACAGAGCCCCTGGATGCTGACGGAAGGGGGCTGGTCACAGACCCTGGAGGTGCCTGTCCCACAGGGAGGGAGAGGACGAGGCAGTGTGGCCTGCAGGGAGGGTCTCGTCCCCAGAGAGCAGCCGGTGACTCCATGCCTGCCCCGGGCTGCGGGTGCACCCTCGGGGTGGACGCCTGCCCTCAGGTTTCCCTCTGGGCACCCGGGGAGGGAACCAGGTGCATCCGTGTGGCAGCTGCAGGGCCTGCAGGCTCTGGGCCCTGGAGCCGAGTGAGCCTGAGCTGCTGCATGCTTGCTGTGAGCTTTGGGGTGAGCGTGCATCACTACAGGCCTGGGATGGATTGAAATGCGCTGAGGAAAGCAGAGGGAGGGAGGGAGGGAGGGAAATGCTCTGTTAACATGTGCCAATTCTTCTGTCAGACTCATCACGGCGGGACAGCGTGAGGACTGAAAGTGTAAGAAGATGTGGAGGGAAACAGAGAATCTGACAGGAGCAGCGAACGCACGAGTGCACGAATTTTGCTTTTTGCTTGGATGTAAACTCAGGAGTTGAAAGGAATTTGGGAGTGAGAAGGGACATTTCAGAAGGAGAAGAAGAAAAAGAAGTTGTTGTTGTTGCTACAGTCCTGGCAAAAAGCTTTTGTTCTAGCTAATAAAAGAAGTTAGTTTAAAAAACAAAAAGGAAAAAATGTAGTGTTTTTTTTTTTCCTTCACTATGATATGCATTGGTGGTATATGGTGTGTTGTTTTATTTCTTGGTATTATTAACTCTGTGTAAATTGTTTTTTGAGTGAAGCTGACTTTCTGGATGGGTTGGTTTGTATTTGAGGCAGGATTAATTTCAGTAGGGTTCTTTCATAGATTTCTGATGGGTATTACTGGGATTTTGGTTTTGTTTACTGTATGTATAAACCTAGAGCTTTGGTAGGGCCAGCTGGGCTGCTGGAGTTTTGGGTGTGAATTTATTAGATGGCTTTTGTTAAATGCAGTTTTTAATTTTTGAAATGTTTTTCAGTGTAGTGGTTTTAAGGTGGTTTTTAAGAATTCATTGTATTGTTTTATCTTGTTTGTAGTTGGTGTATGATAAGGGATGTGGTGTGACCTTTTGGACATTATGGTTTTGGTGTTCCTAAGTTCTGATTTCTTTCTGGTTGGATAGTTTTTTTTATTTTTATTTTTTGGGACAGGAGCATTTATATGGTGGGTTTTTATAGGCAATATGTTTTTTAATTTAGGTAGTGATATTTTTTAGTATTTTAATAGTTTAGGTTTTTTATTTTCATGGTTTTAATTATTTTTTTTAATTTTTTCAAATAAATTTGATAGATCATAGGTTATTATTTGTGCATTAGCATAAAGGTAGAGCTTTGGGGACTTTTTTTAGTAATGTTTAGGGTCAGTTGTGCAGTTTTGAGTCTAGTGAGTTGGTTTGATTTAATTTTTATTGGGTGTTAGTTTTTATTAGCAGTTGTGTCATTTTCAAGGTGTGTTTGAGTTTTTTGGGGTTTTTGAGATATCATTTTAGGAGGAAGTTTATGATGAGCATGTGCGGAGGTTTTGGGCCACTTTATAGTGGGATTTAAAATTTATTTACAGTTAGGTTTATTTGAGTTTTTATTAGGGTTCAATGACGTTGTGGGATGTTTGTTCCGTTAGTAATAGAAATAGGTTTTGTTTTGCTGTGCTGCGATGGGATGGGCGTGTGCTGCGTGCCGGTGCTGACAAAGGTACAGTATTGTTGTGGCTCTGGTGTGTCGGGTTAATGAACTGACATGGTTTAATATAGAGATGAAAACAGAAATAAATATACATTTAAAAATAAATATAACATTAGAGTGGTAAACATAAATATAGATAACAGATACATACATAAAACTAAAATACATAGTATATAATTGTAACATATTATCATATAGATAAATGATAGTCTATTTTATATAAATATATATACACAAAGATAAATAAATATAGATTGTAGATATAAAAATATTTAAATAGAGTTAAAGTAAATTGGGTTTTTTTTTTAGGTTATAGGCTGGGAATTTTAAATAAATGATAGAAATAAAATATAAATTCAGATATACAAATATATATAGAAATACAAATATCTATACATATTTAATTTAAATAAATATAAGTAAAAATATATATATAATACGGAAAATATATATCTATGATTATATTAGAAGGTATTCTCTCTAATATATATAATATCTATGAATAAAATAAATAAAAATATCCATATAAATATCATTATAATTTTGAAAAATAAATTTACTTCCTAAATTTTAAATCTGGTTCAAATAATGGGGTATCCTTGGTTTTTATTTGGTTAGAGGCAGGAGTTTTATTTTAAATAATATAAGTAATATAGAAATGTGGATCTTAAGATAGAAATATATAGTAAATATATAAAGAGAAATTGCTAAACTATGACTATAAATTTAAATATAAATATATGTAAGTAATATGAAGAGTTGTAGTATAGAATATAAATAACATTATATGGCAATATAAATTATAAATGGGAATATAAATATAAAAATATGTAAATATAGTTTAAGAGAAAGGGAATGTTTTGGCTTTTATTTAAGTAGAGGCAGGGTTTTTATTTTGAATATTATAAGTGTTCCAGAAGTAAAAATCTTGACGCAGAAATATTTAATCAATATAAAAAATATGAATAAAAATATATAAAAAATATAAATACCTACTCGCATCGGATGTAATATAGAATATAAATTTATTAATAAATTGACATTGGTAAAGATAAATGTATAAGTAAGCATTCGACATTAATATACATTATAAATACAAATATGAATATAAAAATTGAACATGAGGATAAAATCTATTTAAATATTGTTTAAAACAAAGGGTTGGGTTTTTTTTTATTCTTCTTGTGTTAGAGGCAGGGTTTTTATTTTAAATAATATGAATGTAGATATTATTGTTATATATTTCTAAATATTGATGTATACAATCAAGATATAAATATATATATAAACACAAAATATAAATAAATACAAATAATAGGAAGAGATGTAATGAAGAATACAAATAACAGTATACATAAGTATACATTTTAAATGTAAATGTGAATATGAACCTGATAAATAGAATTTAAAAAAATATTTAAATACAGTTTTGAAGAAAGGGGTTCTTTTTGGCTTTAATGTGGATGGAGGCAAAGGTTTTATTTTAAATAATCCAAGTGTTACAGAAGTAAAAATCGTAACAGAAATATATACTTACTATGTAAAAATATTTATAAAAATATACAAATAAATTTAAGTTGTAGGGATATATGCAATATGGAATAGAAATGTATTTATAAAAAGAAATGTGTAAATGGACAGTGTACATCAATATACATTGTAAATAGAAATGTGAATATCAATATGAAAAAATATTTTAAAAATATTTAAATATTTTTTTAAAGAAATTGTTGGGTTTTTTTTCTTTGGTTTTTTTTTTTTTTTTTTTTGTGTTGTGTTTTGTTTTGTTTTGTCTTTTATCCTATTAGGCTAGAGGCAGAAGTTTTTTTTGTTATTGTTGTTGTTGTCTTTTAATGTATTTGAATATTATTTATCAGGGGTTTTTTTTGGGAACATGGGTATTTATATGGTGGGTTTTTAAAGTATTTATTTATTTGGGTAGTTAATTTCTTAGTTTTTTCTGGTTGAGATGTTTTTCCATTTTGTTAATTAGTTCTGGTTTTAAAGTTATTTTTACAGAGGATTGTTTATTCTTTGAGTTAGTGTAGAGGTAGAATTTTGTTTTTTTTTTTTTTTTAGTAACGTTGTTGAGGGTGAGTGGCACTGGCTTAAGTTGAGTAGATTGGTTTGACATTTTTTTAGTACTTTTTGTAATTTGTTGTGTGTGTTTCTATAGGATTTTCTTTTATTTTGGTTCCATTTTTCTGTCGTGATGAGAATTGTTATTGAAAAGAGTGTTCTTTGTTTTTTCGCTGACACTTGTTTGGCTGTTGGAGGTCTCTTGATGTTTTTGGAAGATATTGGTGGGAATTTGATGCTGTTTGTTCTGTCATTTCATTTAGGAATTGGATTTTAAGTATGCAATTATGACTCTAACTATATTGAAACGAAAGAAATAGATGTGTAGCAATGGGAATGGGCCAATTTTATTTTTATATATTCGGTCAATTTTTAAAATTTAACATGTAACATAAGTCATTATATGTTACGATAAGTTACTCTAATTTTAATAGAGTATTGTGTATGTTTATAGATATATGAATAGAGAATATAAATGTAAATACAACCCAAAGAAATACAAATTTATAAATGTATTGCAACTATATGGAGATCTATAAAAAATTAATAATAAATTGTAAATGTAAAATAACATAAATTGATACAATATATAATACTCGTAATACTGCATATATTTTATGAAAAATATTAGAGGAAATGGATATAAAATAGATATAAATACGGATGTGATTTACCTATCTATTTATATCTATCATTTGTTGTATATTATGATAAATATAAATATAAAAAAAATTTAGGTAGTTTAAAATAATGGATGGTTTTGTTTCTTCTTTGCCAAAGCAGGGGTTTTCGTGTAAAAATTACAAATACAAATAATATAAAGGTAGAAATATAAGTATAGAAATATATCATAAACACATTAAAGATTTATATAAAAATTAGAAATATAAGGAAAAATAAGTTGTAGCAGTAGATGTGGTAAATAATTTAAAAAATATTTCCCGTATATTTTTTGAATAAGGTGCATATTATATATAGTTATTAATATTGTACATCAATATAAACGATAAATATATATAAAATATCAACTATCTATAAGAAGGAATAAAAGCTCTATGTCACGTGCAGCAGTAGAAAATTTCAGGCTCCCATAAATAGTTTTATTTAAATCATTTTCGTTTTGGAGTTTTTTTTTTTACTCTCGGGTAGCCTGAAAGTTTCTACTGCTGCTTTTTTAATCTAAAGGTGGAAAGGTAAACCAAGATCAGAAATACAAGAAAGGGGAAGGGAAGGGAAAGGAAAGGAAGGGAAAGGAAAGGAAAGGAAAGGGAAAAGGAAAAGGGAAGGGAAGTGGTGAAAAACAGAGTGAAAAAAGTAAAAAGAGTTGGAGGGAAAAAGAGAGGGCATTGGGGAGGAGCGGTGCTGCCTCAGGTCCTTCTCCGCCCTGGGGCGAAGGACCCGTTTGATGCCCAGGAGGGACTGCCGCTCCCGGTGGCGGGGGACGGAGCCGTGGCTGTCAGCCCGAGACTACAACTCCCGGCAGGCCGTGCTGCCGGCGCGGGGTGTGACGCAACGGCTGACGCGGCACATGAGTGGCTGGCGTGCCAGGCGGCCGCGCGGGGCTGTGCGCGGGCAGCTGCCGGCGCCTCTCCCGCGCGGGACAGCGACGCTGGAGGGGCGCAGCCTCCGTCTGGCCGCCCGCACGGAGCTGAGCAGCGCGGAAGGAGCGTCCGCTCGGTTCCTCGGCCTCCCTCAGCGGTGCCGGGGGCGGGGGTGCTGCCGCCCGCCGATGGCGGAGAGCGAGGCGGTGCTTTGCTGCCGCGGGCCGGGAGCTGCGGGAGCCGCCCCGGGCGAGCGGCGCCGGGCGCTGCCGCGGTCCCAGTGGGGCGGCTGCCCTCGGGCTGGCGGAGGCGCCGGAGGAGCCCCCGAGCTGCAGCCGTCTCCCTCGGGCTGCTGCCGGTGCTGCGGGCGGAGGCGGCTCCGCCGCGTGTTGGGCGCTGCGAGCAGGGAGCGCTGCGGTATCGCCGGCATGACGGGGCTGCTGCCTGCGTTAGTGCTCGTGGCTCTTTGTGCCGTGACAGCGGATGGAGCGGCGCTGGGCGGTAAAGCCAGAGATGGCCGGGAGAATGCCCAGCGCAGGGAGCGGGCGGGCTGTATGCTTCGGATGGCACAGGTGCGAGCTGCAATATCACCCCCGCCCTCCCGAGCCCCAGGGAAAATGTTTTCCAGCATTGTCGAGCTTCTGAGAGACAAAACTTGTGATTTGACACTTGCATCCAGAAAAGGTTTCTGTCTAGATTAGCCTAAATGCCTAAATTGTTCTTGGTTACATCCCATGACCGGTTTCAGGCAGCGACTTTATAATGCTTTTAGGATTTTCTTGTACAATGGTGAGAAAACAGGCAGGTCTGATAGTGGTTTCACTTTTTTTTTCTACTTCACATTCCATAAGATTCTTTTATGCAAGCACTTGTTTTAAAATTCTACTGTAAGTGTTTATGGTTCACTTTTTTTTTCTTTGCAGCACCCGTGACTTTTTTTTCCCTCTAAATCGGGAGTAAATATAGCTGAGTAAAATTACCTTGATTTTCTTCCTTCTTTTTTAACTGAATTGTTTTTATTAAAAATCCTATTTGAATATGTAGAAAAAGTGGGGATGTCTTGTAATATATCGTAGCTTTTCTTGTTTACAGGATACTCAGAAAATATGTCTCCCTTAGTGTCCCACAGAAACGTTCTCAGTGCGATCTCCATCAAGGTATGTATTTACAAGTAAGTGGTCTCTTTAGATATTTGCCTGTGAATGACCTTTTCCTGTAATTCAGAGCTTGCGTTCTGTGGGTTTTATGATAAAGCTGTAAAACATGTCAAAATGGTTTTGCAAGTCTTAATCGTTGAAGGCAGCAATAAGTGGATTTAGAGCCTGTTCTTGAGCAGACAAAGGGAAAAAGTGTGACTTTGATGCTGAACTTGTCATTTTTCATTTGACTTGTCTTGCATTATTTAAGAATAGAGAGAACTAGAAAAAGAGAGAAATCGAATTGGTTCTTGAGCACTCCTCAAATGCTCACCATGATCCAGTGTAGAGCCGAAGGGAAGAGTGATGGAACAGAGCTCTGTGCTTTAGAAGGAAATAAATTTAAAGCTGACCTCCGCACAGAGTCTCACTAACTTCTGTGGTTTTAAAATACAAGATAAGTTTAGGAAGTGTTGGAAGTTAGTGTTTTGGGAAAGAAATGGCAGTTCCACAGAACATTCCATTGAACAGAGGCTCTGGGAACGATTCATGTTGTAAGTGCTGTCACTGCAGTCAGTTGGTGGTTCAGCCTTGAAACGTGCACTTGGCCTTCTGTAAAGCACTGTTTTGTTTGCCTTTCAGTGCTATGAGTCTTGATCAGTTGGAGAAGAGCCCAAGAGAAATTTTTCATCCCTTGATATAAAAGGTAGGAAGTGACTTTTTTTGGTTTGGTTCTTTTTCTTTATTATTTTCTGGAAATAAAAGTAATTAAGTATAGGTACTACTGGTTTGTTTCTTCCAGTAGCAGGTGATAATAATAGTAGTAGTACTAGTAAAAATCATAATAGAAATAATAACAATAGTAATGAAATACTACTTAAACTGTCTTTATCCATTGGACTGGCCATTTCAAATCAAAACTTCTAAACACAAATCAAACCATCATCCTTGTAGAATCTTTCACAGCAGCGGGCTAAAGATCCTGGTTTTGTTGACAGCATTTATTGGTTCTGGAAGAACAAGAGGGAAGTACAAGCCTAACTACTTCTAGCTCACAGACCCGTCCAGTGAACCCAGCTTTGTGTTTTGGTGGGCTTGTGATGACTTTGAAATCAATTGCTCATTCCAGTAAAAAAAAATCATGTTTTTCTGAACGTGACAGCAGAAATAACTTTAGGCACCAACTGAATAATAATAGATCACCAGTTTAAGTTAAAAATTCATGCTATACTATCAAAATTTAAAGGTAAATTATTATGTATTAGGTGATGGTATAAAGTGTATGTTCTAATGTGTAATGCAAAGATACATACGTACCTGAAAGTCCTTAGAGGAAACAAATTTTTATGTCTGCTGTTTGATTGTTTACCATACGATATTTGGTTTCATTTCCCAGGGATCGGTGAATTTTAACTTTGGAGTCCCCTATGCTAAGGATGCTCAGCTTACAGGTGATGAAATGTTCAGTAATGGTGAGTTTCTCACCTTCTCTTTAATTGCTATGCTGATCTGAATAAGAAAAAAAAACAAAAGCAAGAGAAAAAAAAGGATGGTTTATTATTTTTTACGCTGTTATGTTTGTTTCCTCAGTATTTGCTGCAGCTCTGCTTACCCAAGCTTTGGGTTCCTTCTGTCCCACGGGGAGTTGCCCAGTTTGGTTGCATCTGGTGAAATTCACCCTGAGACCTTACAGAACCAGCTCCAACTACGTGAGAGCCATTTGCAGTTCTCTCCAGACACCTGGAGAATGGGCGACGTTTCTGAGGATCCGGCGAGCGTGCTTCTATCAAAACTCAGTCTGTGAAATTCCTGGGGAAAACCCTTCTGTGTCCTGAAGGGTTCAAACTCTGGTGAGGATCCAGTTATCAGGTGCTCACCTGGATGGTTCCAGCTCCCAAAGGTAACACTTGTACTCTTGCCCTGTAGTTTACATCTATTGTATTTTTGTTATTTTGCAGGATTTTTTGTCTTTGCAAAATATTGTGCATTTCACTCTTTGGAACCTCTCAGATGGTTCTTTGGTGCAGCACCACCCCATGGGACACTTGGCTGCTGTCCTGAAGGGGTTGGTGGCTAGAATTGTAAATCCTGGAGAGTTTGTGAGTCTTCTGTCCCCAGGGAGGTGTCACGCTTTGTTTGCTTTTGTTCTGTTGGTTAGGCGCTGCTTCTCGTTGCAAGTATGAATTTCAAACTGCCCTGTTCTTATTTTAACTGTTTTCCTGGTTCTCTCCTCACGGCAGGGAAAGACTCTCGTATCCTTGTCGTCGGGCTCGGTGCTGTCCAAGAAGATACAGAGACTAAAAAAATCATAAGAAGCAAAATATGACTGCAGGGAAAAGAAGCTGGAGAGAACAGAAGGTGATATTGTTATCCTTACCCTGTATTAGAAACATCCGCTATGCTTTGATGCTGGCAGCTGCCAGGGGCTTGTTGGCTCTTTGTAGGCACGTGTAGGTGTTCACTTGTAGTTTTTTTCTCTGTTCAAGTCAATTCAAACTTTGCTAAGCTTATATTTGCAGATTACTCTCTAGCACAGTCCAGCATGACATTTTTGAATGTTGTAAAAATACCATGTTACTTGGAAATTGCTAATGAAGAGAAGCTTTAGGGGAAAATAAGATGTCAGGGTTGGGAGATGTGAGAAGAATTGTGTGGGGATGTTAGACTGAAGTAAAGCACACTTGAAGCTGGACTGGCACGCTGGCAGGTCCCCTATTAAACAGTAGTGCTGAGATTAGCCTGGGGGTTGCCCATTGTTTCTGTAGAAATCAATGTTTCCTGGTCTTCAGAGGTAAGCTGCTTTGAAAAGCTGGAAGGTGCAGCATGCTGACAAGCCCCGTGCTTTGGATTAAAAGTAGATTTCAGAAGGGTCCTAAGCTTTTGTCTTTTCCTAGAAGTCGATGTAATCCTATTGAGGAGTTTTTAATTCTGTGTTGCCATGTCATCCATCAGAGCCCTGTTGTATTAATCATCATACAAGTGCAAAACAAAAAATCAGACCCTGTCCCAAGCACTTAGAGCCCAGAACACGATTTCCTCAGGCTGCCATTTGTGTGCCATCGGTACTCACCGTGGAAGGGAGCTGGGGATTGTTGCAGCTGTTGGGAACAAACCGCTTCTCGTCACACAGCAATGGAATTGGGACGACGCCTCGGCCAGCCCCTCTCTGCCATCGTCTCCTGAATCTGCAGCAGAGCAGTTCCAGTCCATCCGGGCACGTGTAATGCAGTTCCTGATGATCTGAGCACACGGAGCAGCGCTCAGTTGCTGTGGGGGGCTCAGGGAAGGCAGAGTGTGTATTGTCATCTTCCTGAACCTACAGACGAATCAAAGTGAGAAGCCACAGCGTGGAAATCAGTCGCATATATGCTAAATAAAACTTGCAGATTTTTTTAAGAATTGTTGTTGCTTGTTCTTTGTTGTGCTTCAGTGCTTAGAAAACCTCCCTTTAAAATCAGTTCAGTTCATGAGTTGAACCTTTGTTTGCAGACCCTCACTGAGCAGAATTCATTGCAGACTCAGTGCACGCTGTGCCGGCCTCCCGGGAGTGTGAGGAGCTCATGTGTGCTACTTTTTGCTTTAGGACGCTCTGAGGTATTTCTTCCTTTTGGGATACATGATGAGAATTCCCAAGAGAGGTAGTTATAAGGTATGACATCGGGAAAAAGCCTGTGTGGTTGGAATGTTGTTGCTGTCAAAAGTTAATTTTTTCTTAGCCAGTAGTTAGCTTTTTGCTTTATTTTTGTGGTATCAGTATTTTGTTGTTTAAAAAATTGCTTCAAAATAACTTCAGTGGCTGGCCATCAGTACCTTGTTCAGATTTGCCTATTTGCTTGTAGCTGAAATGTTCACATCTTGTTTATCATTCTATTTAAGAAACTGCTGCCCAGCCAACTAATAACTGAATATCTATCTGTCTGGGACACGGGGAGAGGATTTAGGTAATGTCTTTGTTTCCAGAAAAAAGTTCCAGTGTAGTTTCTAAATAGAGGAGAAGGGGGTGAAGACTCGGGGCACTGATGCCGTTGGGGCGCCCCAAGGTCCCCAGGAGAAGGAGCCCCACTGGGGTGCAGGAGCAGGTGTGTTCTCATCTAATATTGAACAAATTATAAATATAAATATGACAATTATAAGCATGAAAATATTTTTAAAATACTTAAATAAAGCGGGTTTTCTTTATTGGTCCATAGGCAGGGTTTTGATTGTAAGAATTATAAATACAAATAATATAAAGGTAGAAATCTAAGTTTAGAAATATATAATAAATACATACAGATAAATATAAAAATTAAAAATATAAGAAAAAATTAATTGTAGCAGTAGATATTATACATAATTTAAATAATAATTTAAATCTATTTTAAAATTTTATATATATAATATATATCATTATTAATGTAATACATCCAAAGAAACGATAAATTAAAATATGAATGTATAATTATACAAAGTCTAAATAAAAAATATTTCAATTTCCTTTAAAAGAAGGGGCTTTTTTTATTTATTTGGTTAGGGACGGGGTTTTTATTTGGAATAATGGAAGTATTATAGAAGTACAAAACTAAAGATAGAAATATACAGTCAATATAGAAAGATATTTGTAAAAACACGAGCGAACGACGCCTCCTTCGGCCGAATGGAACGAGCTCAGCCGAACCAAGGCGAGACCGGCCGAACCTGACGGCCTCGAGCGAACCGAGGCCAGGCTTGCGAGGCTGCCTGAACCGAGCCGAGCTCAGCCGAACCGAGCCCGCTGCTCTCGTGCGCGCTAATTAGCGCGAGTGCGGTCACAGCCCAATGAGCTCCTGTGCCACGCCGCGCTCCCGATCGTGTCCGTGCGATGGCCGGGCCGCCCGCGGGACGCGGCAGCAGGAGAGCCCCGAGCCGGGCGAGTTTAACGTGAGGCGCCGCCGCTTGCCCGCCCTCAGGGAGCCGAGCGGAGTCGCGTCGAGCGCACTGAGCGGCTCCGAGTTCGGCCGAAGCGAGGCGAGCCGAGCCGCGCCGAACGTACAGAGCGGCTCCGAGTTCGGCCGAAGCGAGGCGAGCCGAGCCGCGCGCACTGAGCGGCTCCGAGTTCGGCCGAAGCGAGGCGAGCCGAGCCGCACCGAGCGCACAGAGCGGCTCCGAGTTCGGCCGAAGCGAGCCGAGCCGAGCCGAGCGCACAGAGCGGCTCCGAGTTCTGCCGAAGCGAGGCGAGCCGAGCCGCACCGAGCGCAGAGAGCGGCTCCGAGTTCGGCCGAAGCGAGGCGAGCCGAGCCGCGCCGATCGTACAGAGCGGCTCCGAGTTTGGCCGAAGCGAGGCGAGCCGCGCCGAGCGCACAGAGCGGCTCCGAGTTCTGCCGAAGTGAGCCGAGCCGCCCCGAGCGCAGAGAGCGGCTCCGAGTTCGGCCGAAGCGAGGCGAGCCGCGCCGCACCGAGCGCACAGAGCGGCTCCGAGTTCGGCCGAAGCGAGCCGAGGCGCCCCGAGCGCACTGATCGGCTCCGAGTTCGGCCGAAGCGAGCCGAGCCGCGCTGAGCGCACTGATCGGCTCCGAGTTCGGCCGAAGCGAGCCGAGGCGCCCCGAGCGCACAGAACAGCTCCGAGTTCGGCCGAAGGGAGCCGAGCCGTGCCGAAGGGTCGAGTCCAGCCGAATGCAGATGACAATGGCCGAGTTTAGCCGACTACAGCCGAGTTTAGCCGAGCAGCTGTGAGCCTTGAGGTGAGCGTGCATCATTGCCGGCTTGGGATTGAGTGAAATGCGCTAAGGAAACCAGCTTTGGGGAGGGAGGCAGGGAAATCCTCTCTTAACGTTTACCAATTCTTCCGTCAAACTCATCACGGCAGGACAGCGTGAAGACTGAAAGTGTAAGAAGATGTGGAGGGAAACAGAGAATCTGACAGGAGCATCGAATGCACAAGTGCACGAATTTTGCTTTTTGCTTGGATGTAAATTCAGAAGTTGTAAGGAATTTGGGAAGAAGAAGGGACATTTCAGAAGGAGAAGTTGTTGTTGTTACAGTCCTGGCAAAATCTTTTGTTCTAGCTAATAAAAGAAGTTAGTTTAAAAAACAAAACAAAAAAAAAGTGTTTTTTTTTCTTCACTGTTATATTCATTGGTGATATATGGTGTGTTGTTTTATTTCTTGGTATTATTAACTCTGTGTAAATTGTTTTTTGAGTGAAGCTAACTTTGGATGGGTTGTTTTGTATTTGAGGTAGGATCAATTTCAATAGGTTTCTTTCACAGAGTTCTCATAGGTATTACTGGGATTTTGGTTTTGTTTACTGTATGCATAAACATAGAGATTTGGTAGGGCCAGCTGGGCTGCTGGAGTTTTGGGTGTGAATTTATTAGATGGCTTTTGTTAAACACAGAATAATTATGTAAGGTAACAGCAAATTACCCAATCACCCAATTTATCCAGCTATGTAACCTTACCACAAAGTTTTATATCTTGCCAGTTTTCTGTTCTTCTGCTCCAAGTAGTTGTTGCAAAAAAGAAAGTACTGCTATTTTTCTGAAGAGTTTTCTTCTATAACAAGCCCTTTACTGCCCTTGAATCTGAGTCAGAGCTAAACAGCTGCAGCTGCTCTGAGGGCTTGGTGGGATTCGCCCCCTCCCTTTTCCTGGGTGCCATGGGAACGAGAGGCGGGCACCATCAGGGGTATATTAACCCCAGCCGTGGCTGAGGGGCTTCATTCCCTCTCGGGGATGTGCTGGGGTAAGAGCTCTCCTCTCATTTCAGGGAAGAGGCTCTTTCAGCTCGTCTCAGCTTGTTTTCAGCAGGTGTTTCTGGGCATCTAAAGCACAGAGGCTTGGAAGATTCTGTGAAGAAAATAGCATGGAATACAGGGAGTATTTAGATTTGTGATTTTGGGTTTTGTGTTTAGGGGTGGTAAGGTGGTTTTATAATTTTTAGGTTTGCTCTGGTTTTTTTTTTGGTTAGATTACTTTTGGTGGAATGTTTGTTTTTTTGGGGTTTTTTTTGGGGTGAGTTTTGGTTGGTTTTCGTGGGTTTTTTGGGTTTTTTGATGTTTTCTGTGTTTTTTTTTGTTTCTGTGGGGAGTTAGGTGTTTTGGGTTTTATTGTTTTTGTGGGGTTTTGTTTGTTTCTTTTTTTTGTTTTTGTTTTTTAATTGAGGAGTGCAACTCCCTGAAATGCCAAGCTGTGTCAAGCACAACATTTTTTTCAGCAGATTGATCATGTCACAAGAGGGATCTGCCCAGTGTCCAAGATGATGTTTGAGATTGAGGCTTCAGGTGAGTTGAGGAGGGTGACTGGGAGAGGGAGGGTGTTCAGGCATCCAGTTAGGAGTTCTTGGGAGGGGGTTTGCAGGCAGAAGGGTGAGAAAGGGTGTTTGTTTGTTTATTTGAGGGCTCCCCCCACAAGGCTGTTCAGAAGCCTAGCAGAGGCATTCCCATGTCTTGCAGCACACAAGGTCCTCCACTGCACTCACAGGAATGCCATTTAACTTTGCCTTTCTCTAACCCAGGTTCAACTCCTAATGAAGGCCACAGCCTTGGAATCAGGATGAAGCTGGAGCCTGAGGGAGCCAGGCACGCTCAGGAAAGGGCAAGTAGCTGACTTGCAGGGATTTGGCCCACATAACTCTGGACTCACACTTTGGTTTTGATTTTCTTTATTGCAGCTGACCGAGAGGCTCACAGGCCATCACAGAGCCCTCCGAGGCAGACTCATTTCAGGTGCAGCGTGGATTCCCATCACCGATCATCCAAAAGATAAGTCGGGGGCCACGGCCTGGAGATGGGAGAGTATCAGGTTGGGAGTTCTTGCGCCAGATTTAAAAATTGGCCATGCGAAAAGCAATCTTCTTCAAGGGCCTCTTAGGACAGGTAAAGGGAGAGGCTCTACTTTTGATGGCAGATGTCAGGCGGGCAGTGCAGAACAGCTCTGGTCTGTCTGGTGTTGTCTCGTGTGCCGTGTTCCCTGGTGTGTCTTTGGGGTCCCTTTTGCCTTCTCCCCTCGAGGCCCTCACCACAAGCATGATGTGTCGTGTTTCTTGTCCCCCCTGTTTGTCACGTTCCGTTTCACGGGTGTGTGGACACATTTGTGCCGGAGCTGTTCTGCCCTGCCCATGGCCTGCTGCAGTAGGACAAGCCTTGGGGCGTTGAAATTTGTAATGTGGGGTGTACTTGGGCTCTGGATGCTATTCCTAGGTTGGCATAAGGTGTTTGCAGCTTGTGAGTTACCCTGGTGGTGTTTGACATATGTTGTAACTTTCTTTCAGGTGCAGATGCATTCCCTGTGTGGCAGAGGGTCAGGGTTAGGAGGTGCCGGGCCTTCTTAGGAGCGCGGTGCGTAGCAGAGTGGTGGGGTTTTGGCCGATGCGGTGCCAAGGTCAGGCACTGATGTTTGGTTCTCTTTAATCTAGCTGTCTGAGAGACCCCAGCCCGGTGCCAGCAGGACCTTCCCAGGTGACGAGGTGGCCTTTCTTTGCACCTGACAGGGACCAGCATCCCCAGATGTCTGAGAGATAAGTAGAGGGCTGTGACCCACAGTGGGGGTGAAGGCATGGTGCTTGTTTGGGAATTACTGGGAGGGGTTTTTGAGTCCAATTTGGAGGTGGGGGGTGTTCATGAAGTGGCCCCTTTGGCCTCATAAAGACAAAGTCTCACTTTTGATCCCAGTGCTGAGGTGTGCAGGGCAGAGCAGTCCCGGTGTGTCTCGTGTCCTTTGTCTGTTGTCCATTATGTGTTGTTTGTGTATCCCATGTCTTTTACCTTAGGGGGGCCTGTCAGAAACCTTGGCATCCTAGTTAGCATCTGTGATCTCTGCATTCCTTGGCCTGGCAGCCTGGCCACAGAACTTTTGCCTGGGGAGCTCAGACAGGCATCCAACTCTCTTCTGTCTTTGGAAGCATCCAGTCAGGTGTCTGGTCAGGTCTTGTTCTGAGCTGTAGGGACAGCTATGCCCCACCTGGATCCATTATGGTGGATTAGGACTTGTAAAAATGTGAGGGCAGGCAGAGGATTCTGACCATAGGATTCCTAGGCATCGATCTTTGCTGTTCTTGGAATAAATCCTTCAGTTAGCATCTTCTTCCTCCAGGGTTCTCTGAGCCTCATCAGCTCACCATAGGTCTCAGCTCGGTCATCTCCTTTTGCATTCTCTCAGTCCTTGCAGCCATTTTCCTTGCCAAGAGATTTCTGTTCCTGTTGTGTCCCCGTTGTCTGTCCTGTCCTGTCCTGCCTGTCGTGTGTCACGGGTGTCAGCACACAGTTGTGCCGGGGCTGCTCTGCCCTGCCGCACAGCCTGGTGCAATAGGAGAAGTCCTGGGGACTTGGCATTTGTAATGTGGGGTGTAGTTGGACTCTAGGTGGGATTTGTAGATGGACACATCATATCTGGAGCTCTTCAGTTATCCTGCAACAGTTTGACTCTTGTCCTAACTTTTTTTTCAGATTGAGATGGATTAAATCTGTGCCAGAGGCCCCCGTCGCGGGTGAGGGGATTGCCCCGAGCAGGTGAGGCCCCATTTGTCTCTGCAGCAGAAGTGTGTATGGTGACTGTGTTACAGCTCTGTTCTTTGTCTTTCTTTTAGGAAGTCAATCTGGATGCCAGCAGTCAAGGTGGGCAGCGGGGAGGAGTGGTTGTTATTGCTCAGCTCTCAAGCACAACAATTTTTCAGCAGATTCATTGTGTCACAAGAGGGATTTGCCCAGTGTCAAGGATGATGTTTGAGATTGAGGCTTCAGGTGATTGAGGATTGTGACTGGGAGAGGGAGGGTGTTCAGGTATCCAATTAGGAGTTCTTGGGAGGGGGTTTGAAAGGCAGCAGGGTGAGAAAGGGTGTTTGTTTGTTTATTTGAGGGCCCCCCCCCACAAGGCTGTTCAGAAGCCTAGCAGAGGCATTCCCATGTCTTGCAGCACACAAGGTCCTCCACTGCACTCACAGGAATGCCATTTAACTTTGCCTTTCTCTAACCCAGGTGCCACTCCTAAGGAAGGCCACAGCCTTGGAATCAGGATGAAGCTGGAGCCTGAGGGAGCCAGGCACGCTCAGGAAAGGGCAAGTAGCTGACTTGCAGGGATTTGGCCCACATAACTCTGGACTCACACTTTGGTTTTGGTTTTCTTTATTTCGGCTGACCGAGAGGCTCACAGGCCATCACAGAGCCCTCCGAGGCAGACTCATTTCAGGTGCAACGTGGATCCACATCGCCGATCATCCAAAAGATAAGTCGGGGGCCACGGCCTGGAGATGGGAGAGTATCAGGTTGGGAGTTCTTGCGCCAGATTTAAAAATTGGCCGTGGGAAAAGCAATCTTCTCCAAGGGCCTGTTAGGACAGGTAAAGGGAGAGGCTCTACTTTTGATGGCAGATGTCAGGCGGGCAGTGCAGAACAGCTCTGGTCTGTCTGGTGTTGTCTCGTGTGCCGTGTTCCCTGGTGTGTCTTTGGGGTCCCTTTTGCCTTCTCCCCTCGAGGCCCTCACCACAAGCATGATGTGTCGTGTTTCTTGTCCCCCTGTTTGTCACGTTCTGTGTCACGGGTGTCTGCAGGTATTTGTGCCGGAGCTGTTCTGCCCTGCTGCATGGCGTGCTTCAGTAGGACAAACCATAGGGAGTTGGAATTTGTAATGTGGGGTGTACTTGGGCTCTAGATGCTCTTCCTAGATTGACATAAGGTGTTTGCAGCTTGTGAGTTACCCTGGTGGTGTTTGACATATGTTCTAACTTTCTTTCAGGTGCAGATGCATTCCATGTGTGGCAGAGGGTCAGGGTTAGGAGGTGCCGGGCCTTCTTAGGAGCGCGGTGAGTAGCAGAGTGGTGGGGTTTTGGCCGATGCGGTGCCAAGGTCAGGCCCTTATGTTTGGTTCTCTTTAATCTAGCTATCTGAGAGACACCAGCCCCGGTGCCAGCAGGACCTTCCCAGCTGACGAGGTGGCCTTTCTTTGCACCTGACACAGGCATCCCCTGATGTCTGAGAGATAAGCAGAGGGCTGCAACCCTCAGAGGGGATGAACGTGGGGTGCTTTGTCAGGACTCCCTGAGGTGGGGGTCTGAGTTGGCTCTGGCAATGAGGTTAGCCAAGATGTTGCCCCTTAGGCCCCATAAAAGCAAAGTCTCCCTTTTGGTCACAGTGCTGAGGTGCGCAGCAGGGCAGAGCAGTCCCGGTGTGTCTCGTGTCACTTGTCTTTTGTGTATTGTGTGTTGCCTGGATATCTCATGTCTCTTATCTTAGCCCTGTGAGGGGCCTCTCAGAAACCTTTCCTAGCATCCGTGATCTCAGCGTTCCTCGCCCTGGCACTCATGCCATAGATCTTTTGACTGGGGAGCTCACACAGGCATCAGAAATGCATCTCTCTTTAGAAGCGTCCAGTCAAATGTCTTGTCATGTCTTGTTCTGAGCTGTACAGACAGCCATGCTGCGCAATGATCCATTATAGCAGAGTAGGACTTGTAAGGATGTGAGGTTAGGGAGAGGATTCTGACTGTAGGATTCTCGGGCATCCATCTTTGCAGTTTTGGAATAAATCATTCTGTTTGCATCTTCTTCCTCCAGGGTTCTCTGAGCCTCATCAGCTCGCCATCAGCTTCAACTCTTCTTCTTTTGCATTCTCTCAGTCCTTGCAGCCATTTTCCTTGCTAAGAGATTTCCGTTCCTGTTGTGTCCCCAGTGTTTGTCACGTCTTGTCTGTCCTGTGTCACGGGTGTCTGCACACATTTGTGCTGGAGCTGCTGTTCTGCCCTGCTGCATATCCTGGTGCAATATGAGAAGTCTCAGGGACTTGGAATTTGTAATGTGTAGTTGGATTCTAGATGGGATTTGTAGATGGACACAGGATACGTGGAGCCCATAAGTTATCCTGCAGCCCTTTCACTTTCATCCTAACTTTCTTTTAGTTGCAGAAGGATAAATCCAGGGCAGAGCCCCCCATTCTGGGTGAGGGGATTCCCCTGTGAAGGTCAGTCACGGTTTGTCTCTGCAGAGGAAGCATAAATTGTGGCTGCTGCAGCTCTGCTCTTTGTCTTTATTTTTAGGAAGTCAAGGCAGAGAGCAGCTGTCAAGGCTGAGTGGGCAAGGTGAGCATTGAGTAGGGTACCGAAACAGTTGTTATTGCTGAGGTCTCAGTTTCTGGTGCAGCTCTAGGTATGTATTATTCCTCTTTTTATTTTAGATGGACTGCTTGCCATCTATCCTAGCCCAGCATGCCCATGCCAGGTGGGTTCAAGCTTAAGGTATCAGTGTGGCATACTTGTCAGGGTTGGGAGGTTGTGTTTTCACAGTATCTCAGCATGCTTTTCTGCTTTGTTTCTTTGCAGGTGCTGTCGCTGCCCTAGGCATGCCGGGGAAGAGAGGAGGGCAGGTGACTCGGAGTTTAGACGGGCTGATTCCTAGGTGAGCGTTATGCAGCAGCATGCTAAGTGTGTACATTTTCTTTTTGCAGGTATCTTCCGGGCGGCCTCCAGAGTCAAATCAAGACTTGAGGTGAGCTGGGGCAGGGGTGCGAAGGAGTCCCGGGGATTACTGTTTTTGAGGGCAATAGTCACCTTTTCTGTTTTGCCTTAGGTACCCTGGGCAGGTTTGTAGCCACAGCTTGGAAGCGGCAGCACCGAAGCACACACATTGAGAACGTCTCAACGTCCACGTCCGACCGAGGATGGATTTTGTCCGCTTGTCTTCCAAAGCTAAGTGTCGGGGCCAGTGGTTGGGAGAAGGGGAAAAGCCTTTACTATCACAGGAGGCAATCTGATGTCAGCTTAGCGGAGAGGTCTGTAGTGGGACAGGCTCCCTGGAAGTAAAGGGAGAGGGTTTCTCCTCAGCCTCACCAGAGCCTTTGCCGGGCAGGGCAGTTCCTACCCATCTCCACATTCTTGTGAACTTTGCGTCATCAGCCTTCTTCGACTTGACGTCGTCACGGCTCTTTCCCCCGTGGAGCTCGCCTTCAGGTCCGGAGCTGTAGCCGCAGTTACCTGGCAGTCCGCTTCCTTCTCTAGGCTTGCTGAGCCTCTTGAGCATCCTCTTAACTGCTTTGGCCCTAACTTCCTTTAATGAGTTGCATTTCATCATCACGTGCTGTTGTCATAGGGCTTCCTTTCCCTTGGCCTCTGGCTCGTCTTGTGCTAGGACTCTCGGGTCCCTAAAGGGAAAGTGCCAAGCAGTTGCAACTTGTCTCTGTGTTATGTCATCTGTGTCTGTGTTATGGTGTGTGTGTCCATTGTCTTACACGGCATAGGCCTTTGTTACATCTCAATGCTTTATCGGCTCTCTTCTGTGCCATGTTCTACTCACATTCCTTGCCGGATATCCCTTATTCCAATATCTTTACATTTTTACTCTTTGAGACAGGAATGTCTCACAGGGACAAGATGTTCTCATCCATCTTCCTTCTCACTATCAGCTTTGGTAGTGCTTTTTTTTCCATTTTCTTGGACTTCTAGAGGGAGCATCTTACACCCTCCTCACGTGACTGCAGTAGTTCTATAGGTTCCATCTTCTCAAAGGGTACAGGGCTCAATAAGTAATCTTCCAGAGAGTTTTCTTAAGTCGTGGTTTATATTGTATGTTCCTATGTTGGCTTATATTGTATGTACTTACATACAGTATAAGTACGTACAGTATAAGCCAGCATAGGTACATGCAATGTAAGTGCATCGCCTTATATTGTCTGTACTTACACTGCATGTAAGCATGTCGCCTTATATTGTGTGTACTACACTCTATGTACACTTGCACTGTATGCGTCAGCTTACATTGTGTGTAGACTGTACCACTTATGATCGGAGCTGCCCTGCCCTGGCACATAGTCACAGTTAGGTAGAACAGTTATAACAACTTTACTGTTCATCTGTCTTTTGTGGGATTTTGGGTAGAAAATTCATCAGTCCAGAGTGGGGACAAGTCCTAGCTGTCAGATAGCAACTTGTTGACCCTTCCTGTTGTCTCACAGGTTGCCGAGGCTGCTGATTTCCCCAGGATCTGCCATTTACCTCAAGGAGCGGCAGCCAGAAGATGTGTCAAAGCACCTTCTTCAGCATCTCAGGGAAGGGCCACAGTGAGCGTGTAAGAAGGAGTGTGTGTGAGAGCACGTGGCTGTGTCTGTCTGCTCGTCTCTGCGTGTGTGAGCGCATGCTGACTGGATTTAACCTTGTGTATATGACTTTTGCTTTTCAGGTTTTGCAACTCATTGTTAAATTGAGAATAAAAAATCCCCAGCTGCCTTCCACCCTGGCTGTTTTTTGTTTTTTTGGTCCCAGCCAAGTAAAAACCCAGAAAAATACTCCAAGATAGGCTAGAAAAGGCCCAAAAAACCCAGTAAAAAAACCCAAGATGGGCAAGAAAAACCCAGAAAAAAGCAGAAAAAACCCCAAAATGGGCAACAAAGAAACCCCACAAAAATCCAGGAAAAAAACTGCAAGATGGGGAAGAAAAAAATCAAGAAAAAACCCAGAACAATCCCAGGGAAAAAATCTCAAGAGGGGCAAGAGCAAACCCGGGAAAAAACGCTAAAAACCCCAAGCTGGGCAAGAAAAAACCAGGAAAAAAAACCAAGATGGGCAAGAAAAGCCCAGAAAAAACCCAGAAAAAAAAAAAAAACAGGAAAAAGAAACTGGAAGAACCCCCAAGGTGGGCAAGGAAAACCCAGAAAAAACCAAGGAAAAAAACCAAACATGGGCGAGAATACCCAAAAAAAAACCCCAAGATGGGCAAGAAAAAACGCAGAAAACACCCACAGAAAACCAGGAAAAAAACCTCAAGATGGGCAAGAAGAATCCCAAAAAAACCCCACAAGATGGACCAGAAAAAACGCAGGAAAAACCAGGAAAAATAAACCAGGAAAAAAAAAACGGAAAAAAAATCCCAAGATGGGCAAGGAAAAACCCAGAAAAAAACCAAGAACAAAAACCCCAGACTGGCAGGAAAAAAACGCAAAAAAAAAAAAACCAAGATGGGCAAGGAGAAGATCCTCAAAAAACCCAGAAAAATCACAGAAAATGCCCCCAAGATGGGCAAGAAAAAAAGCAAGATGGACCAGAAAAATACCTGAAAAAACCAAGGAAAAAAAAAAAAAAGGAAAAAAAAAAAGGGAAAAAAACCACCAAGATGGGCAAGAAAAAAAGCAAGATGGACCAGAAAAAAACCTGAAAAAACCAAGAAAAAAAAAAAAAGGAAAAAAAAAAGGGAAAAAAACCACCAAGATGGGCAAGAAAAAACCCAGGAAAAAACCCAGAAAAAAAATTCAAGATGGGCAAGAATAAACCTGGAAAAAACCCCCCAAGACTGGCAAAAAAACCCCAGGAAAAACTCCAAACTGGGCAAGAAAAAAAACTGTCGTAAAAGGTGCCGTAAAGCCCGACTGTCGTAAAAGGTGCCGTAAAGCGCGACTGTCGTAAAGACTGCCGTAAAGCGCGACTGTCGTAAAGACTGCCGTAAAGCGCGACTGTCGTAAAAGGTGCCGTAAAGCGCGACTGTCGTAAAGACTGCCGTAAAGCGCGACTGTCGTAAAGACTGCCGTAAAGCGCGACTGTCGTAAAAGGTGCCGTAAAGCGCGACTGTCGTAAAGTCTGCCGTAAAGCGCGACTGTCGTAAAGTCTGCCGTAAAGCGCGACTGTCGTAAAAGGTGCCGTAAAGCGCGACTGTCGTAAAGACTGCCGTAAAGCGCGACTGTCGTAAAAGGTGCCGTAAACCGCGACTGTCGTAAAAGGCGCCGTAAAGCGCGACTGTCGTAAAGACTGCCGTAAAGCGCGACTGTCGTAAAAGGTGCCGTAAAGCGCGACTGTCGTAAAGACTGCCGTAAAGCGCGACTGTCGTAAAAGGTGCCGTAAAGCGCGACTGTCGTAAAGACTGCCGTAAAGCGCGACTGTCGTAAAAGGTGCCGTAAAGCGCGACTGTCGTAAAGACTGCCGTAAAGCGCGACTGTCGTAAAAGGTGTCGTAAAGCGCGACTGTCGTAAAGACTGCCGTAAAGCGCGACTGTCGTAAAAGGCGCCGTAAAGCGCGACTGTCGTAAAAGGCGCCGTAAAGCGCGACTGTCGTAAAAGGCGTCGTAAAGCGCGACTGTCGTAAAAGGTGCCGTAAAGCGCGACTGTCGTAAAGACTGCCGTAAAGCGCGACTGTCGTAAAGACTGCCGTAAAGCGCGACTGTCGTAAAAGGTGTCGTAAAGCGCGACTGTCGTAAAAGGTGTCGTAAAGCGCGACTGTCGTAAAAGGTGTCGTAAAGCGCGACTGTCGTAAAAGGTGCCGTAAAGCGCGACTGTCGTAAAAGTTGCCGTAAAGCGCGACTGTCGTAAAGACTGCCGTAAAGCGCGACTGTCGTAAATACGGCCGTAAAGCGCGACTGTCGTAAATACGGCCGTAAAGCGCGACTGTCGTAAAGACTGCCGTAAAGCGCGACTGTCGTAAAAGGTGTCGTAAAGCGCGACTGTCGTAAAAGGTGTCGTAAAGCGCGACTGTCGTAAAGACTGCCGTAAAGCGCGACTGTCGTAAAAGGTGCAGTAAAGCGCGACTGTCGTAAAGACTGCCGTAAAGCGCGACTGTCGTAAAGACTGCTGTAAAGCGCGACTGTCGTAAAAGGTGCCGTAAAGCGCGACTGTCGTAAAGACTGCCGTAAAGCGCGACTGTCGTAAAAGGTGCCGTAAAGCGCGACTGTGCGAATTGTTCCGAAGAGCCGAGTGTGGCTGAAAACAGCCGAGTTTACACCAAGAGCCGATCATAGCCGACTGGAACCGATAGCCGTGTGTAGCCGACTTGAGCCGCATTTACACAATGTGCCGAATATGACCAAGTTTAGCCAACCGTGCCAAGTTCGGCCGAAGAGCCGAACTTGAACGAGTTTAGACCAAGAGCCGAAGCAAGCCGAATTCAGCCGAGTTTCATTAAACAGAACCGAACGACGCCGCAGCGCTGTGCCTGCAGTGCACTGGTGCAGACGGCAGGGAGCGCTGTATAGAGTAAGTTTAAAATATCAACTATCTATAAGAAGAACTAAAAGCTCTATATCACGTGCAGCAGTAGAAAATTTCAGGCTCCCAGGGAATAAACAGTTTTCTTTAAATCATTTTTGTTTTGGAGTTTTTTTAATCCCAGGTAGCCTGAAAGTTACTATTGCTGCTTTTTTCTTCTAAAGCTAGAAAGGAAAACTAAGATTAGAAATACAGGGAAAGAAAGAAAGAAGGGAGGAAGGAAAGGAGGAAGGAAGGGAGGAAGGAAAGGAGGAAGGAAAGGAGGAAGGAAAGGAAGGAAAGGAAGGAAAGGAAGGAAGGAAAGGAAGGAAGAAAGAAAGAAAGAAAGAAAGAAAGAAAGAAAGAAAGAAAGAAAGACAGACAAAAACCAGGAGGGCAAGGAGAAACCTAGGGGGAAAAAAAAGAAAAGAAAAAAAACCCAACAAAAAACAAACCCACAGAAAAAAACCTCGAGATGGGCAAGAAAACCACCCCCCCCCGCAAAAAAACCCCCAAGAATGGCAAGAAAAAGCCCAGAATATAACCTTAAGATGGGCAAGAAAAATCCCTGAAAACAGACCAGGGAAAAAACCCAAGATGGGCAAGAAAAAAAAATCAGAACAAAAAACCAAGATGGCAAAGAAAAACCCAGAAGGAAAAGAAAAAAAAAAAAAAAAAAAACAGAAAAAAAACCCCCAAGGGGTGCAAGGAAAAACCAGAAAAAACACCAAAATGGGCAAGAAGAAACAAAGAAAAAACCCAAGAAATGCCAGAAAAAAATCAAGGAAAAAGGGAGTAAAGGCCCCAAGAAACAAGGCAAGAAAGAGAGGCAATAAAGCCCACAAAAACTCAAGACAAAAAAAAAACAAAAACAAGACATGCCAGAAAAAGGTACAAAAATGGTTCTGCCAGGTGCGATCAAGGTGAGCGGGTTCAGTTTCAGGTCCAGGAGATGAACAAGTGTCAGATTAGCTTGGGGCACTGCTGTGCAATGCAGCTGTGACAGGATTTATGTTTAAATATAGTTTAAATAAATTGGGGATTGTTTGGCTTTTATTGGGGTATGGGCTGGAGATTTCATAAAAAATATAAAACTAGAAATGCAAATATATCATATATATGTCGATAACAATAAATATTTAATACATAAAAATATAAGTAAAAGAAATATATTGTGTCAAAAGAACGTATCTATTATTATATAAAAAGGTATTCTCTCCAATATATATAATATCTATAAATATAACAAATGAAAATTACAAATATAGATGTGAATAGAATTATGACAAACAAAATTATTTTTAAAATTTTAAATGTGTTTTAAAGAAAGGGGTGTCTTTGCTTTTAATTTCGTTAGAGGCAGGGGTTTTATTTTAAATAATATAAGTACTATAGAAATGTAAATCGACATACGGAAATATATAATAAATATATAGAGATATAAAGATATAATACCAAACTATGAAGAGAAATAGAAATAGAAATCTATGTAAAGTAACATGAAGAGAGGTATATATAATATAATTTTTATCATACAGTAATATAAATTCTAAATATACATGCGACTATAAATATGAAAAATATATGATGGGGGCTCGGAGCACCCCAGGTGTGAGTGTGAGGATGATGAGGGCTCGGAGCAGCCCAGGTGTGAGCTGTGACGATGATGAGGGCTCGGAGCAGCCCAGGTGTGAGCTGTGACGATGATGGGGCTCGGAGCAGCCCAGGTGTGAGTGTGAGGATGATGAGGGGCCGGCTCGGAGCAGCCCAGGGGTGAGTGTGAGGATGATGAGGGGCCGGCTCCTGCCAGGGCGAGGCTGTTTTAGGTGGAGGCTTTGCCTCAGCTCCCTTTTGCACGGAGCTGCTGAGTGGAGGGGTTTATGGGCCGCTCCCGGCGCTGTCTCATGGAAGGACTGCGAGAGCTTCCCACAGGGTCGGGGGGAATACCTGGATCTGCGCTTGGGTACGTGGAGCATCGTTTAAAGGAGGCGCCGAGGGACGAATCTTTGTGCCGGGGAGCAGCAGCCGAACAGGTGAGCCCGTGTGGGTTTGGAGCGGGGACTTTTCTCCTTCCCCTTTCCAATTTCATCTTGCCAGTCCCTCCCCGGTTCCCCAGGAACAAAAGTGGAGCTTATGAGGACAAAAGGGATTAAGGAGAAGGAAGCAGCTCCTCTTCTCTTATTGTCTGTGTTTGAACTGAGGGGATCCCTCTTCACTTGTGGTTTTAAGGGTGTTGATTGCAGGAAAAGCTGCCTTTTCCAGGCTGTTAGGGGTATCCCGGGGGTGACAGGGAATCCCTGCGTTCTATTCTAAGGGGAATGGGAAAAGTATTCTTGTGGTGTTATGGGTTTGATTTGAAGGCAGCCCACCCCATTTTCAACACCCTCGGGTTTAAATGGAGGGGGCAGCCCTGGTGTCCCTCCTTTTCAAGGGTTTGAATGGAGGTCGAAATTGCCCTTTCCCATCAGTCGAAGGCTTTCATTTGGGGAGCGCCCCTTCTTTTCTGCTCTCCTACGGGTTTTTTTAAGAATTGTTGTTGCTTGTTCTTTGTTGTGCTTCAGTGCTTAGAAAACCTCCCTTTAAAATCAGTTCAGTTCATGAGTTGAACCTTTGTTTGCAGACCCTCACTGAGCAGAATTCATTGCAGACTCAGTGCACGCTGTGCCGGCCTCCCGGGAGTGTGAGGAGCTCATGTGTGCTACTTTTTGCTTTAGGACGCTCTGAGGTATTTATTCCTTTTGGGATACATGATGAGAATTCCCAAGAGAGGTAGTTATAAGGTATGACATCGGGAAAAAGCCTGTGTATTTGGAATGTTGTTGCTGTCAAAAGTTAATTTTTTCTTAGCCAGTAGTTAGCTTTTTGCTTTATTTTTGTGGTATCAGTATTTTGTTGTTTAAAAAATTGCTTCAAAATAACTTCAGTGGCTGGCCATCAGTACCTTGTTCAGATTTGCCTATTTGCTTGTAGCTGAAATGTTCACATCTTGTTTATCATTCTATTTAAGAAACTGCTGCCCAGCCAACTAATAACTGAATATCTATCTGTCTGGGACACGGGGAGAGGATTTAGGTAATGTCTTTGTTTCCAGAAAAAAGTTCCAGTGTAGTTTCTAAATAGAGGAGTAGGGGGTGAAGACTCGGGGCTCTGATGCCGTTGGGGCGCCCCAAGGTCCCCAGGAGACGGAGCCCCACTGGGGTGCAGGAGCAGGTGTGTTCTCATCTAATATTGAACAAATTATAAATATAAATATGACAATTATAAGCATGAAAATATTTTTAAAATACTTAAATAAAGCGGGTTTTCTTTATTGGTCCATAGGCAGGGTTTTGATTGTAAGAATTATAAATACAAATAATATAAAGGTAGAAATCTAAGTTTAGAAATATATAATAAATACATACAGATAAATATAAAAATTAAAAATATAAGAAAAAATTAATTGTAGCAGTAGATATTATACATAATTTAAATAATAATTTAAATCTATTTTAAAATTTTATATATATAATATATATCATTATTAATGTAATACATCCAAAGAAACGATAAATTAAAATATGAATGTATAATTATACAAAGTATAAATAAAAAATATTTCAATATCCTTTAAAAGAAGGGGTTTTTTTTATTTATTTGGTTAGGGACGGGGTTTTTATTTGGAATAATGGAAGTATTATAGAAGTACAAAACTAAAGATAGAAATATACAGTCAATATAGAAAGATATTTGTAAAAACACGAGCGAACGACGCCTCCTTCGGCCGAATGGAACGAGCTCGGCTGAACCTGACGGCCTCGAGCGAACCAAGGCCAGGCTTGCGAGGCTGCCTGAACCGAGCCGAGCTCAGCCGAACCGAGCCCGCTGCTCTCGTGCGCGCTAATTAGCGCGAGTGCGGTCACAGCCCAATGAGCTCCTGTGCCACGCCGCGCTCCCGATCGTGTCCGTGCGATGGCCGGGCCGCCCGCGGGACGCGGCAGCAGGAGAGCCCCGAGCCGGGCGAGTTTAACGTGAGGCGGCGCCGCTTGCCCGCCGTCAGGGAGCCGAGCGGAGTCGTGTCGAGCGCACTGAGCGGCTCCGAGTTCGGCCGAAGCGAGGCGAGCCGAGCCGCGCGCACTGAGCGGCTCCGAGTTCGGCCGAAGCGAGGCGAGCCGCGCCGAGCGCACTGAGCGGCTCTGAGTTCGGCCGAAGCGAGGCGAGCCGAGCCGCGCCGATTGTACAGAGCGGCTCCGAGTTCGGCCGAAGCGAGGCGAGCCGCGCCGAGCGCAGAGAGCGGCTCCGAGTTCTGCCGAAGTGAGCCGAGGTGCCCCGAGCGCAGAGAGCGGCTCCGAGTTCGGCCGAAGCGAGGCGAGCCGCGCCGAGCGCACTGAGCGGCTCCGAGTTCGGCCGAAGCGAGCCGAGGCGCCCCGAGCGCACTGATCAGCTCCGAGTTCGGCCGAAGCAAGCCGAGGCGCCCTGAGCGCACAGAACAGCTCCGAGTTCGGCCGAAGGGAGCCGAGCCGTGCCGAAGGGTCGAGTCCAGCCGAATGCAGATGACAATGGCCGAGTGTAGCTGATTACAGCCGAGTTTAGCCGAGCAGCTGTGAGCCTTGAGGTGAGCGTGCATCATTGCCGGCTTGGGATTGAGTGAAATGCACTAAGGAAAACAGCTCTGGGGAGGGAGGCAGGGAAATCCTCTCTTAACGTTTACCAATTCTTCCGTCAAACTCATCACGGCAGGACAGCGTGAAGACTGAAAGTGTAAGAAGATGTGGAGGGAAACAGAGAATCTGACAGGAGCATCGAATGCACAAGTGCACGAATTTTGCTTTTTGCTTGGATGTAAATTCAGAAGTTGTAAGGAATTTGGGAAGAAGAAGGGACATTTCAGAAGGAGAAGTTGTTGTTGTTACAGTCCTGGCAAAATCTTTTGTTCTAGCTAATAAAAGAAGTTAGTTTAAAAAACAAAACAAAAAGTGTTTTTTTTTCTTCACTGTTATATTCATTGGTGATATATGGTGTGTTGTTTTATTTCTTGGTATTATTAACTCTGTGTAAATTGTTTTTTGAGTGAAGCTAACTTTGGATGGGTTGTTTTGTATTTGAGGTAGGATCAATTTCAATAGGTTTCTTTCACAGAGTTCTCATAGGTATTACTGGGATTTTGGTTTTGTTTACTGTATGCATAAACATAGAGATTTGGTAGGGCCAGCTGGGCTGGAGTTTTGGGTGTGAATTTATTAGATGGCTTTTGTTAAACACAGAATAATTATGTAAGGTAACAGCAAATTACCCAATCAACCAATTTATCCAGCTATGTAACCTTACCACAAAGTTTTATATCTTGCCAGTTTTCTGTTCTTCTGCTCCAAGTAGTTGTTGCAAAAAAGAAAGTACTGCTTTTTTTCTGAAGAGTTTTCTTCTATAACAAGCCCTTTACTGCCCTTGAATCTGAGTCAGAGCTAAACAGCTGCAGCTGCTCTGAGGGCTTGGTGGGATTCGCCCCCTCCCTTTTCCTGGGTGCCATGGGAACGAGAGGCGGGCACCATCAGGGGTATATTAACCCCAGCCGTGGCTGAGGGGCTTCATTCCCTCTCGGGGATGTGCTGGGGTAAGAGCTCTCCTCTCATTTCAGGGAAGAGGCTCTTTCAGCTCGTCTCAGCTTGTTTTCAGCAGGTGTTTCTGGGCATCTAAAGCACAGAGGCTTGGAAGATTCTGTGAAGAAAATAGCATGGAATACAGGGAGTATTTAGATTTGTGATTTTGGGTTTTGTGTTTAGGGGTGGTAAGGTGGTTTTGTAATTTTTAGTTTTGCTCTGGTTTTTTTTTTTTGTTAGATTACTTTTGGTGGAATGTTTGTTTTTTTGGGGTTTTTTTTGGGGTGAGTTTTGGTTGGTTTTCGTGGGTTTTTTGGGTTTTTTGATGTTTTCTGTGGTTTTTATTGTTTCTGTGGGGAGTTAGGTGTTTTGGGTTTTATTGTTTTTGTGGGGTTTTGTTTGTTTCTTTTTTTTTGTTTTTGTTTTTTAATTGAGGAGTGCAACTCCCTGAAATGCCAAGCTGTGTCAAGCACAACATTTTTTTTCAGCAGATTGATCATGTCACAAGAGGGATCTGCCCAGTGTCCAAGATGATGTTTGAGATTGAGGCTTCAGGTGAGTTGAGGATGGTGACTGGGAGAGGGAGGGTGTTCAGGTATCCAGTTAGGAGTTCTTGGGAGGGGGTTTGCAGGCAGCAGGGTGAGAAAGGGTGTTTGTTTGTTTATTTGAGGGCCCCCCCACACAAGGATGTTCAGAAGCCTAGCAGAGGCATTCCCATGTCTTACAGCACACAAGGTCATCCACTGCACTCACAGCAATGCCATTCAACTTTGCCTTTCTCTTACCCAGGTGCCACTCCTAATGAAGGCCACAGCCTTGGAATCAGGATGAAGCTGGAGCCTGAGGGAGCCAGGCACGCTCAGGAAAGGGCAAGTAGCTGACTTGCAGGGATTTGGCCCACATAACTCTGGACTCACACTTTGGTTTTGGTTTTCTTTATTGCAGCTGACCGAGAGGCTCACAGGCCATCACAGAGCCCTCCGAGGCAGACTCATTTCAGGTGCAACGTGGATCCACATCGCCGATCATCCAAAAGATAAGTCGGGGGCCATGGCCTGGAGATGGGAGAGTATCAGGTTGGGAGTTCTTGCGCCAGATTTAAAAATTGGCAGTGGGAAAAGCAATCTTCTCCAAGGGCCTCTTAGGACAGGTAAAGGGAGAGGCTCTACTTTTGATGGCAGATGTCAGGCGGGCAGTGCAGAACAGCTCTGGTCTGTCTGGTGTTGTCTCGTGTGCCGTATTCCCTGGTGTGTCTTTGGGGTCCCTTTTGCCCTCTTCCCTCGAGGCCCTCACCACAAGCATGATGTGTCGTGTTTCTTGTCCCCCCTGTTTGTCACGTTCTGTGTCACGGGTGTGTGCACACATTTGTGCCGGAGCTGTTCTGCCCTGCCCATGGCCTGCTGCAGTAGGACAAGCCTTGGGGAGTTGAAATTTTTAATGTGGTCTGTACTTGGGTTCTGGATGCTATTCCTAGGTTGACATAAGGTGTTTGCAGCTTGTGAGTTATCCTGGTGGTGTTTGACATATGTTCTAACTTTCTTTCAGGTGCAGATGCATTCCAGGTGTGGCAGAGGGTCAGGGTTAGGAGGTGCCGGGCCTTCTTAGGAGCGCGGTGAGTAGCAGAGTGGTGGGGTTTTGGCCGATGCGGTGCCAAGGTCAGGCCCTTATGTTTGGTTCTCTTTAATCTAGCTATCTGAGAGACACCAGCCCCGGTGCCAGCAGGACCTTCCCAGCTGACGAGGTGGCCTTTCTTTGCACCTGACACAGGCATCCCCAGATGTCTGAGAGATAAGTAGAGGGCTGTGGCCCAGAGTGGGGGTGAAGGCATGGTGCTGGTTTGGGAATTACTGGGAGGGGTTTTTGAGTCCAATTTTGGGGGGGGCGGTAGTGTGTTCATGAGGTGGCCCCTTAGGCCCCATAAAAGCCAAGTCTCACTTTTGATCCCAGTGCTGAGGTGTGCAGGGCAGAGCAGTCCCGGTGTGTCTCGTGTCCTTTGTCTGTTGTGCATTATGTGTTGTTTGTGTATCCCATGTCTTTTACCTTAGGGGGGCCTGTCAGAAACATTGGCATCATTGTTAGCATCTCTGATCTCTGCATTCCTTGTCCTGGCACCCAGGCCACAGAACTTTTGACTGGGGAGCTCAGACAGGCATCAGACTCTCTTTTCTCTTTGGAAGCATCCAGTCAGGTGTCTTGTCAGGTCTTGTTCTGAGCTGTCCGGACAGCTATGCTCCACCTGGATCCATTATGGTGGACTAGGACTTGTAATATTACGAGGTTAGGTAGAGGGCTTTGACTGTAGGATTCCTAGGCATCCATCTTTGATTTATTCCAATAACTGCATTCAGTTAGCATCTTCTTCCTCCAGGGTTCTCTGAGCCTCATCAGCTGACCGTCAGTTTGAACTCAGTCATCTCCTGTTGCATTCTCTCAGTCCTTGCAGCCATTTTCCTTCCCAAGAGGTTTCTGTTCCTGTTGTGTCCCCGTTGTCTGTCCTGTCCTGTCCTGTCCTGCCTGTCCTGTGTCACGGGTGTCAGCACACATTTGTGCCGGAGCTGTTCTGCCCTGCCGCATGGCCTGCTGCAGTAGGACAAGCCTTGGGGAGTTGGAATTTGTAATGTGGGGTGTACTTGGGCTCTGGATGCTATTCCTAGGTTGGCGTAAGGTGTTTGCAGCTTGTGAGTTACCCTGGTGGTGTTTGACATATGTTGTAACTTTCTTTCAGGTGCATTCCATGTGTGGCAGAGGGTCAGGGTTAGGAGGTGCCGGGCCTTCTTAGGAGCGCGGTGAGTAGCAGAGTGGTGGGGTTTTGGCCGATGCGGTGCCAAGGTCAGGCACTGATGTTTGGTTCTCTTTAATCTAGCTGTCTGAGAGACCCCAGCCCGGTGCCAGCAGGACCTTCCCAGCTGACGAGGTGGCCTTTCTATGCACGTGACACAGACTGGCATCCCCAGATGCCTGAGAGATAAGTAGAGGGCTGTGACCCACAGAGGGGATGAAGGCATGGTGCTGGTTTGGGAATGACTGGGAGGGGTTTTTGAGTCCAATTTGGAGGTGGGGGGTGTTCACGAAGTGGCCCATAAGGCCCCATAAAAGCCACGTCTCACTTTTGATCACAGTGCTGAGGAGCGTAGGGCAGAGCAGTCCCGGTGTGTCTCATGTCCTTTGTCTGTTGTGCATTATGTGTTGTTTGTGTATGCCATGTCTTTATCTTAGGGGGGCCTGTCAGAAACCCTGGCATCATTGTTAGCATCTGTGACCTCTGAATTCTCTGGTCTGGCACCCAGGCCACAGAACTTTTTACTCAGAGCTCAGACAGGCATCAGACTCTCTTTTCTCTTTGGAAGCATCCAGTCAGGTGTCTTGTCAGGTCTTGTTCTGAGCTGTACGGACAGCTATGCCCCACCTGGATCCGTTATGGTGGATTAGAACTTGTAATATTACGAGGTTAAGTAGAGGGTTTTGACGGTAGGATTCCTAGGCATCCATCTTTGCAGTTATTGGAATAAATCATTCAGTTAGCATCTTCTTCCTCCAGGGTTCTCTGAGCCTCATCAGCTCACCATCGGTCTCAGCTCGGTCATCTCCTTTTGCATTCTCTCAGTCCTTGCAGCCATTTTCCTTGCCAAGAGATTTCTGTTCCTGTTGTGTCCCCGTTGTCTGTCCTGTCCTGTCCTGTCTGTCCTGTGTCAGGGGTGTTTGCACACATTTGTGCCGGGGCTGCTCTGCCCTGCCGCATAGCCTGGTGCGATAGGAGAAGTCCTGGGGACTTGGAATGTGTAATGTGGGGTGTAGTTGGACTCTAGGTGGGATTTGTAGCTGGACACAGGATATCTGGAGCTCTTCAGTTATCCTGCGACAGTGTGACTCTTGTCCTAACTTTTTTTTCAGATTGAGATGGATTAAATCTGTGCCAGAGGGCCCCGTCCCGGGTGAGGGGATTGCCCCGAGCAGGTGAGGCCCCATTTGTCTCTGCAGCAGAAGTGTGTATGGTGACTGTGTTACAGCTCTGTTCTTTGTCTTTCTTTTAGGAAATCAATCTGGATGCCAGCAGTCAAGGTGGGCAGCGGGGAGGAGTGGTTGTTATTGCTCAGCTCTCAAGCACAACAATTTTTCAGCAGATTCATCATGTCACAAGAGGGATCTGCCCAGTGTCAAGGATGATGTTTGAGATTGAGGCTTCAGGTGAGTTGAGGATGGTGACTGGGAGAGGGAGGGTGTTCAGGTATCCAGTTAGGAGTTCTTGGGAGGGGGTTTGCAGGCAGCAGGGTGAGAAAGGGTGTTTGTTTGTTTATTTGAGTGGGCCCCCCCACACAAGGCTGTTCAGAAGCCTAGCAGAGGCATTCCCATGTCTTGCAGCACACAAGGTCCTCCACTGCACTCACAGGAATGCCATTAAACTTTGCCTTTCTCTTACCCAGGTGCCACTCCTATGGAAGGCCACAGCCTTGGAATCAGGATGAAGCTGGAGCCTGAGGGAGCCAGGCACACTCAGGAAAGGGCAAGTAGCTGACTTGCAGGGATTTGGCCCACATAACTCTGGACTCACACTTTGGTTTTGGTTTTCTTTATTGCAGCTGACCGAGAGGCTCACAGGCCATCACAGAGCCTTCCGAGGCAGACTCATTTCAGGTGCAGCGTGGATTCCCATCACCCATCATCCAAAAGATAAGTTTGGGGCCACGGCCTGGAGATGGGAGAGTATCAGGTTGGGAGTTCTTGTGCCAGATTTAAAAATTGGCCGTGGGAAAAGCAATCTTCTCCAAGGGCCTCTTAGGACAGCTAAAGGGAGAGGCTCTACTTTTGATGGCAGATGTCAGGCGGGCAGTGCAGAACAGCTCTGGTCTGTCTGGTGTTGTCTCGTGTGCTGTGTTCCCTGGTGTGTCTTTGGGGTCCCTTTTGCCCTCTTCCCTCGAGGCCCTCACCACAAGCATGATGTGTCGTGTTTCATGTCCCCCTGTTTGTCACGTTCCGGTTCACGGGTGTGTGCACACGTTTGTGCCGGAGCTGTTCTGCCCTTCCCATGGCCTGCTGCAATAGGACGAGCCATGGGGAGTGGGAATTTGTAATGTGGGGTGTACTTGGGCTCTAGATGCTCTTCCTAGATTGACATAAGGTGTTTGCAGCTTGTGAGTTACCCTGGTGGTGTTTGACATATGTTCTAACTTTCTTTCAGGTGCAGCTGCATTCCAGGTGTGGCAGAGGGTCAGGGTTAGGAGGTGCCGGGCCTTCTTAGGAGCGCGGTGAGTAGCAGAGTGGTGGGGTTTTGGCCGATGCGGTGCCAAGGTCAGGCACTGATGTTTGGTTCTCTTTAATCTAGCTTTCTGAGAGACCCCAGCCCGGTGCCAGCAGGACCTTCCCAGGTGACGAGGTGGCCTTTCTTTGCACCTGACAGGGACCAGCATCCCCAGATGTCTGAGAGATAAGTAGAGGGCTGTGACCCACAGTGGGGATGAAGGCATGGTGCTGGTTTGGGAATGACTGGGAGGGGTTTTTGAGTCCAATTTTGGGGGGTGTTCATGTAGTGTGTTCATGAAGTGGCCCCTTAGGCCCCATGAAAGCCAAGTCTCACTTTTGATCCCAGTGCTGAGGTGTGCAGGGCAGAGCAGTCCCGGTGTGTCTCGTGTCCTTTGTCTGTTGTGCATTATGTGTTGTTTGTGTATCCCATATCTTTATCTTAGGGGGGCCTGTCAGAAACCTTGGCATCCTTGTTAGCATCTGTGATCACTGCATTCCTTGGCCTGGCACCCGGGCAAGTGAACTTTTGACTGGGGAGCTCAGACAGGCATCAGACTCTCTTCTGTCTTTGGAAGCATCCAGTCAGGTGTCTTGTCAGGTCTTGTTCTGAGCTGTCCGGACAGCTATGCCCCACCTGGATCCATTATGGTGGATTAGGACTTGTAAAAAATGTGAGGGCAGGCAGAGGATTCTGACCATAGGATTCCTAGGCATCGATCTTTGCAGTTATTGGAATAAATCCTTCAGTTAGCATCTTCTTCCTCCAGGGTTCTCTGAGCCTCATCAGCTCACCATCGGTCTCAGCTCGGTCATCTCCTTTTGCGTTCTCTCAGTCCTTGCAGCCATTTTCCTTTCCAAGAGACTTCTGTTCCTGTTGTTTCCCCGTTGTCTGTCCTGTCCTGTCCTGTCTGTCCTGTGTCACGGGTGTCTGCACACTTTTGGGACAGGGCTGCTCTGCCCTGCGGCATAGCCAGCTGCGATAGGAGAAGTCCTGGGGACTTGGAATGTGTAATGCGGGGTGTAGTTGGACTGTAGGTGGGATTTGTAGCTGGACACAGGATATCTGGAGCTCCTCAGTTACCCTGCAACAGTTTGACTCTTGTCCTACCTTTTTTTTCAGATTGAGATGGATTAAATCTGTGCCAGAGGGCCCCATCCCGGGTGAGGGGATTGCCCCGAGCAGGTGAGGCCCCATTTGTCTCTGCAGCAGAAGTGTGTATGGTGACTGTGTTACAGCTCTTTTCTTTGTCTTTCTTTTTAGGAAGTCAATCTGGATGCCAGCAGTCAAGGTGGGCAGCGGAGAGAAGTGGTTGTTATTGCTCAGCTCTGAAGCACAACCATTTTTCAGCAGATTCATTGTGTCACAAGAGGGATCTGCCCAGTGTCAAGGATGATGTTTGAGATTGAGGCTTCAGGTGAGTTGAGGATTGTGACTGGGAGAGGGAGGGTGTTCAGGTATCCAGTAAGGAGTTCTTGGGAGGGGGTTTGCAGGCAGCAGGGTGAGAAAGGGTGTTTATTTGTTTATTTGAGGGCCCCCCCAACACAAGGCTGTTCAGAAGCCTAGCAGAGGCATTGCCATGTCTTACAGCACACAAGGTCATCCACTGCAGTCACAGCAATGCCATTTAACTTTGCCTTTCTCTAACCCAGGTGCCACTCCTATGGAAGGCCACAGCCTTGGAATCAGGATGAAGCTGGAGCCTGAGGGAGCCAGGCACGCTCAGGAAAGGGCAAGTAGCTGCCTTGCTGGGATTTGGCCCACATAAGTCTGAACTCATACTTTGGTTTTGGTTTTCTTTATTGTAGCTGACTGGGAGGCTAACAGGCCATCACAGAGCCCTCCGAGGCAGACTCATTTCAGGTGCAGCGTGGATTCCCCTCACCAATCATCCAAAAGATAAGTCGGGGGCCATGGCCTGGCGATGGGAGTGTAGCAGGTTGGGAGTTCTTGGGGCAGAGTTAAAAACCAGCAGAGGGAAAAGCAATCTTCTCCAAGGGCCTGTTAGGACAGCTAAAGGGAGAGGCTCTTCTTTTGATGGCAGCTTTCAGGCGGGCAGTGCAGAACAGCTCCGGTCTGTGTCCTGTTGTCTGGTGTGCTGTGTTCCCTAGTGTGTCTTTGGGGTCCCTTTTGCCCTCTTCCCTCGAGGCCCTCACCACAAGCATGATGTGTTGTGTTTGGTGTCCCCCTGTTTGTCACGTTTTGTGTCACGGGTGTCTGCAGGTATTTGTGCCGGAGCTGTTCTGCCCTGCCGCATGGCGTGCTGCAATGGGACAAGCCTGGGGAGTTGAAATTTGAATGTGGGCTCTACTTGGGCTCTAGATGCTATTCCTAGGTTTACATAAGGTGTTTCCAGCTTGAAAGTTAAAGTTATTGTGGAGGTGTGTGACATATGTTCTAACTTTCTTTCAGGTGTGGATGCATTGCATCCATGGCAGAGGGTCAGGGTTAGGAGGTGCTGGGCATTCCTAGGAGCATGGTGAGTAGCAGACTGGTGGGGTTTTGGCCGATGCGGTGCCAAGGTCAGGCACTGATGTTTGGTTGTCTTTAATCTAGCTGTCTGAGAGACACCCGCCCGGTGCCAGCAGGACCTTCCCAGCTGACGAGGTGGCCTTTCTATGCACCTGAGACGGACTGGCATCCCCTGATGTCTGAGAGATAAGCAGAGGGCTGCAACCCTCAGAGGGGATGAACGTGGGGTGCTTTGTCAGGACTCCCTGAGGTGGGGGTCTGAGTTGGCTCTGGCAATGAGGTTAGCCAAGATGTTGCCCCTTAGGCCCCATAAAAGCAAAGTCTCCCTTTTGGTCACAGTGCTGAGGTGCGCAGCAGGGCAGAGCAGTCCCGGTGTGTCTCGTGTCACTTGTCTTTTGTGTATTGTGTGTTGCCTGGATATCTCATGTCTCTTATCTTAGCCCTGTGAGGGGCCTCTCAGAAACCTTTCCTAGCATCCGTGATCTCAGCGTTCCTCGCCCTGGCACTCATGCCATAGATCTTTTGACTGGGGAGCTCACACAGGCATCAGAAATGCATCTCTCTTTAGAAGCGTCCAGTCAAATGTCTTGTCATGTCTTGTTCTGAGCTGTACAGACAGCCATGCTGCGCAATGATCCATTATAGCAGAGTAGGACTTGTAAGGATGTGAGGTTAGGGAGAGGATTCTGACTGTAGGATTCTCGGGCATCCATCTTTGCAGTTTTGGAATAAATCATTCTGTTTGCATCTTCTTCCTCCAGGGTTCTCTGAGCCTCATCAGCTCGCCATCAGCTTCAACTCTTCTTCTTTTGCATTCTCTCAGTCCTTGCAGCCATTTTCCTTGCTAAGAGATTTCCGTTCCTGTTGTGTCCCCAGTGTTTGTCACGTCTTGTCTGTCCTGTGTCACGGGTGTCTGCACACATTTGTGCTGGAGCTGCTGTTCTGCCCTGCTGCATATCCTGGTGCAATATGAGAAGTCTCAGGGACTTGGAATTTGTAATGTGTAGTTGGATTCTAGATGGGATTTGTAGATGGACACAGGATACGTGGAGCCCATAAGTTATCCTGCAGCCCTTTCACTTTCATCCTAACTTTCTTTTAGTTGCAGAAGGATAAATCCAGGGCAGAGCCCCCCATTCTGGGTGAGGGGATTCCCCTGTGAAGGTCAGTCACGGTTTGTCTCTGCAGAGGAAGCATAAATTGTGGCTGCTGCAGCTCTGCTCTTTGTCTTTATTTTTAGGAAGTCAAGGCAGAGAGCAGCTGTCAAGGCTGAGTGGGCAAGGTGAGCATTGAGTAGGGTACCGAAACAGTTGTTATTGCTGAGGTCTCAGTTTCTGGTGCAGCTCTAGGTATGTATTATTCCTCTTTTTATTTTAGATGGACTGCTTGCCATCTATCCTAGCCCAGCATGCCCATGCCAGGTGGGTTCAAGCTTAAGGTATCAGTGTGGCATACTTGTCAGGGTTGGGAGGTTGTGTTTTCACAGTATGTCAGCATGCTTTTCTGCTTTGTTTCTTTGCAGGTGCTGTCGCTGCCCTAGGCATGCCGGGGAAGAGAGGAGGGCAGGTGACTCGGAGTTTAGGCGGGCTGATTCCTAGGTGAGCGTTATGCAGCAGCATGCTAAATGTGTACATTTTCTTTTTGCAGGTATCTTCCGGGCGGCCTCCGGAGTCAAATCAAGACTTGAGGTGAGCTGGGGCAGGGGTGCGAAGGAGTCCCGGGGATTACTGTTTTTGAGGGCAATAGTCACGTTTTCTGTTTTGCCTTAGGTACCCTGGGCAGGCTTGTAGCCACCGCTTGGAAGCGGCAGCACCGAAGCGCACACATTGAGAACGTCTCAACGTCCACGTCCGACCGAGGATGGATTTTGTCTGCTTGTCTTCCAAAAGCTAAGTGTCGGGGCCAGTGGTTGGGAGAAGGGGAAAAGCCTTTACTATCACAGGAGGCAATCTGATGTCAGCTTAGCGGAGAGGTCTGTAGTGGGACAGGCTCCCTGGAAGTAAAGGGAGAGGGTTTCTCCTCAGCCTCACCAGAGCCTTTGCCGGGCAGGGCAGTTCCTACCCATCTCCACATTCTCGTGAACTTTGCGTCATCTGCCTTCCTCGACTTGAAGTCGTCACGGCTCTTTCCCCCGTGGAGCTTGCCTTCAGGTCCGGAGCTGTAGCTGCAGTCACCTGGCAGTCCGCTTCCTTCTCTAGGCTTGCTGAGCCTCTCGAGCATCCTCCTAACTGCTTTGGCCCTAACTTCCTTTAATGAGTTGCATTTCATCATCACGTGCTGTTGTCATAGGGCTTCCTTTCCCTTGGCCTCATTGGCCTCTGGCTCGTCTTGTGCTAGGACTCTCGGGTCCCTAAATGGAAAGTGCCAAGCAGTTGCAACTTGTCTCTGTGTTATGTCATCTGTGTCTATGTTATGGTGTGTGTGTCCATTGTCTTCCACGGCATAGGCCTTTGTTACATCTCAATGCTTTATCGGCTCTCTTCTGTGCCATGTTCTACTCACATTCCTTGCCGGATATCCCTTATTCCAGCATCTTTACATTTTTACTCTTTGAGACAGGAATGTCTCACAGGGACAAGATGTTCTCATCCATCTTCCTTCTCACTATCAGCTTTGGTAGTGCTTTTTTTTCCATTTTCTTGGACTTCTAGAGGGAGCATCTTACACCCTCCTCACGTGACTGCAGTAGTTCTATAGGTTCCATCTTCTCAAAGGGTACAGGGCTCAATAAGTAATCTTCCAGAGAGTTTTCTTAAGTCGTGGTTTATATTGTATGTTCCTATGTTGGCTTATATTGTATGTACTTACATACAGTATAAGTACGTACAGTATAAGCCAGCATAGGTACATGCAATGTAAGTGCATCGCCTTATATTGTCTGTACTTACACTGCATGTAAGCATGTCGCCTTATATTGTGTGTACTACACTCTATGTACACTTGCACTGTATGCGTCAGCTTATATTGTGTGTAGACTGTACCACTTATGATCGGAGCTGCCCTGCCCTGGCACATAGTCACAGTTAGGTAGAACAGTTATAACAACTTTACTGTTCATCTGTCTTTTGTGGGATTTTGGGTAGAAAATTCATCAGTCCAGAGTGGGGACAAGTCCTAGCTGTCAGATAGCCACTTGTTGACCCTTCTTGTTGTCTCACAGGTCCCCAAGGCTGCTGATTTCCCAGGATCTGCCATTTACCTCAAGGAGTGGTAGCCAGAAGATGTGTCAAAGCACCTTCTTCAGCATCTCAGGGAAGGGCCACAGTGAGCGTGTAAGAAGGAGTGTGTGTGAGAGCACGTGGCTGTGTCTGTCTGCTCGTCTCTGCGTGTGTGAGCGCATGCTGACTAGATTTAACCTTGTGTATATGACTTTTGCTTTTCAGGTTTTGCAACTCATTGTTAAATTGAGAATAAAAAATCCCCAGCTGCCTTCCACCCTGGCTGTTTTTTGTTTTTTTGGTCCCGGCCAAGTAAAAACCCAGAAAAATACTCCAAGATAGGCTAGAAAAGGCCCAAAAAACCCAGTAAAAAAACCCAAGATGGGCAAGAAAAACCCAGAAAAAAGCAGAAAAAACCCCAAAATGGGCAACAAAGAAACCCCACAAAAATCCAGGAAAAAAACTGCAAGATGGGGAAGAAAAAAATCAAGAAAAAACCCAGAACAATCCCAGCGAAAAAATCTCAAGAGGGGCAAGAGCAAACCCGGGAAAAAACGCTAAAAACCCCAAGATGGGCAAGAAAAAACCAGGAAAAAAAACCAAGATGGGCAAGAAAAGCCCAGAAAAAACCCAGAAAAAAAAAAAAAACAGGAAAAAGAAACTGGAAGAACCCCCAAGGTGGGCAAGGAAAACCCAGAAAAAACCAAGGAAAAAAACCAAACATGGGCGAGAATACCCAGAAAAAAACCCCAAGATGGGCAAGAAAAAACGCAGAAAACACCCACAGAAAACCAGGAAAAAAACCTCAAGATGGGCAAGAAGAATCCCAAAAAACCCCCACAAGATGGACCAGAAAAAACGCAGGAAAAACCAGGAAAAATAAACCAGGAAAAAAAAACGGAAAAAAAATCCCAAGATGGGCAAGGAAAAACCCAGAAAAAAACCAAGAACAAAAACCCCAGACTGGCAGGAAAAAAACGCAAAAAAAAAAACCAAGATGGGCAAGGAGAAGATCCTCAAAAAACCCAGAAAAATCACAGAAAATCCCCCCAAGATGGGCAAGAAAAAAAGCAAGATGGACCAGAAAAAAACCTGAAAAAACCAAGAAAAAAAAAAAAGGAAAAAAAAAAGGGAAAAAAACCACCAAGATGGGCAAGAAAAAACCCAGAAAAAAAATTCAAGATGGGCAAGAATAAACCTGGAAAAAACCCCGCAAGACTGGCAAAAAAAACCCAGGAAAAACTCCAAACTGGGCAAGAAAAAAAACTGTCGTAAAAGGCGCCGTAAAGCGCGACTGTCGCAAAACGTGCCGTAAAGCGCGACTGTCGTAAAGGTGCCGTAAAGCGCGACTGTCGTAAAGACTGCCGTAAAGCGCGACTGTCGTAAAAGGTGCCGTAAAGCGCGACTGTCGTAAAGACTGTCGTAAAGCGCGACTGTCGTAACAGGTGTCGTAAAGCGCGACTGTCGTAAAGACTGCCGTAAAGCGCGACTGTCGTAAAGACTGCCGTAAAGCGCGACTGTCGTAAAAGGTGCCGTAAAGCGCGACTGTCGTAAAGACTACCGTAAAGCGCGACTGTCGTAAAAGGTGCCGTAAAGCGGTACTGTGCGAATTGTTCCGAAGAGCCGAACTTAAATGAGTTTCGACCAAGAGCCGAACCAAGCTGAACCAAGCCGAGTTTCATTAAACAGAACTGAACGTCGCCGCACCGCTGTGCCTGCAGTGCGCCTGTGCAGACAGCAGGGGGCGCTGTGCCTGCAGCGCGCCGGTGCAGGGAGCGCTGTATAAAGTAAGTATGAAATATCAACTATCTATAAGAAGGAATAAACGCTCTATGTCACGTGCAGCAGTAGAAAATTTCAGGTTCCCAGGAAATAAATAGTTTTCTTTAAATCATTTTCATTTTGGAGTTTTTTTAATCCCAGATAGCCTGAAAGTTTCTACTGCTGCTTTTTTATTCTAAAGCTAGAAATGAAAACCAAGATTAGAAATACAGGGAAAGAAAGAAAGAAAGGAAGAGAAAGAAAAAAAGAAAATAAGGAAAGGAACTGAAAGGAAGAAAGAAGGAAGGAAGGAAGACAGACAAAAAAAACCAAAAACAAGGAGGGCAAGGAGAAACCTAGGGGAAAAAAAAAGAAAAAGAAAAGAAAAAAAAAAACAACAAAAAACAAACCCACAGAAGAAAACCAAGATGGGCAAGAAAAATCCCTGAAAACAGACCAGAGAAAAAACCCAAGATGGGCAAGAAACAAAATCACAACAAAAAACCAAGATGGGGAAGAAAAAAAAAAAAAAAACAAACTGAAAAAAAACCCCCAAGGGGGGCAAGGAAAAACCAGAATAAACACCAAAATGGGCAAGAAGAAACGAAGAAAAAACCCCAAGAAATGCCAGAAAAAAATCAAGGAAAAAGGGAGTAAAAGCCCCAAGAAACACGGCAAGAAAGAGGGGCAATAAAGGGCACAAAAACTCAAGACAAAAAAAACCAAAAACAAGACATGCCAGAAAAAGGTACGAAAATGGTTCTGCCAGGTGCGATCAAGGTGAGCGGGTTCAGTTTCAGGTCCAGGAGATGGACAAGTGTCAGATTAGCTTGGGGCACTGCTGAGCAACGCAGCTGTGACAGGATTTATGTTTAAATACAGTTTAAATGAATTGGGGATTGTTTGGCTTTTATTGGGGTATGGGCTGGAGATTTCATAAAAAATATAAAACTAGAAATGCAAATATATCAGATATATGTCGATATCAATAAATATTTAATATATATTTATATAAGTAAAAGAAATATATTGTGTCAAAAGAATGTATCTATTATTATATAAAAAGGTATTCTCTCCAATATATATAGTATCTCTAAATATAACAAATGAAAATTACAAATATAGATGTGAATAGAATTATGACAAACAAAATTATTTTTAAAATTTTAAATGTGTTTTAAAGAAAGGGGTGTCTTAGCTTTTTATGTCATTAGAGGCAGGGGTTTTATTTTAAATAATATAAGTACTATAGAAATGTAAATTGACATACAGAAATATATCTTTATATCTCTATATATTTATTATATAATACCAAACTATGAATAGAAATAGAAATAGAAATCTATGTAAGTAACATGAAGAGATGCAATATATAATATAATTTTTATTATCCAGTAATATAAATTCTAAATATACATGTGAATATAAATATGAAAAATATATGATGGGGGCTCGGAGCAGCCCAGGTGTGAGTGTGAGGATGATGGGGGCTGGGAGCAGCCCAGGTATGAGCTGTTAGGATGATGGGGGCTCGGAGCAGCCCAGGTGTGAGTGTGAGGATGATGAGGGGGGCGGCTCCTGCCGGGGCGAGGCTGTTTTAGGGGGAGGCTTTGCCTCAGCTCCCTTTTGCATGGAGCTGCTGAGTGGAGGGGTTTATGGGCCGCTCCCGGCACTGTCTCATGGAAGGACTGCGAGAGCTTCTCACAGGGTCGGGGGGAACACCTGGATGCCTCCCAGACCCAAGCTGCCACCTCACCTGAGACGAGCTCGTTTGAGAGTCCCAAGCAGCTCCATCAATCTGCAACAAGGAACCTGGGGGGCTGAGTTTTGCTTACCTGGGCAAAGGGTCAGCATTAGTTTTAGAGAGCCGGTGGCCCGGAGTGGCTGTCTGTGTGACTTCTGATATTCTGCCTTGCACAGGATGCCTCCTAGATGTAAGCTGCCACCTCAGCCAAATCGAGCTCATTTGAGAGTCCCAAGTACCACCAGCAATCTGCAACAAGGAACCTGGGCGGCTGAGTTTTGCTTACCTGAGAAAAGGGACAGAACTAGTGTTCAGGAGCCTGTGGCCCAGAGTGGCCAGCCGTCTGCCTGCTGAAATTCTGCATTGCGCAGTATGCCTCCCAGACCCAAGCTGCCAGCACTGGAGAGTCAGGCTGCTTTGAGGGCCCCCAAATGTGTCCAGCAATCTGCCATCAGGAACCTGAGCTGGTGAGTTACACTTACCTGTGTAAAGGGCAGCATTGGTGTTGAGGACTCAGGGGCCCTTAGTGACCGGCTGTCTGCTGAAATTCTGCATTGCGCAGGCTGCCTCTCAGAGCCAAGCTGCCACCTCAGCCGAGTCGAGCTCGTTTGAGAGTCCCAAGCGCCTCCACCAATCTGCAACTAGGAACATGGGGGGCTGAGGTTTTCTTACCTGGGTAAGGGGCAGCATTAGTTTTCAGGAACCTGCGGCCTGGAGTGGCCGGCTGCCTGCTGAAATTTCACATGGCGCAGGATTCCTCCCAGAGCCAAGCTGCCACCTCACCTGAGTCAAGCTCATTTGAGGGTCCCAAGCGCCTTGAGCAATCTGCCACCAGGAACTTGGGCTGCTGACTTTTGCTTACATGGGGAAAGGGTCAGCCCTAATGATCAGGGCCTGTGGTCTGAGTGGCCGGCCGTCTGCCTGCTGAAGTTCTCCATTGCGCAGGATGCCTCCCGGATCCAAGCTGCCACCTCAGCTGAGTCGAGCTTGTTTGAGAGTCCCAAGCGCCTCGAGGAATATGCCACCAGGAACTTGGGCTGCTGACTTGTGCTTACCTGGGGAAAGGGTCATCATTAGTTTTAGAGAGCCTGTGGCCCGGAGTGGCTGTCTGTGTGCCTTCTGAAATTCCGCATTGCGCAGGATGCCTCCTAGACATAAGCTGCCACCTAAGCCGAGTCGACCTCGTTGGAGAGTCCAAGCGCCACCAGCAATCTGCAACAAGGAACCTGGGCATCTGAGTTTTGCTTATCTGGGGGAAGTGTCAGCATTACTGTTCAGGAGCCTGGGGACCAGAGTGGCCGGCTGTCTTCTGAAATTTAAGATTGTGCAGGATGCCTCCCAGACCCAAGCTTCCCCCACTGTAAAGTCAGGCTGGTTTGAGAGTCCCAAGTAACTCCAGCAATCTTCCATCAGGAACCTGTGCTGGTGAGTTACACTTCCCTGTGTAATGGGCGGCATTTGGTTCCAGTGCCCAGGGGCCCTTAGTGGCCGGCTGGCTCTTCATATTCTGCAGTGCGCAGGATGCCTCCCCGACCCCAGCTGCCACCACCGCAAAGTCAGGCTGGTTTGAAGGTCCCAATTGGGCCCAGCAATCTGCCATCAGGAACCTGAGCTGGTAGTTACACTTCCCTGTGTAAAGGGCGGCTTTGTTTTTCAGGGCCCAGGGGCCCTTAGTGGCCGGCTGACTTCTGAAATTCCACATTGTGCAGGATGCCTCCCAGACCCAAGCTGCCACCTCACCTGAGTCAAGCTCATTTGAGAGTCCCAAGCGCCTTGAGCAATCTGCCACCAGGAACTTGGACTGCTGACTTTTGCTTACCTGGGGAAAGGGTCAGCCCTAATGATCAGGGGCCTGTGGTCTGGAGTGGCCGGCCGTCTGCCTGCTGAAGTTCTCCATTGCGCAGGATGCCTCCCAGACCCAAGCTGCTGCCACAGCCGAGTTGAGCTCGATTGAGAGTCCCAAGCGCCTCGAGGAATATGCCACCAGGAACTTGGGCTGCTGACTTTTGCTTACCTGGGGAAAGGGTCAGCATGACTGTTCAGGAGCCTGGGGACCGGAGGGGCCGGCTGTCTTCTGAAATTTAGGATTGCGCAGGATGCCTCCCCGACCAAAGCTGCCACCACCGCAAAGTCAGGCTGGTTTGAGGGTCCCAAGTGCCTCCAGCAATCTGCCATCAAGAACCTGAGCTGGTGAGTTACACTTCCCTGTGTAAAGAGCGGCTTTGGTTTTCAGGGCCCAGGGGCCCTTAGTGGCCGGCTGACTTCTGAAATTCCACATTGCGCAGGATGCCTCCCAGACCCAAGCTGCCCCCACCGTAAAGTCAGGCTGGCTTGAGAGTCCCAAGTAACTCCAGCAATCTTCCATCAGGAACCTGTGCTGGTGAGTTACACTTCCCTGTGTAATGGGCGGCATTTGGTTCCAGTGCCCAGGGGCCCTTAGTGGCCGGCTGGCTCTTCATATTCTGCAGTGCGCAGGATGCCTCCCCGACCCCAGCTGCCACCACCGCAAAGTCAGGCTGATTTGAAGGTCCCAAATGGGCCCAGCAATCTGCCATCAGGAACCTGAGTTGGTAGTTACACTTCCCTGTGTAAAGGGCGGCTTTGTTGTTCAGGGCCCAGGGGCCCTTAGTGGCCGGCTGACTTCTGAAATTCCACATTGTGCAGGATGCCTCCCAGACCCAAGCTGCCACCTCACCTGAGTCAAGCTCATTTGAGAGTCCCAAGTGCCTTGAGCAATCTGCCACCAGGAATTTGGACTGCTGACTTTTGCTTACCTGGGGAAAGGGCCAGCCCTAATGATCAGGGACCTGTGGTCTGGAGTGGCCGGCCGTGTGCCTGCTGAAGTTCTCCATTGCGCAGGATGCCTCCCAGACCCAAGCTGCTGCCACAGCCGAGTTGAGCTCGATTGAGAGTCCCAAGCGCCTCGAGGAATATGCCACCAGGAACTTGGGCTGCTGACTTTTGCTTACCTGGGGAAAGGGTCAGCATGACTGTTCAGGAGCCTGGGGACCGGAGGGGCCGGCTGTCTTCTGAAATTTAGGATTGCGCAGGATGCCTCCCCGACCAAAGCTGCCACCACCGCAAAGTCAGGCTGGTTTGAGGGTCCCAAGTGCCTCCAGCAATCTGCCATCAAGAACCTGAGCTGGTGAGTTACACTTCTCTGTGTAAAGGGCGGCTTTGGTTTTCAGGGCCCTGGGGCCCTTAGTGGCGGGCTGACTTCTGAAATTCCACATTGTGCAGGATGCCTCCCAGACCCAAGCTGCCCCCACCCTAAAGTCAGGCTGGTTTGAGAGTCCCAAGTAACTCCAGCAATCTGCCATTAGAACCTGAGCTGGTGAGTTACACTTCCCTGTGTAAAGGGCGGCTTTGGTTTTCAGGGCCCAGGGGCCCTTAGTGGCCGGCTGACTTCTAAAATTCCACATTGCGCAGGATGCCTCCCAGACCCAAGCTGCTGCCACAGCCGAGTTGAGCTCGATTGAGAGTCCCAAGCGCCTCGAGGAATATGCCACCAGGAACTTGGGCTGCTGACTTTTGCTTACCTGGGGAAAGGGTCAGCATGACTGTTCAGGAGCCTGGGGACGAAAGGGGCCGCCTGTCTTCTGAAATTTAAGATTGCGCAGTATACTCCCCCGACCAAAGCTGCCACCTCCCCAAAATCAGGCTGGTTTGAAGGTCCCAAATGGGCCCAACAATCTGCCATCAGGAATCTGAACTGGTGAGTTACACTTCCCTGTGTAAAGGACGGCTTTGGTTTCCAGGGCCCAGGGGCCCTTAGTGGCCAGCTGACTTCTGAAATTCCACATTGCGCAGGATGCCTCCCTGACCCAAGCTGCTGCCACAGCCGAGTTGAGCTCGATTGAGAGTCCCAAGCGCCTCGAGGAATATGCCACCAGGAACTTGGGCTGCTGACTTTTGCTTACCTGGGGAAAGTGTCAGAATTACTGTTCAGGAGCCTGGGGACCAGAGGGGACGGCTGTCTTCTGAAATGTAAGATTGCGCAGGATGCCTCCCCGACCAAAGCTACCACCACCGCAAAGTCAAGCTGGTTTGAGGGTCCCAAGTGCCTCCAGCAATCTGCCATCAAGAACCTGAGCTGGTGAGTGACACTTCCCTGTGTAAAGGGCAGCTTTGGTTTTCAGGGCCTAGGGGCCCTTAGTGGCCGGCTGACTTCTGAAATTCCACATTGCGCAGGATGCCTCCCAGACCCAAGCTGCCCCCACCGCAAAGTCAGGCTGGTTTGAGGGTCCCCAGTGCCTCCAGCAATCTGCTATCAAGAGCCTGAGCTGGTGAGTTACACTTCCCTGTGTAAAGGGCGGCTTTGGTTTTCAGGGCCCAGGGGCCCTTAGTGGCCGGCTGACTTCTGAAATTCCACATTGCGCAGGATGCCTCCCAGACCCAAGCTGCTGCCACAGCCGAGTTGAGCTCGATTGAGAGTCCCAAGCGCCTCGAGGAACATGCCACCAGGAACTTGGGCGCCTGACTTTTGCTTACCTGGGGAAAGGGTCAGCATTAGTGTTCAGGAGCCTGGGGACCGGAGGGGCCGGCTGTCTTCTGAAATTTAGGATTGCGCAGGATGCCTCCCCGACCAAATCTACCACCACCGCAAAGTCAAGCTGGTTTGAGGGTCCCAATTGCCTCCAGCAATCTGCCATCAGGAACCTGAGCTGGTGAGTTACACTTCCCTGTGTAATGGGCGGCATTTGGTCCCAGTGCCCAGGGGCCCTTAGTGGCTGGCTGGCTCTTCATATTCTGCAGTGCGCAGGATGCCTCCCCGACCAAAGCTGCCACCACAGCAAAGTCAGGCTGGTTTGATGGTCCCAAATGGGCCCAGCAATCTACCATCAGGAACCTGAGATGGTGAGTTACACTTCCCTGTGTAAAGGGCGGCTTTGGTTTTCAGGGCCCAGGGGCCCTTAGTGGCCGGCTGACTTCTGAAATTCCACATTGCGCAGGATGCCTCCCAGACCCAAGCTGCCACCACCGCAAAGTCAGGCTGGTTTGAGAGTCCCAAGTAACTCCAGCAATCTGCCATCAAGAGCCTGAGCTGGTAGTTACACTTCCCTGTGTAAAGGGCGGCTTTTGTTTTCAGGGCCCAGGGGCTCTTAGTGGCCGGCTGACTTCTGAAATTCCACATTGTGCAGGATGCATCCCAGACCCAAGCTGCCACCTCACCTGAGTCAAGCTCATTTGAGAGTCCCAAGCACCTTGAGCAATCTGCCACCAGGAACTTGGACTGCTGACTTTTGCTTACCTGGGGAAAGGGCCAGCCCTAATGATCAGGGACCTGCGGTCTGGAGTGGCCGGCCGTCTGCCTGCTGAAATTCTCCATTGCGCAGGATGCCTCCCAGACCCAAGCTGCTGCCACAGCCGAGTTGAGCTCGATTGAGAGTCCCAAGCGCCTCGAGGAATATGCCACCAGGAACTTGGGCTGCTGACTTTTGCTTACCTGGGGAAAGGGTCAGCATGACTGTTCAGGAGCCTGGGGACCGGAGGGGCTGCCTGTCTTCTGAAATTTAAGACTGCGCAGGATGCCTCCCCGACCAAAGCTGCCACCACCGCAAAGTCAGGCTGGTTTGAGGGTCTCAAGTGCCTCCAGCCATCTGCCATCAGGAACCTGTGCTGGTGAGTTACACTTCCCTGTGTAATGGGCGGTATTTGGTTCCAGTGCCCAGGGGCCCTTAGTGGCCGGCTGGCTCTTCATATTCTGCAGTGCGCAGGATGCCTCCCCGACCCCAGCTGCCACCACCGCAAAGTCAGGCTGGTTTGAAGGTCCCAAATGGGCCCAGCAATCTGCCATCAGGAACCTGAGCTGGTAGTTACACTTCCCTGTGTAAAGGGCGGCTTTGGTTTTCAGGGGCCGGGGGCCCTTAGTGGACGGCTGACTTCTGAAATTCCACATTGCGCAGGATGCCTCCCAGACCCAAGCTGCTGCCACAGCCGAGTTGAGCTCGATTGAGAGTCCCAAGCGCCTCGAGGAATATGCCACCAGGAACTTGGGCTGCTGACTTTTGCTTACCTGGGGAAAGGGTCAGCATGACTGTTCAGGAGCCTGGGGACCGGAGTTGCCGGCTGTCTTCTGAAATGTAAGATTGCGCAGGATGCCTCCCCGACCAAAGCTGCCGCCACCGCAAAGTCAGGCTGGTTTGAAGGTCCCAAATGGGCCCAGCAATCTGCCATCAGGAACCTGAGCTGGTAGTTACACTACCCTGTGTAAAGGGCGGCTTTGGTTTTCAGGGACCGGGGGCCCTTAGTGGCCGGCTGACTTCTGAAATTCCACATTGCGCAGGATGCCTCCCAGACCCAAGTTGCTGCCACAGCCGAGTTGAGCTCGATTGAGAGTCCCAAGCGCCTTAAACAATCTGCCACCAGGAACTTGGACTGCTGACTTTTGCTTACGTGTGGAAAGGGTCAGCCCTAATGATCAGGGACCTGCGGTCTGGAGTGGCCGGCCGTCTGCCTGCTGAAATTCTCCATTGCGCAGGATGCCTCCCAGACCCAAGCTGCTGCCACAGCCGAGTTGAGCTCGATTGAGAGTCCCAAGCGCCTCGAGGAATATGCCACCAGGAACTTGGGCTGCTGACTTTTGCTTACCTGGGGAAAGGGTCAGCATGACTGTTCAGGAGCCTGGGGACCGGAGGGGCCGGCTGTCTTCTGAAATTTAAGATTGCGCAGGATGCCCCCCCGACCAAAGCTGCCACCTCCCCAAAATCAGGCTGGTTTGAAGGTCCCAAATGGGCCCAGCAATCTGCCATCAGGAACCTGAGCTGGTGAGTTACACTTCCCTGTGTAAAGGGCGGCTTTGTTTTTCAGGGCCGAGGGGCCCTTAGTGGCCGGCTGACTTCTGAAATTCCACATTGCGCCTGATGCCTCCCAGACCCAAGCTGCTGCAACAGCCGAGTTGAGCTCGATTGAGAGTCCCAAGCGCCTCGAGGAATATGCCACCAGGAACTTGGGCTCCTGACTTTTGCTTACCTGAGGAAAGTGTTAGCATGACTGTTCAGGAGCCTGGGGACTGGAGGGGCCGGCTGCCTTCTGAAATTTAGGTTTGCACAGGATGCCTCCCAGACCCAAGCTGCCCCCACCGTAAAGTCAGGCTGGTTTGAGAGTCCCAAGTAACTCCAGCAATCTGCCATCAGGAACCTGTGCTGGCGAGTGACACTTCCCTGTGTAAAGGGCGGCTTTGTTTTTCAGGGCCCAGGGGCCCTTAGTGGCCGGCTGACTTCTGAAATTCCACATTGCGCAGGATGCCTCCCAGACCCAAACTGCCACCTCAGCCGAGTCGAGCTGGTTTGAGAGTCCGAAGCGCCTCCACCAATCTGCAACAAGGAACCTGGGGGTTGAGTTTTGCTCACCTGGGTAAAGGGTCAGCATGTGTCTTCATGAGGCTGGGGACAGGAGTGGCCGGATGTCTGCTGAAATTTCACATTGCACAGGATGCCTCCCAGACCCAAGCTGCCACCACCTAAAAGTCAGGCTGGTTTGAGGGTCCCAAATGGCTCCACCAATCTGACATCAGGAACCGGAGCTGGTGAGTTCCACTTCCCTGTGTAAAGGGCATTTTTGGTATACAGGGCCCATGGGCCTTGAGTGGCCGGTTGCATTCTGAAATTCTGCAATGCGCAGGATCCCTCCCAGACCCAGGCTGCCACCTCACCTGAGTCGAACTTGTTTGAGACTCCCAAGCTCCTACAGCAATATGCCATCAGGAACCTGGGCTGCTGAGTTTTCTTCTTCTGGGAAAGGGCTGGCAGTGGTGTTCCGGAGGTCTTGCCTGGAGTGGCTGTCTGCCTGCTGAAATTCCGCATTGCGCAGGATGCCTGCCGGACCAAGGTGCCTCCACCGCAGAGTCAGGCTGGTTTGAGGGTCCCAACTGGCCCCAGAAATCTGCCATCAAGAACCTGAGCTGGTGAGTTACACTTCCCTGTGTAAAGGGCAGCATCTTTTTTCAGGGCCCAGGGGCCCTTAGTGACCTGCTCTGTGCTGAATTTCTGCATTACGCAGGATGCCACCCTGACCCAAGCTGCCACCGCTGCAGAGTGAGGAGGCTTTGAGGCTCCCAAATGGCTTCAGCAATCTCCCATCAGGAACTTGGGGTGCTGAGTTTTCTTCTTCTGGGACAGGGCTGGCATTTGTGTTCAGGAGGCCCTGACTGTATTGGCTGGCTGCCTGCTGATATTTCTGCTTTGCCAAACGTGCCTCCCAGACGGAAGCCGGCACCAGTTCCAACTCCAGCTGCTTTGTCCTCGGCACGTGTCTCCTGCCATCTGCCATCAGGAACCCAGGTGGCTGGGTTACATTTCCCTGCGTAATGGGCGGCATTTTTGTCCAGTGCCCAGGGGCCCTTAGCGGCCGGCCGCCCGGTGAAATTCCACATTGGGCAGGATGCCTCCCGCACCCCAGCTGCCACCACCGCAAAGTCAACCTGGTTTGGGAGTCTCAAGTGGCTCCAGCAATCTTCCTTCAGGAACCTGAGCTGCTGAGTTACACTTCCCTGTGTAATGGGCAGCATTGGTGTCCCGGGCCCTTAGTGGCCCGTAGTGGCCTGCTGTGTCCTGAAATTCTGCATTGGTCTGGATGCGTCCCAGCCCCAAGCTGCCACCTGTGCCTAGTTGATCTTTTTGAGAGTCCCAAGCGCCTCGAACAATATGCCACCAGGAACTTGGGTGGCTGAGTTTTCCTTATCTGGGAAAAGGGACAGGACTAATTTTAAGGATCCCGTGGCCCGGAGCAGCCAGCTGTCTGCCTGCTGAAGTTCTGCATTGCTCAGGATGCCTCCCCGACCAAAGCTGCCACCTCACTCGCGTCGAGCTCATTTGAGAGTCCCGAGTGCCTCCACTAATCTGCAACAAGGAACCTGGGGGGCTGAGTTTTGCTTACCTGGGAAAAGGGACAGCACTAGTGTTTAGGAGCCTCTGGTCCAGAGGGGCTGGCTGTCTGCCATCTGAAATTGTGCATCGCACAGTATGCCTCCCAGACCCTAGCTGCCGGCACCGCAAAGTCAGGCTGGTTTGAAGGTTCAGAATGTCCCCAGCAATCTTCCATGAAGAACCCGAGCTGGTGAGTTACACTTACCTGGGGTAACGGGTGGCATTTGTGTCCAGGGCACAGGGGCCCTTTGTGGACGGCTGTCTGGTGAAATTCTGTATTGCGCAGGATCCCTCCCGGACCCAAGCTGCCACCGCCGCCTAGTCAGGCTGGTTTGAGGGTCCCAAATAGCTCCAGCAATATTCCATCAGGAACCTGGGCTGCTGAGTTTTCTTCTTCTGGGACAGGGCTGGCGTTGTTCAGGAGGCCTTACCTCGAGCGGCTGACTGCCTGCTGAAATTCTGCATTGCCAAATGTGCCTCCCAGACCCAAGCCGGCACCAGTTCCAAGTCCAGCTCCTTTTCCCTCGGCACGTGTCTCCTGCCATCTGCCATCAGGAACCCGGGTGGCTGAGTAACGCTTCCCTGAGAAATGGGCTGGCGTTCCTGTTCAGGGGCCGGGGGCCCTTAGTGGACGGCTAGCTCCTGAAATTCCGCATTGCGCAGGATGCCTCCCAGATCCAAGTTGCCATAGGTGCCGAGTCGAGACGGTTTGAGACTCCCAAGCGCCTCCAGCAATTTGAAATCAGGAACCCGGGTTGCTCGGTTTTCTTTACTTGGGAAAAGGGTCAGCATTAGTGTTCAGGGGCGTTTGGCCCGGAGTGGCCGGCTGTTTGCCTTCTGAACTTCTGCATTTCCCAATCTGCCTCCCAGACCCAGTTGGCCCCTGTCCCAATACCAGCTGCTTTGGCCTCGGCACGTGTCTCCTATCTCCCATCAGGAACCTGGCAGCTGAGTCACGCTTACCTGAGAAAAGGGCTGGTGTTCACATTCAGGGCCCAGGGGCCCTTCGTGGCCATCAGCCGGCTAAAATTCTGCATTGCGCAGGATGGCTCCCAGACCCAAGCTGCCACCCCCGTACAGTCAGTCTCGTTTGAGGGTCCCAAATGGCTCCAGCAATATTCCATCAGGAGCCTGGGATGCTGAGTTGTCTTCTTCTGGGAAAGGGCCGGCATTGGTGTTCAGGAGGCCTTGCCCGGAGTTGCTGGCTGCCTGCTGAAATTTCTGTATTGCCAAATATGCCTCTTCGAGCCAAGGTGGCACGAGTTCTAACTCCAGCTGCTTTTTCCTCAGCACGCGTCTCCTGCCGTCTGCCATCAGGAACCTCGGCCGGTGAGTTACACTTCCCTGTGTAAAGGGCTGCCTATTGCGTTCAGGTCCTAGGGGCCGTCCGCCTACTGACCTTTTGCCTTGCGCAGGTGCCCCCTAGACCTCAGGTGGAATCAGTTCCAACTCTAGCTGGTTTCACAGCGCTAAGTGGCTTCTGTAATCTGCCATCTGGAACGTGATCTGGTGAGTGTGGATCGATAGGGGAAAAGGCCGGTCTCCGTGTTGAGGGGCCAGTTGTCCGGAGAGGCCCATCGCCTGCTGAACTTCTGCATTGCAGAGGTTGCCTCCCGGACTCTAGCCGCCACCACTGCAAATTCTGGCTACTTTGACAGCGCCCAGCGTCTCCCGGAGTCTGCCATCAGGACCCTGCGCCGTTGAGCGTCGTTTCCCAGGGCAACGGGTCAGCATTTTTTTTCAGGCGCCTCAGGCCCAGCGTGTTCCGCTGCCTGTTGAAATTCCCTATTGCACAGGATGCTTCCAGGTCGTAAGCTGGCACAACTTGCAGGTCAGGCTGGTTTGAGCGTCTTAAGGCGCTCCCGCAATCTGCCATCGGGAACGTAGTCTGTTGCATTTTCTTTCCAGGGAAAAGACCTTGCTTTGGTGATTGGGTGCCCGCGGCCTGGAGCGGCTGTTTGGCTCCTAAAATTCTGCATTGCGCCAGATGCCTTGCAGACCCAAGCCGGCAGCAGTGAACACTCAGGCTGCATTAACAATAACAAGCGCCTCCTGCAAAGGGACACCAGGAACCCGGAACGGTTAGTTTTGTTTACCTAGGAAACGGGGTGGCATTTTTGGTAAGGACTCAGGCGCCACGAGTGCCAGCCGGCTCCTCATATTTTGCATGGTGCAGGATGCCTCTCAAGCCCACACCGGCACCTCTGCAAAATCAGGCCGCGTGGTCAGTCCCAAGCGCCTCCTCTGAACCAACCCGGGCAGGTGAGTTTCGTTTGCCAGGGGAAAGGGCCGGTGTTCGCGTTCACGGGCCTGTAGCCCGGAGCGGTGCGGTGTCTGCTGAAATTCTATTTTGTGAAGTATGCCTTCCAGATTCCAGCTGGCACCAGGGACACCTCAAGGTACTTTGGTAGTGCCAAGTGCCTCTTGCAAATTGCCATCTCGAACCTGAGTTAGTTAGCTGTCATTGCTAGGGAAAAGGGCCAGCACCGGCGTTCAGAGGTCTACGGACCAGAGCGGCCGGCCGCTTGCTGAAAAACGTGCCTCGCGCCAGACGTCTCACAGACACAAGCCGTCACCACCCCAAAGTCAGGTGGCTTTGTGAGTCTTAAGTGCCTCCTGCAAACCTTCCCCAGCTGTCCCTCGTTGTTAAGGGTTTTGATTGACAGAAAAAATTCTGTTTTTTCATTGCCTGAGGGATTTAAATTGAGGAGAACCCTTTGTTTCACAATATTTTTGGAGAACGAATTATAGGGTAGAATCAGTTTATTTGTCATGTTATCAGTTTCAGTGGAGCTAACTGCCCCGCTGTCTAATTTTTATGGGTTCACTTGAAGGAAGCTGTGTCTTTTTCAGCATTTTTAGCATTTAGGTATTCATTTCTGGCCACTTTTTTTCCGTGCCTTTGGAACCGGTATCTTAGAGAAGAGCGAGCCCGGCGTGTACTTAACACATAAGCCACCCAGGAGGTTTTTTTTCCCATTTTTATTTCTAATGCAGTTAGGCCTAATTAGGAGTCCCAATGGGACTTAGACTATTTATGTCATTATCCTTCTTCTCCACCCTACTCAGTCCTACATGATGTTCTACTTAGCAATTACCAAAGACTAATTATGTAAGGTAGCAGCTTATCACCTAATGTATCTATCTATGTAACCTTAAGAAAAAGTTTAATGTCTTACCAGTTTTCTGTTCTTCTGCTGCAAGTAGTCGCTGTGAAAATGGAAAGCACTGTTTTTTCAATGAAGAGCTTTCTTCTTTAACAAGCCCTTTGCTCCTCTTGAATCTGAGTCAGAGGAGCCAAACTGCTGCAGCTCTTCTGAGGGCTTTTATACCCGGTGGGATTAGTCCCCTCCCTTTTCCAGGGCATCATGGGAACAAGAGGCGGGCACTATCAGGGGTATATTAACCCCAGCCTTGGCTGGGGGCCTTCATTCCCTCCCTGGGAACTGCTGGGGTAAGAGCTCTCCTCTCATTTCAGTGAAGAGTCTCTTTTAGCTTATCTCAGCTCATTTTCAGCAGGTGTTTCTGGGCATCTAAAGTAACAGAGGCTTGGGAAATACAGTGAAGAAAACGCCATGGAATACAGGGAGTATTTAGGTTTGTGGTTTTGAGTTTTGTGTTTAGGGGGGGTAAAGTATGTTTGTAGTTTCTGGTTTTGTTCTTGTGTTTGTTTTTTTTTTTTTTTTTTTCTTCCATTGTTTTTAGTAGGAGGGCAGCTTTCACAGATTTCGGGGTGTGTCAACTCCAGTACATTTTTCAGCAGATTAATCATGTCATAAGAGGGATCGTCCCTGTGTCCGAGAAGATGCGTGAGATTGGGGCTTCAGGGGATTTGAGAATTGAGAGTAGGTGCAGTGAGGGTGAGTAGGTATCCAGTTGGGAGTTCTTGGGTGGGGGGGTTTGTAGGCAGCAGGGTGTGAAAGGGTGTTTATTTGAGGGCTCCCCCACCCAAGGTTTTCAGAAGCATAGCAGGGGCATTTTCATGTCTTTCTCACACAAGGTCATCCACTGCAGTCACAGGAATGCCATTTGACATTCCCTTTGTTTAACCCAGTTGCCATTCTGAATAAAGGCCGCAGCCTTGGAGTCAGGATGAAGCTGGAGCCTGAGGGAGCCAGGCCCACTCAGGAGAGGGCAAGTAGCTGCCTTGCTGGGATTTGGCCCACATAACTCTGGACTCACACTTTGGTTTCGGTTTTCTTTATTGTAGCTGACCGAGAGGCACGCAGGTCATTACGAGGCCCTCGGAGGCAGACTTATTTCAGGTGCAACATGGATTCCCATCACCCATCATCGAAAAGATAAGTCGGGGGCCACGGCCTGGAGATGGGAGAGTAGCCCATTTGGAGTTCTTGGGCCAGATTTAAAAATTAGCAGAGGGGAAAGCAATCTTGTCCAAGGGCCTCTTAGGACAGCTAAAGGGAGAGGCTCTACTTTTGATGGCAGCTTTCCGGCGGGCAGCGCAGAACAGCTCCGGTCTGCGTCATGTTGTCCACTGTGCCGTGTTCCCTAGTGTGTCTTTGGCATGCCTTTTGCCTTCTCCCCTTAGAGGCCCTCAAAACAAGCATGATGTCTCGTGTTTCTCGTTCCCCTGTTTGTCACGTTCCGTGTCACGGGTGTCTGCACATATTTGTGCCGGAGCTGTTCTGCCCTGCCGTGTAGCCTGCTGCAATAGGACAAGCCCTGGGGAGTTGGAATTTGTAATGTGGGCTGTACTTGGGCTCTAGATGCTCTTCCTAGATTGACATAAGGTGTTTGCAGCTTGTGAGTTACCCTGGTGGTGTTTGACCTATGTTCTAACTTTCTTTCAGGTGCAGCTGCATTCCAGGTGTGGCAGAGGGTCAGGGTTCGGAGGTGCCGGGCCTTCTTCGGAGCCTGGTGAGTAGCAGAGTGGTGGGGTTTTGGCCGATGCGGTGCCAAGGTCAGGCACTGATGTTTGGTTGTCTTTAATCTAGCTGTCTGAGAGACACCCGCCCGGTGCCAGCAGGACCTTCCCAGCTGACGAGGTGGCCTTTCTTTGCACCTGACAGGGACCAGCATCCCCAGATGTCTGAGAGATAAGTAGAGGGCTGTGACCCACAGAGGGGATGAAGGCATGGTGCTGGTTTGGGAATGACTGGGAGGGGTTTTTGAGTCCGATTTGGAGGTGGGGGGTGTTCATGAAGTGGCCCCTTAGGCCCCATAAAAGCCACGTCTCACTTTTGATCCCAGTGCTGCGGTGCGCAGGGCAGAGCAGTCCCGGTGTGTCTCGTGTCCTTTGTCTGTTGTGCATTATGTGTTGTTTGTGTATGCCATGTCTTTTACCTTAGGGGGGCCTGTCAGAAACCCTGGCATCCTTGTTAGCATCTGTGATCTCTGCATTCCCTGGCCTGGCAGCCTGGCCACAGAACTTTGTACTGGGGAGCTCAGACAGGCATCAGACTCTCTTCTCTCTTTGGAAGCATCCAGTCAGGTGTCTTGTCAGGTCTTGTTCTGAGCTGTAGGGACAGCTATGCCCCACCTGGATCCATTTTGGTGGATTAGGACTTGTAAGAATGTGAGGGCAGGCAGAGGATTCCGACCATAGGATTCTTAGGCATCCGGTTTTGCTGTTCTTGGAATAAATCCTTCAGTTACCTTCTTCCTCCAGGGTTCTCTGAGCTTCATCAGCTCACCATCAGTTTCAACTCGGTCATGTCCTTTTGCATTCTATCAGTCCTTGCGCCCATTTTCTTTGCCGGTAGATTTCTGTCTGTGTGTTGTGTGCTTTGTTTGTCATGTCCTGTCTGTCCTGCGTCACGGGTGTCAGCACACATTTGTGCCGGAGCTGCTCTGCCCTGCCGCATAGCCTGGTGCAATAGTAGAAATCCCGGGGACTTGGAATGTGTAATGTGGGGTGTAGTTGGACTCTAGGTGGGATTTGTCGATGGACACAGGATATCTGGAGCTCCTCAGTTATCCTGCAACAGTTTGACTCTTGTCCTACATCTTTTTTCAGATTGAGATGGATTGAATCTGTGCCAGAGGGCCCCATCCCGGGTGAGGGGGTTGCCCCGAGCAGGTGAGGCCCCATTTGTCTCTGCAGCAGAAGGGTGTATGGTGACTGTGTTAAAGCATTGTTCTTTGTCTTTCCTTTTAGGAAGTCAATCTGGATACCAGCAGCCAAGGTGAGCAGCGGACAGAAGTGGTTCTTATTGCTCAGCTCTCAAGAACAACAATTTTTCCGCAGATGGGTCATGTCGCAAGAGAGATCTGCCCAGTGTCAAGGATCATGTTTGAGATTGAAGCTTCAGGTGAGTTGAGGGTTGTGACTGGGAGAGAGAGGGTGATCAGGTATCCAGTTAGGAGTTCTTGGGAGGGGGTTTGCAGGCAGCAGGGTGAGAAAGGGTGTTTATTTGTTTATTTGAGGGCCCCCTCACACAAGGCTGTTCAGAAGCCTAGCAGAGGCATTCCCATGTCTCGCAGCACACAAGGTCATCCACTGCACTCACAGCAATGCCATTTAACTTTGCCTTTCTCTTACCCAGGTACCGCCCCTAATGCAGGCCACAGCCTTGGAATCAGGATGAAGCTGGAGCCTGAGGGAGCCAGGCACAGTCAGGAGAGGGCAAGTAGCTGACTGGCTGGGATATGTCCCCCATAATTCTGGACTCATACTTTTGTTTGGGTTTTCTTTATTTTAGCTGACCAAGAGGCTAACAGGCTATCAGGGGCCCTCCGAGGCAGACTCATTTCAGCACCAACGTGGATTGCCATCACTCCTCATCCAAAAGATAAGTCGGGGGCCTTTGCCTGGAGATGGGAGTGTAGCAGATTGGGAGTTTTTGGGCCAGATTTAACAAATAGTGGAGGGAAAAGCAATCTTGTCCAAGGGCATGTTAGGACAAGTGAAGGGAGGGACTCTACTTTTGATGGCATCTTTTAGGCGGGCAGTGCAGAACAGCTCCGGTCTGTCTGGTGTTGTGCCGTGTGCCTGTTACCTGGTGTGTCTTTGGGGTCCCTTTTGCCTTCTCTGCTCGAGGCCCTCACCGCAAGCATGATGTGTCGTGTTTCACGTCCCCCTGTTGGTCACGTTCCGTGTCACGGGTGTCTGCACATATTTGTGCCGGAGCTCTTTTGCCCTGCCGCCTGGCCTGCTGCAATAGGACAAACCCTGGGGAGTTGGAATTTGTAATGTGGGATGTACTTGGGCTCTAGATGCTCTTCCTAGATTGACATAAGGTGTTTGCTGCTTTTGAGTTATCCTGGTGGTGTTTGACATATGTTCTAACTTTCTTTCAGGTGCAGCTGCATTCCAGGTGTGGCAGAGGGTCAGGGTTCGGAGGTGCCGGGCCTTCTTCGGAGCCTGGTGAGTAGCAGAGTGGTGGGGTTTTGGCCGATGCGGTGCCAAGGTCAGGCACTGATGTTTGGTTGTCTTTAATCTAGCTGTCTGAGAGACACCCGCCCGGTGCCAGCAGGACCTTCCCAGCTGATGAGGTGGCCTTTCTATGCACCTGAGACGGACTGGCATCCCTGGATGTCTGAGAGATAAGTAGAGGGCCGTGACCCACAGAGGGGATGAAGGCATGGTGCTGGTTTGGGAATTACTGGGAGGGGTTTTTGAGTCCGATTTGGAGGTGGGGGGTGTTCATGAAGTGGCCCCTTAGGCCCCATAAAAGCCACGTCTCACTTTTGATCCCAGTGCTGCGGTGCGCAGGGCAGAGCAGTCCCGGTGTGTCTCGTGTCCTTTGTCTGTTGTGCATTATGTGTTGTTTGTGTATGCCATGTCTTTTACCTTAGGGGGGGCCTGTCAGAAACCTTGGCATCCTTGTTAGCATCTGTGATCACTGCATTCCCTGGCCTGGCAGCCCGGCCAGAGGACTTTTGACTGGGGAGCTCAGACAGGCATCAGACTCTCTTCTCTCTTTGGAAGCATCCAGTCAGGTGTCTTGCCAGGTCTTGTTTGGAGTTGTAGGGACAGCTGTGCCCCACCTGGATCCATTTTGGTGGATTAGGACTTGTAAGAATGTGAGGGCAGGCAGAGGATTCTGAGCATAGGATTCCTAGGCATCGATCTTTGCTGTTCTTGGAATAAATCCTTCAGTTAGCATCTTCTTCCTCCAGGGTTCTCTGAGCCTCATCAGCTGACTGTCAGTTTGAACTCAGTCATCTCCTTTTACATTCTCTCAGTCCTTGCAGCCATTTTCCTTGCCAAGAGATTTCTGTTCCTGTTGTGTCCCCGTTGTCTGTCCTGTCCTGCCTGTCCTGTGTCACGGGTGTCAGCACACATTTGTGCCGCAGCTGCTCTGCCCTGCCGCACAGCCTGGTGCGACAGGAGAGGGCCCGGGGACTTGGAATGTGTAATGTGGGGTGTAGTTGGACTCTAGGTGGGATTTGTCGATGGACACAGGATATCTGGAGCTCCTCAGTTATCCTGCAACAGTTTGACTCTTGTCCTACCTCTTTTTTCAGATTGAGATGGTTTAAATCTGTACCAGAGGGCCCCATCCCATTGAGGGGGTTGCCCCGAGCAGGTGAGGCCCCATTTGTCTCTGCAGCAGAAGTGTGTATGGTGACTGTGTTACAGCACTGTTCTTTGTCTTTGTTTTTAGGAAGTCAATGTGGATACCAGCAGCCTAGGTGAGCAGCAGAGAGAAGTGGTTCTTATTGCTCAGCTCTCAAGAACAACAATATTTCAGCGGATTGATCATGTTGCAAGAGAGATCTGCCCAGTGTCAAGGATGATGTTTGAGATTGAGGCTTCAGGTGAGTTGAGGATTGTGACTGGGAGAGAGAGGGTGATCAGGTATCCAGTTAGGAGTTCTTGGGAGGGGGTTTGCAGGCAGCAGGGTGAGAAAGGGTGTTTATTTGAGGGCCCCTGCACACAAGGCTGTTCAGAAGCCTAGCAGAGGCATTCCCATGTCTTGCAGCACACAAGGTCCTCCACTGCACTCACAGGAATGCCTTTTAACTTTGCCTTTCTCTTACCCAGGTGCCACCCCTAATGAAGGCCACAGCCTTGGAATCAGGATGAAGCTGGAGCTTGAGGGAGCCAGGCACACTCAGGAACGGGCAAGTAGCTGACTGGCTGGGGTATGTCCCCCATAATTCTGGACTCACACTTTGGTTTTGGTTTTCTTTCTTGTAGCTGACCAAGAGGCTAACAGGCTATCACGGGCCCTCCGAGGTAGACTCATTTCAGGACCAATGTGGATTGCCATCACTCCTCATCCAAAAGATAAGTCGGGGGCCTTGGCCTGGAGATGGGAGTGTAGGAGATTGGGAGTTTTTGGGCCGGATTTAACAAATAGCGGAGGCAGAAGCAATCATGTCCAAGGGCATCTTAGGACAAGTGAAGGGAGAGACTCTACTTTTGATGGCAGCTTTTAGGTGGGCAGTGCAGAACAGCTCCGGTCTGTCTGGTGTTGTCATCTGTGCCTGTTACCTGGTGTGTCTTTGGGGTCCCTTTTGCCCTCTTCCCTCGAGGCCCTCACCGCAAGCATGATGTGTCGTGTTTCACGTCCCCCTGTTGGTCACGTTCCGTGTCACGGGTGTCTGCACATATTTGTGCCGGAGCTCTTTTGCCCTGCCGCCTGGCCTGCTGCAATAGGACAAACCCTGGGGAGTTGGAATTTGTAATGTGGGATGTACTTGGGCTCTAGATGCTCTTCCTAGATTGACATAAGGTGTTTGCTGCTTTTGAGTTATCCTGGTGGTGTTTGACATATGTTCTAACTTTCTTTCAGGTGCAGCTGCATTCCCTGTGTGGCAGAGGGTCAGGGTTCGGAGGTGCCGGGCCTTCTTCGGAGCCTGGTGAGTAGCAGAGTGGTGGGGTTTTGGCCGATGCGGTGCCAAGGTCAGGCACTGATGTTTGGTTGTCTTTAATCTAGCTGTCTGAGAGACATCAGCCCGGTGCCAGCAGGACCTTCCCAGCTGACGAGGTGGCCTTTCTCTGCATCTGAGACAGACTGGCATCCCCGGATGTCTGAGAGATAAGTAGAGGGCTGTGACCCACAGAGGGGATGAAGGCATGTTGCTGGTTTGGGAATTACTGGGAGGGGTATTTGAGTCCAATTTGGAGGTGGGGGGTGTTCATGAAGTGGCCCCTTAGGCCCCATAAAAGCCACGTCTCACTTTTGGTCCCAGTGCTGAGGAGCGCAGGGCAGAGCAGTCCCGGTGTGTCTCGTGTCCTTTGTCTGTTGTGCATTATGTGTTGTTTGTGTACGCCATGTCTTTTACCTTAGGGGGGCCTGTCAGAAAACCTGGCATCCTTGTTAGCATCTGTGATCTCTGCATTCCCTGGCCTGGCACCCAGGCCATAGATGCGATTCTGATACCTGTCTGAGCTCCCCGGTCAAAAGTTCTCTCTTTGGACGCATCCAGTCAGGTGTCTTGTCAGGTCTTGTTCGGAGCTGTCCGGACAGCTATGCCCCACCTGGATCCATTGTGGTGGATTAGGACTTGTAAGAATGTGAGGGCAGGCAGAGGATTCTGAGCATAGGATTCCTAGGCATCGATCTTTGCTGTTCTTGGAATAAATCCTTCAGTTAGCATCTTCTTCCTCCAGGGTTCTCTGAGCCTCATCAGCTGACCGTCAGTTTGAAGTCAGTCATCTCCTGTTGCATTCTCTCAGTCCTTGCAGCCATTTTCCTTGCCAAGAGATATTTGTCTGTGTGTTGTGCCCTTTGTTTGTACTGTTCTGCGTCTCCTGTGTCACGGGTGTCTGCACACATTTGTGTCGGAGCTGCTCTGCCCTGTTGCCTAGCCTGGTGTAATTGGAGTAATCCTGCGGACTTGGAATTTGTAATGTTGGGTGTACTTCGACTCTAGATGATATTCCTAGGTTGATGGAAGGTTTTTGCAGATTTTGAGTTATCCTCCTGGTATTTGACCTATGTTCTTACTTTCTTTCAGGTGCAGGTGCATTGCATCCATGGCTGTGCATCCCATCCTGGGTGAGGGGGTTCCTGAAATCAGGTCAGTCAACAGTTGTCTGTGCAGGGTGTGTGGTAAGTGTGACCCTGTTCCAGGTCTGTTCTTTGTCTTTATTTTTAGGATGCAAAGCTGGATCTCAGCAGTCAAGTTCAAGAAGGCAAGGTGAGCAGTGATCAGTAGCCTTCCTTGTTGCTGAGGTCTCACTTCCCGGGGCAAGTCTAAGTCTCCATTCTTGTTTTTGTGCCTTAGTCAAGCCGCTCTGAGCACGTCAAGCCGCCATCCCCCACCAGATGAAGGACCGGGTTCGCTGACTTTGTCAGCCCTGTCTTCTGGGTAGGTGTCCGGATCCACTGAGGAATTCCGGTAAGTCGGGCAAGTAGGGATTAGCAGCGTGGGTCCATGCAGTTTTGAGCAATCCCACATCATCTCCTGTCCTCTTCATGCAGGTGTACTCTGTGACGGTGGCATCGGTGTCTCAGCATGGCTGATGTGTGTGACTCCAGGCGATCGGCCATTGGTAGGACAACAGTGAGTAGCAGACTTGTGGCTTTTGGCCCATGCGGTGCCAAGATCAGGCACTGATGTTTGGTTTTCTTTAATCTAGCTGCCTGAGAGACACCAGCCCGGTGGCAGCAGGAACTCCGCAGCTGCTGAGGCCGCCTTCCTTCGCACCCGATACAGAGCAGTATCGCCAGATGTCTGTGAGATAAGTAGAGGGCTATGAACCACAGAGGGGATGAAAGTGGGGTGCTAGGTCAGACTCCCAGGGTGGGGGGTTTGAATTGGCTCTGGAGATGAGGGTAGCCAACATGTGGCCCCTTAGGCCTCACAAAAGCAAAGCCTCAGTTTTGGTTACGGTGCTGAGGTGGGCAGCAGGGCAGAGCAGTCCCGGTGTGTCTTGTGTCCCTTGTCTTTTGTGTGTTGTCTGTCTGGATATGTCATGTCTCTTTATCTTAGTACTATGAGGGGCCTCTCAGTAACCTTTCCTAGCATCCGTGATCTCAGCGTTCTTTGCCCTGGCAGCCGTGCCACGGAACTCTTCACCCGGGAGCCCAGACAGGCATCAGAATTGCGTCTCTTTTTAGAAGCAGCCTGTCAGAGGTCTTTTCAGGTCTTGTTCTCAGCTGTATGGACACTTGCACCCTGCAAGGTTCCGTTATGGCTGATTAGCACTTGTGAGCATGTGAGCTGAGTTTGAGCATTGTGACTCTAGGGCTCCTGGGCATTCATCTTTGCAGTTCTTGGACTGAATCATTAAGTTTAGCATTTTCTTTTGCCAGGCATCTCTGAGGCTCATCAGCTCACCATCAGTCTAACCTTGGTCATCTCATTTTTCATCTTATCAGTCATTGCAGTAATTGTCCTTGCCTACAGGTTTCTGTGTGTGTTTTGTCCTCGTTGTTTGTCTCGTCCCGTCCCGTGTCACGGGTGTCCGCACACATTTGTGCCGGAGCTGCTCCGCCCTGCCCCGTAGCCGGGTGCAATCGGAGGCGTCTCGGGGGCTTGTAATTTGTAATGTGGGGTCTAGTTGGCCTCTAGATGGGATTTGTAAATGGACATGACATGTGTGGAGCCTCTAAGTTATCCTGCAGCCCTTTGACTTTTCTCCTAACTGTCTTTCAGATGCAGAAGGATCAACTCCAGGGCAGAGCCCCGCATCTAGGGTGAGGGGATTCCCCCAAGCAGGTCAGTCACTGTTTTCCTCTGTAGAGGAAGCATAAATTCTGGCTGTCACAGCTCTTTTGCCTTTCCTTTTAGGAAGTCAAGGCAGAGAGGTGCAGTCCAGGCCAGCGGGCAAGGTGAGCATTGCGTAGCGTACACACGCAGTTTTATTGCTGAGGTCTCAGTTTCTGGTTCAGCTCTAACTGTCTCCTCTTGTTTTTTTTCTTTTTTTTATTCTTTTAGGTGGTCCACTTGTGATCTATCCCGGCCGAGGCTGCTCATGCGAGGCGGGTGCAAGCCTAAGGTATCGGTGTGGCATACTTGTCACGGTAGGGAGGTTGTGTTTTCCCAGTATGTCAGCATGCTTTTTTGCTTTGTTTCCTTGCAGGTGCTGTTGCTGCCCTAAGCATGACCAAGGAACAGAGGAGGGCAGGTGAGTCGGTGTTTAGGCAGGGTGAGTCATAGGGGAGCGTTATGCAGCAGCATGCTAAGTGTGTACATTTTATTTTTGCAGGTGTCTTCTGGGATGCCTCCTGAGTCAAATCAAGTTTTGAGGTGAGCTGGGGCCACGGTGTGGAGGAGTGCCAGGGATTACTGTTTTTGAGGGCAATAGTCACATTTTCTGTTGTATCTTAGGTACCCTGAGCAGGCTCGTAGCCACAGCTGGGAAGCGGCAGCACCGAAGCACACACATCGAGAACATCTCAACGGGCACATCCGACCGAGGATGGATTTTGTCTGCTTGTCTTCCAAAAGCTAAGTGTCGGGGCCAGTGGTTGGGAGAAGGGGAAAAGCCTTTACTATCACAGGGGGCAGTTTCACGTCAGCTTAGCTGAGAGGTCTGTAGTGGGATGGGCTCTTTGAAATTAAAGAGAGAGGGTTTGTCCTCAGCCTCACGAGAGCCTTTGCCGGGCAGGGCAGTTCCGACCCATCTCCACGTTCTCGTGGACTTTGCGTCGTCAGCTTTCCTCGACTAGGCATAGTCACGGCCGTTTCCCCCGAGGGGCTCGCCTTCGGGTCCGCAGCCATCGCCACGGTCATCAGGAAGTCCGCTTCCTTCCGTCGGCCGGCCGAGCGTCTGGAGGGTCTTCCTAACTGCTGTGACACTAACTTCTTTTTGCGAGCTACATTTCATCATCACGTGCCATCATCCCAGGTCTTCCTTTCCTGTGGCTCATCTTGCGTTTGCAATATCAGATCGCTAAGGGGAAAGTTCCCGCTTGCCTTTGCGTCAGGTCATCTGCGTCCGTGTTATGTTGTGTGTGTCCATTGTCTTTCACGCCTAAGGCCTTTCTTACGTCTCGACGCTTTGTCGGCACTAATGTGTGCTATATTGCCTATATTCTACTCTTGTGCCTTTCTGGATCTTCCTTATTCTGCCCTCTTTATCTTTTTACTCTGAGCCAGGTAGGATTAGAGAAGATGTTCTCATCCGTCTTCCTTCTCACTACCAGCTTCGGTAGTGCCTTTTTTCCCATGACATTTTCATTGACTTCTAGAGCAGTGTCTTATACCCTCCTGATGTGACTGCAGTAGTTCTATGGGTTCCATCTTCTGAAAGGGTATAGGTCTCAGGAATTCATCTTCCAGAGTGATCTTAAGTCCTGTTTTATATTGTATCTATCTACCTATATTGTATGTACCTGTGTTGGCATATATTGTATGTAATTATATTGTATGTACCTGTGTCGGCTTATACTGTATGTACTTGTGTCAGCTTTTACTGTATGCACTTAGGTTGCATGTACCTGTGTTGGCTTATACTGTATGTATTTATCTTGCATGTACCTGTGTTGGCTTATACTGTATGTACTTATATTGTATGTACTTGTGTTGGCTTATATTGCATGTACTTGTGTCAGCTTTTACTGTATGCACTTAGGTTGCATGTACCTGTGTTGGCTTATACTGTATGTACTTATGTTGCATGTACTTCTGTTGGTTTATCTTGCATGTACCTGTGTTGGCTTATAGTCTATGTATTTATCTTGCATGTACCTGTGTTGGCTTATACTGTATGTACTTATATTGTATGTACCTGTGTTGGCTTATATTGCATGTACTTGTGTCAGCTTTTACTGTATGCACTTAGGTTGCATGTACCTGTGTCGGCTTATACTGTATGTACTTATGTTGCGTGTACCTCTGTTGGCTTATCTAGCATGTACCTGTGTTGGCTTATACTGTATGTACTTATCTTGGTTGTACCTGTCTTGGATTATATTGTGTGTACCTGTGTTGGCTTATACTGTATGTACTTATAATGTATGTAAGTGCATTGCATTTTATTGCCTGTACTGGCACTTTGTGCATTGGCTTATATTATGTGTACCTATGTTGTAGCACTTATGGTCGGAGCTGCCCTGCCCTGGCAGCTAGTCATAGTTAGGTGGAACAGTTCTAGACATTTTTCTGTTGCTTTGTGTTTTGTGGGGTTTTGGGTAGAAAACTTATCGGTTCAGAGCGGGGACAATTCCCGGCTGTCAGATTGGCAGTTGCTGACCACTTTCTGTTGTCTCACAGGTCCCCGAGGCTACCGATTTCCCTAATCTACCATTTGATGTCAGGGAGGGGCAGCCAGAAGATGCGTCGAAGCACGTTCTTCAGCGTCTCAGGTAAGGGCTGCAGTGAGCGTGTAAGCGGGCAGAGCGTGTGAGCATGTGTGAGAGCCTGTGGCTGTGTTTGTCTGTGTGCTTGTCTCTGTGTGTGTGAGCACAGGGTGAGTGGATTTAACCTCGTGTGTGTGACGTTTGCTTTTCAGGTTTTTCAACTCATTTTTAAATTTAGAATAAAAAATCCCCAGCCGGGGGGTTTTTTTTTTTTTCCCTCCGGCTGGGTTTTTTTTTCCTCGGTCCCGGTCGGTCCGCAAGGCGACGTTCATCGCCAAAGTTCGGGCGCGGAACGGCCAGGGACCGGGGTTTTCGTCAGGCAGGAGGATTTTTTGGGGGCTCCCGGGAACCACGTTCCCGAGGAGCGGTGTGAATGTGTGCCGAGGGTTAGCGGAGCGGTTGATGTGGGAGGTAGTGTGTGTTTGTGTGTAAGCTGAAGTGTGTGTATGTGTGTGTGTGTGTGTGCCTGTTGAAGGTCTGCAGGGTTGTAATCTTGTATGCTGTTTGCTTTTCAGGTTTTTCAACTCATTTTTAAAATTAGAATAAAAAATCCCCAGCCGGGGGGTTTTTTTTTTTTTCCCCCCGGCTGGGTTTTTTTTTCCTCGGTCCCGGTCGGTCCGCGAGGCGACTTTCATCGCCAAAGTTCGGGCACGGAACGGCCAGGGACCGGGGTTTTTGTCAGGCAGGAGGACTTTTTGGGGGCTCCCGGGAACCACGTTCCCGAGGAGCGGTGTGAATGTGTGCCGAGGGTTAGCGGAGAGGTTGATGTGGGAGGTAGTGTGTGTTTGTGTGTAAGCTGACGTGTGTGTATGTGTGTGTGTGTGTGCCTGTTGAAGGTCTGCAGGGTTGTAATCTTGTATGCTGTTTGCTTTTCAGGTTTTTCAACTCATTTTTAAAAATAGAATAAAAAATCCCCAGGCGGGGGGGGTTTTTTTTTTTTCCCCCCGGCTGGGTTTTTTTTTCCTCGGTCCCGGTCGGTCCGCGAGGCGACTTTCATCGCCAAAGTTCGGGCACGGGACGGCCAGGGACCGGGGTTTTCGTCAGGCAGGAGGATTTTTTGGGGGCTCCCGGGAACCACGTTCCCGAGGAGCGGTGTGAATGTGTGCCGAGGGTTAGCGGAGCGGTTGATGTGGGAGGTAGTGTGTGTTTGTGTGTAAGCTGACGTGTGTGTATGTGTGTGTGTGTGTGCCTGTTGAAGGTCTGCAGGGTTGTAATCTTGTATGCTGTTTGCTTTTCAGGTTTTTCAACTCATTTTTAAATTTAGAATAAAAAATCCCCAGCCGGGGGGTTTTTTTTTTTTTTCCCCCCGGCTGGGTTTTTTTTTCCTCGGTCCCGGTCGGTCCGCGAGGCGACTTTCATCGCCAAAGTTCGGGCACGGGACGGCCAGGGACCGGGGTTTTCGTCAGGCAGGAGGATTTTTTGGGGGCTCCCGGGAACCACGTTCCCGAGGAGCGGTGTGAATGTGTGCCGAGGGTTAGCGGAGCGGTTGATGTGGGAGGTAGTGTGTGTTTGTGTGTAAGCTGACGTGTGTGTATGTGTGTGTGTGTGTGCCTGTTGAAGGTCTGCAGGGTTGTAATCTTGTATGCTGTTTGCTTTTCAGGTTTTTCAACTCATTTTTAAAATTAGAATAAAAAATCCCCAGCCGGGGGGTTTTTTTTTTTTTCCCCCCGGCTGGGTTTTTTTTTCCTCGGTCCCGGTCGGTCCGCGAGGCGACTTTCATCGCCAAAGTTCGGGCACGGAACGGCCAGGGACCGGGGTTTTCGTCAGGCAGGAGGATTTTTTGGGGGCTCCCGGGAACCACGTTCCCGTGGACCAATGATTGCTGGGGTTTAATTTAGTAGTTTTGGTGAGAGGGCTGGTGGGTTTGTGTGCTATTTGAAGCGAGTGTCTGTGGTGGGTGAGTGTTGTTTTCTCTGTGGTTTTGTTGTTTTGGGTTTCCTGTAACCATAGATTAACATGTAATGGAAATAGAAAAAGGTTATATGTTTGTGTTAATATTTGTACTGCTTTGTACTGCTTTGTACTGCTTTGTACTGCTTTGTACTGCTTTGTACTGCTTTGTACTGCTTTGTACTGCTTTGTACTGCTTTGTACTGCTTTGTACTGCTTTGTACTGCTTTGTACTGCTTTGTACTGCTTTGTACTGCTTTGTACTGCTTTGTACTGCTTTGTACTGCTTTGTACTGCTTTGTACTGCTTTGTACTGCTTTGTACTGCTTTGTACTGCTTTGTACTGCTTTGTACTGCTTTGTACTGCTTTGTACTGCTTTGTACGTGAATTAGATTTTATTGTTGTGTCTATGGATTGTATCTGCGCTTGCATTTGTATGCACTGTTTCTATGTCTTTTGCTGATTTCCTGTAATAAAGTTGCATCACCCCTAATAAAGATACCCCCTGCCCTTCCCTAAATCCCCCCCTTCCCCCCACGGCTCCTGTCTTTTTTTGGTGTGGTTTTGTAATTTTTTTCCTCTGTGTTTCTTCCTTTTGCTCCTTTCTTTCCTTTTCTATTTTTCACTTAATTTCCATCTGTCTCCCACCCTTTGTTTCTGTGTCTCACTCTTTCTGATGCTGTCTTGCTTCTGTAAGTCTGTTCTATTTCTCTATTTTCTTTGCACCTTCTTTCTAACTTTCACCTGTGCTCTTCTTGCTTCTTTTTCTGTCTGTGTTCTCCTTTTCCTTGGTTTGTCTTTTTTTGCTCTTAGTCTTTTCCTTTTTCACTCTACCCTGAGTTTTTGCTGTAACTCTAATCCTAACCACTTTTTTTCCCTTTTAACTCCTGTTCTTCAGTTTTTCCACCCTCCTTTTCTTTTCTGTCCCTGTCTTGATTTCTCTCTCTGTGTTTGTTTATCCTCTGTCTCTCTGTCTTCTTTTTTTTTCCTCTGTGTTCTTTTTTCTCTGTCTTTTCTTCTGTCTTTTTGTCTTTCTCTGTTTTCTTTTGTGTCTCTCTCTTCTCTATTTTCTTTCTTTTCTCCTTTTTCTCTATCTCCTTTCTTTTCTCTCTCTCTTTCTCTTTTCTCTCTTTTGTCTGGTTTTCTCTTTTCTCTCTCTATTTTTCTCTTTATTTTTCTCTTTCTTTTCTGTCTTCTCTCTCACTTTTTTCTTCTGTCTCTCTTAATCTTTTTTTCTCTCTTAATCTTTTTTTTTCTGTCTCTCTTTTCTCTCTCTCTCTTCTCTCTTTTCTGTCTCTCTCTCTCTCTCTCTCTAACTTTGTTTTCCTTTCTAGCTTTAGTTTTAAAAAAGCAGCAGTAGAAAATTTCAGGCTCCCGGGGAGTAAAGCAAAAAAAAAAAAATAATTATAAAACAAAGCATTTACTCCCCGGGAGCCTGAAATTTTCTACTGCTGCACCAGACATATAGTTTTTCTTCTTTTTATATATAGTGTATATAGGAACCCCACCCACCCCTAATCAGTACCCCCAGCTGCTGCCACTCAAGCCTGATGAGTCACACCTGTCACTAGGCGCCATACCCAAGCACCCACCCGGTAATTAGTCCCCCTCCCCAGCTGCCACTCCCCAGAGGCCACCCCCACCACCAGCAATGCACCACCCCCCATAACCTAGCCCCCACCCCCTGTTGTCCCCGCCCAGCCCTAGCTGCCACCCCCCAGACGCAGCCCCCACCCCTAGCTGCCACCCCGACTGCCGGTCCACCAGCCCCCGTCACCAACCACACCACCCCCTGTTGCTCGCCACAGCACTGAAACAGCGCCCCGTGCTGTCCGGCTCGGCGTATTGCCATTACAGCTCCCCATTACAGCGCCCCCTGCCGTCCACCGCGCCGCACTGCTTGTACACACAGCGCGACTACCGCGTGACGTCACGAGAGCGACACACCCCCACAAGGACCCCCCGGGTATAGCCGTCCCTCCCAGTGCCCAATCGAAAACCCGGCACCCGCCCCGCGCCCCGGAAGCCGCTCCCCGCCACGCCGCCGGCCGCACGCGAACCGGAATAGCCTCCCGCGGCCGCCGACACCCCCGGAAACCCCCAGAAACCCCCCCGAAACCCGAAAAAAAAATCCGGCCATGGGCGCCGCCATTTTGCCGGAAGTTACGTCATTCCACAGGGCGCCGCCATTTTGTCCCCGGACCACGTGCTCTCCTGGGCGCCACCATATTGTTTTTCCCGGAAGTCACCTCCGGGCGCGGCCATCTTGTTGCCGGAAGTTACCTCCGGGCGCGGCCATCTTGTTGCCGGAAGTTACCTCCGGGCGCGGCCATTTTGCTCCACATCACGTGACCGGCGCCATGTCGAAAATAAATCACGTGACCGCGTGGGGGCCGCCATCTTGGATTAGGGTTACTTTTAACCATTAATTTTGACCATTAGGGTTGTCTTTAACGGGGTTTTCAACCCCGTCCCAATTTCCCTACCCTAACCCTAATTAGTCCACCCCCCACTGCTGCCAACCCCACCCCCATTTCCCTGACCTAACCCTAATTAGCACTCCCACAGCTGTTGCCACCCCCACCCCCAATTCCCTGCCCTAACCCTAATTAGCCCTCCCCCAGCTGTTGCCACCCCCACCCCCAATTCCCTGCCCTAACCCTAATTAGCCCTCCCCCAGCTGTTGCCACCCCCACCCCCAATTCCCTGCCCTAACCCTAATTAGCCCTCCCCCGGCTGTTGCCACCCCCATCCCCCCTTCCCTGCCCTAACCCTAATTAGCCCTCCCCCCACTGCTGCTACCCCCATCCCCATTTCCCTGCCCTAACCCTAATTAGCCCTCCCCCAGCTGTTGCCACCCCCACCCCCAATTCCCTGCCCTAACCCTAATTAGCCCTCCCCCAGCTGTTGCCACCCCCACCCCCAATTCCCTGCCCTAACCCTAATTAGCCCTCCCCCGGCTGTTGCCACCCCCATCCCCCCTTCCCTGCCCTAACCCTAATTAGCCCTCCCCCAGCTGTTGCCACCCCCACCCCCAATTCCCTGCCCTAACCCTAATTAGCCCTCCCCCAGCTGTTGCCACCCCCACCCCCAATTCCCTGCCCTAACCCTAATTAGCCCTCCCCCGGCTGTTGCCACCCCCATCCCCCCTTCCCTGCCCTAACCCTAATTAGCCCTCCCCCCACTGCTGCTACCCCCATCCCCATTTCCCTGCCCTAACCCTAATTAGCCCTCCCCCAGCTGTTGCCACCCCCACCCCCAATTCCCTGACCTAACCCTAAGCAGTGCTCCTCCAGCTGCTGGTATCCCCATCCCCAAATCCCTACCCTAACCCTAACCCCAACATTACATCCCCGTTCCCTAACCCTAACCCCAATGCCCAACCCTAACCCAAGCACCGAACCCTAACCCTAATCCCTAACCCTAAGTACCTTTATTTCAGGAGTACCTTTTTCCCAGAAGTACTCTTTTTCCCAGAGTACCACTATTTCAGGAGTACTCCTTTTTCCAGAGTACTCATTTCTTTGAGAGTACCCATTTTGCCAGAGTATTAATTTCTTCCAGAGTACTTATTTTTTCAGGAGTACCAATATTTTCCAGAGTACTCAATTTCCTGTGAGTATTAATTCTTTCAGGAGTACTAGGGTTAGGGTTAGGGTACTGGGTTAGGGTACTGGGTTAGGGTACTGGGTTAGGGTACTGGGTTAGGGTACTGGGTTAGGGTACTGGGTTAGGGTTAGGGTACTGGGTTAGGGTTAGGGTTAGGGTTAGGGTTAGGGTACTGGGTTAGGGTTAGGGTACTGGGTTAGGGTACTGGGTTAGGGTTAGGGTTAGGGTTAGGGTTAGGGTTAGGGTACTGGGTTAGGGTTAGGGTTAGGGTACTGGGTTAGGGTTAGGGTTAGGGTTAGGGTACTGGGTTAGGGTTAGGGTTAGGGTACTGGGTTAGGGTTAGGGTACTGGGTTAGGGTACTGGGTTAGGGTACTGGGTTAGGGTTAGGGTTAGGGTTAGGGTTAGGGTTAGGGTTAGGGTTAGGGTTAGGGTTAGGGTTAGGGTTAGGGTTAGGGTTAGGGTTAGGGTTAGGGTTAGGGTTAGGGTTAGGGTTAGGGTTAGGGTTAGGGTTAGGGTTAGGGTTAGGGTTAGGGTTAGGGTTAGGGTTAGGGTTAGGGTTAGGGTTAGGGTTAGGGTTAGGGTTAGGGTTAGGGTTAGGGTTAGGGTTAGGGTTAGGGTTAGGGTTAGGGTTAGGGTTAGGGTTAGGGTTAGGGTTAGGGTTAGGGTTAGGGGGTTAGGGTTAGGGTTAGGGTTAGGGTTAGGGTTAGGGTTAGGGTTAGGGTTAGGGTTAGGGTTAGGGTTAGGGTTAGGGTTAGGGTTAGGGTTAGGGTTAGGGTTAGGGTTAGGGTTAGGGTTAGGGTTAGGGTTAGGGTTAGGGTTAGGGTTAGGGTTAGGGTTAGGGTTAGGGTTAGGGTTAGGGTTAGGGTTAGGGTTAGGGTTAGGGTTAGGGTTAGGGTTAGGGTTAGGGTTAGGGTTAGGGTTAGGGTTAGGGTTAGGGTTAGGGTTAGGGTACTGGGTTAGGGTTAGGGTTAGGGTACTGGGTTAGGGTTAGGGTTAGGGTTAGGGTACTGGGTTAGGGTACTGGGTTAGGGTACTGGGTTAGGGTACTGGGTTAGGGTACTGGGTTAGGGTACTGGGTTAGGGTTAGGGTACTGGGTTAGGGTTAGGGTTAGGGTTAGGGTTAGGGTACTGGGTTAGGGTTAGGGTACTGGGTTAGGGTACTGGGTTAGGGTTAGGGTTAGGGTTAGGGTTAGGGTTAGGGTACTGGGTTAGGGTTAGGGTTAGGGTACTGGGTTAGGGTTAGGGTTAGGGTTAGGGTACTGGGTTAGGGTTAGGGTTAGGGTACTGGGTTAGGGTTAGGGTACTGGGTTAGGGTACTGGGTTAGGGTACTGGGTTAGGGTTAGGGTTAGGGTTAGGGTTAGGGTTAGGGTTAGGGTTAGGGTTAGGGTTAGGGTTAGGGTTAGGGTTAGGGTTAGGGTTAGGGTTAGGGTTAGGGTTAGGGTTAGGGTTAGGGTTAGGGTTAGGGTTAGGGTTAGGGTTAGGGTTAGGGTTAGGGTTAGGGTTAGGGTTAGGGTTAGGGTTAGGGTTAGGGTTAGGGTTAGGGTTAGGGTTAGGGTTAGGGTTAGGGTTAGGGTTAGGGTTAGGGGGTTAGGGTTAGGGTTAGGGTTAGGGTTAGGGTTAGGGTTAGGGTTAGGGTTAGGGTTAGGGTTAGGGTTAGGGTTAGGGTTAGGGTTAGGGTTAGGGTTAGGGTTAGGGTTAGGGTTAGGTTAGGGTTAGGGTTAGGGTTAGGGTTAGGGTTAGGGTTAGGGTTAGGGTTAGGGTTAGGGTTAGGGTTAGGGTTAGGGTTAGGGTTAGGGTTAGGGTTAGGGTTAGGGTTAGGGTTAGGGTTAGGGTTAGGGTTAGGGTTAGGGTTAGGGTTAGGGTTAGGGTTAGGGTTAGGGTTAGGGTTAGGGTTAGGGTTAGGGTTAGGGTTAGGGTTAGGGTTAGGGTTAGGGTTAGGGTTAGGGTTAGGGTTAGGGTTAGGGTTAGGGTTAGGGTTAGGGTTAGGGTTAGGGTTAGGGTTAGGGTTAGGGTTAGGGTTAGGGTTAGGGTTAGGGTTAGGGTTAGGGTTAGGGTTAGGGTTAGGGTTAGGGTTAGGGTTAGGGTTAGGGTTAGGGTTAGGGTTAGGGTTAGGGTTAGGGTTAGGGTTAGGGTTAGGGTTAGGGTTAGGGTTAGGGTTAGGGTTAGGGTTAGGGTTAGGGTTAGGGTTAGGGTTAGGGTTAGGGTTAGGGTTAGGGTTAGGGTTAGGGTTAGGGTTAGGGTTAGGGTTAGGGTTAGGGTTAGGGTTAGGGTTAGGGTTAGGGTTAGGGTTAGGGTTAGGGTTAGGGTTAGGGTTAGGGTTAGGGTTAGGGTTAGGGTTAGGGTTAGGGTTAGGGTTAGGGTTAGGGTTAGGGTTAGGGTTAGGGTTAGGGTTAGGGTTAGGGTTAGGGTTAGGGTTAGGGTTAGGGTTAGGGTTAGGGTTAGGGTTAGGGTTAGGGTTAGGGTTAGGGTTAGGGTTAGGGTTAGGGTTAGGGTTAGGGTTAGGGTTAGGGTTAGGGTTAGGGTTAGGGTTAGGGTTAGGGTTAGGGTTAGGGTTAGGGTTAGGGTTAGGGTTAGGGTTAGGGTTAGGGTTAGGGTTAGGGTTAGGGTTAGGGTTAGGGTTAGGGTTAGGGTTAGGGTTAGGGTTAGGGTTAGGGTTAGGGTTAGGGTTAGGGTTAGGGTTAGGGTTAGGGTTAGGGTTAGGGTTAGGGTTAGGGTTAGGGTTAGGGTTAGGGTTAGGGTTAGGGTTAGGGTTAGGGTTAGGGTTAGGGTTAGGGTTAGGGTTAGGGTTAGGGTTAGGGTTAGGGTTAGGGTTAGGGTTAGGGTTAGGGTTAGGGTTAGGGTTAGGGTTAGGGTTAGGGTTAGGGTTAGGGTTAGGGTTAGGGTTAGGGTTAGGGTTAGGGTTAGGGTTAGGGTTAGGGTTAGGGTTAGGGTTAGGGTTAGGGTTAGGGTTAGGGTTAGGGTTAGGGTTAGGGTTAGGGTTAGGGTTAGGGTTAGGGTTAGGGTTAGGGTTAGGGTTAGGGTTAGGGTTAGGGTTAGGGTTAGGGTTAGGGTTAGGGTTAGGGTTAGGGTTAGGGTTAGGGTTAGGGTTAGGGTTAGGGTTAGGGTTAGGGTTAGGGTTAGGGTTAGGGTTAGGGTTAGGGTTAGGGTTAGGGTTAGGGTTAGGGTTAGGGTTAGGGTTAGGGTTAGGGTTAGGGTTAGGGTTAGGGTTAGGGTTAGGGTTAGGGTTAGGGTTAGGGTTAGGGTTAGGGTTAGGGTTAGGGTTAGGGTTAGGGTTAGGGTTAGGGTTAGGGTTAGGGTTAGGGTTAGGGTTAGGGTTAGGGTTAGGGTTAGGGTTAGGGTTAGGGTTAGGGTTAGGGTTAGGGTTAGGGTTAGGGTTAGGGTTAGGGTTAGGGTTAGGGTTAGGGTTAGGGTTAGGGTTAGGGTTAGGGTTAGGGTTAGGGTTAGGGTTAGGGTTAGGGTTAGGGTTAGGGTTAGGGTTAGGGTTAGGGTTAGGGTTAGGGTTAGGGTTAGGGTTAGGGTTAGGGTTAGGGTTAGGGTTAGGGTTAGGGTTAGGGTTAGGGTTAGGGTTAGGGTTAGGGTTAGGGTTAGGGTTAGGGTTAGGGTTAGGGTTAGGGTTAGGGTTAGGGTTAGGGTTAGGGTTAGGGTTAGGGTTAGGGTTAGGGTTAGGGTTAGGGTTAGGGTTAGGGTTAGGGTTAGGGTTAGGGTTAGGGTTAGGGTTAGGGTTAGGGTTAGGGTTAGGGTTAGGGTTAGGGTTAGGGTTAGGGTTAGGGTTAGGGTTAGGGTTAGGGTTAGGGTTAGGGTTAGGGTTAGGGTTAGGGTTAGGGTTAGGGTTAGGGTTAGGGTTAGGGTTAGGGTTAGGGTTAGGGTTAGGGTTAGGGTTAGGGTTAGGGTTAGGGTTAGGGTTAGGGTTAGGGTTAGGGTTAGGGTTAGGGTTAGGGTTAGGGTTAGGGTTAGGGTTAGGGTTAGGGTTAGGGTTAGGGTTAGGGTTAGGGTTAGGGTTAGGGTTAGGGTTAGGGTTAGGGTTAGGGTTAGGGTTAGGGTTAGGGTTAGGGTTAGGGTTAGGGTTAGGGTTAGGTTAGGGTTAGGGTTAGGGTTAGGGTTAGGGTTAGGGTTAGGGTTAGGGTTAGGGTTAGGGTTAGGGTTAGGGTTAGGGTTAGGGTTAGGGTTAGGGTTAGGGTTAGGGTTAGGGTTAGGGTTAGGGTTAGGGTTAGGGTTAGGGTTAGGGTTAGGGTTAGGGTTAGGGTTAGGGTTAGGGTTAGGGTTAGGGTTAGGGTTAGGGTTAGGGTTAGGGTTAGGGTTAGGGTTAGGGTTAGGGTTAGGGTTAGGGTTAGGGTTAGGGTTAGGGTTAGGGTTAGGGTTAGGGTTAGGGTTAGGGTTAGGGTTAGGGTTAGGGTTAGGGTTAGGGTTAGGGTTAGGGTTAGGGTTAGGGTTAGGGTTAGGGTTAGGGTTAGGGTTAGGGTTAGGGTTAGGGTTAGGGTTAGGGTTAGGGTTAGGGTTAGGGTTAGGGTTAGGGTTAGGGTTAGGGTTAGGGTTAGGGTTAGGGTTAGGGTTAGGGTTAGGGTTAGGGTTAGGGTTAGGGTTAGGGTTAGGGTTAGGGTTAGGGTTAGGGTTAGGGTTAGGGTTAGGGTTAGGGTTAGGGTTAGGGTTAGGGTTAGGGTTAGGGTTAGGGTTAGGGTTAGGGTTAGGGTTAGGGTTAGGGTTAGGGTTAGGGTTAGGGTTAGGGTTAGGGTTAGGGTTAGGGTTAGGGTTAGGGTTAGGGTTAGGGTTAGGGTTAGGGTTAGGGTTAGGGTTAGGGTTAGGGTTAGGGTTAGGGTTAGGGTTAGGGTTAGGGTTAGGGTTAGGGTTAGGGTTAGGGTTAGGGTTAGGGTTAGGGTTAGGGTTAGGGTTAGGGTTAGGGTTAGGGTTAGGGTTAGGGTTAGGGTTAGGGTTAGGGTTAGGGTTAGGGTTAGGGTTAGGGTTAGGGTTAGGGTTAGGGTTAGGGTTAGGGTTAGGGTTAGGGTTAGGGTTAGGGTTAGGGTTAGGGTTAGGGTTAGGGTTAGGGTTAGGGTTAGGGTTAGGGTTAGGGTTAGGGTTAGGGTTAGGGTTAGGGTTAGGGTTAGGGTTAGGGTTAGGGTTAGGGTTAGGGTTAGGGTTAGGGTTAGGGTTAGGGTTAGGGTTAGGGTTAGGGTTAGGGTTAGGGTTAGGGTTAGGGTTAGGGTTAGGGTTAGGGTTAGGGTTAGGGTTAGGGTTAGGGTTAGGGTTAGGGTTAGGGTTAGGGTTAGGGTTAGGGTTAGGGTTAGGGTTAGGGTTAGGGTTAGGGTTAGGGTTAGGGTTAGGGGGTTAGGGTTAGGGTTAGGGTTAGGGTTAGGGTTAGGTTAGGGTTAGGGTTAGGGTTAGGGTTAGGGTTAGGGTTAGGGTTAGGGTTAGGGTTAGGGTTAGGGTTAGGGTTAGGGTTAGGGTTAGGGTTAGGGTTAGGGTTAGGGTTAGGGTTAGGGTTAGGGTTAGGGTTAGGGTTAGGGTTAGGGTTAGGGTTAGGGTTAGGGTTAGGGTTAGGGTTAGGGTTAGGGTTAGGGTTAGGGTTAGGGTTAGGGTTAGGGTTAGGGTTAGGGTTAGGGTTAGGGTTAGGGTTAGGGTTAGGGTTAGGGTTAGGGTTAGGGTTAGGGTTAGGGTTAGGGTTAGGGTTAGGGTTAGGGTTAGGGTTAGGGTTAGGGTTAGGGTTAGGGTTAGGGTTAGGGTTAGGGTTAGGGTTAGGGTTAGGGTTAGGGTTAGGGTTAGGGTTAGGGTTAGGGTTAGGGTTAGGGTTAGGGTTAGGGTTAGGGTTAGGGTTAGGGTTAGGGTTAGGGTTAGGGTTAGGGTTAGGGTTAGGGTTAGGGTTAGGGTTAGGGTTAGGGTTAGGGTTAGGGTTAGGGTTAGGGTTAGGGTTAGGGTTAGGGTTAGGGTTAGGGTTAGGGTTAGGGTTAGGGTTAGGGTTAGGGTTAGGGTTAGGGTTAGGGTTAGGGTTAGGGTTAGGGTTAGGGTTAGGGTTAGGGTTAGGGTTAGGGTTAGGGTTAGGGTTAGGGTTAGGGTTAGGGTTAGGGTTAGGGTTAGGGTTAGGGTTAGGGTTAGGGTTAGGGTTAGGGTTAGGGTTAGGGTTAGGGTTAGGGTTAGGGTTAGGGTTAGGGTTAGGGTTAGGGTTAGGGTTAGGGTTAGGGTTAGGGTTAGG